>NC_133679.1:9173125-9776250 GCF_048934315.1 Petromyzon marinus | reverse complement strand
TTTGTCAATTAAATTATTGCTTATATAAAAAATACAACTTCACCAAAACAAACTTCACCCCGCAAAGTATTTGGCTTCAATGCACATAACGTTTTTTTGTAATGGTTAGGAGCAAAGGGGGGGGGGGCACTTTGGGTAGTGAGAGGGATGCACTGCAGATTTAAAACCCCAATAACAATAATATCAGCGTATTCTTCGGATTGTAAAGACGCTCCGGAATGGAAGACGCAAAACCCCCAAACGCGTACCCCCAGTCTCAGTCATGTCACAAATCTGGTTACATTCACGTACCAACCGCATTAAACGATGCTTCCCTCCCGCCCTCGCTCGCTCCCCTCAGAGGATAACATTTGTCTCATAATTTGGAGAATTCGGCATCTAAAAAAAATAACTGCGCGGTCAAAAAATAAGACAGGAGTTTTAAATTAATTGGAAAAACTGAATATTGATGGATTAATTATGTCTTTCTTTATTGCCTCATAACATTTTGATCAATATTCCAACTTGGTGTTCTTAAGTTTATCTTAAACTCTGAGAAACTGCAATTTTTGGAGCAACTTTATAGTCCTGTTGAATAACGACATAGTATAGTGCTATCTTTTGACACTTCGAACTGTACACAGCAGATACATTTATTTACCCATAGGGGGCATTGCACACTTCCAAAAGCTGAGAAGGCACTTTTAAAATACCTCCCCTTAAACCTATTGTTTTGCACCCTGAAACAAATGTTTGGTGTTCTCAACAGACAACAGCCTTGGTTGTTAAATTTTCAAAGGTACGTTAAAAACTGCACAGTAGGTGCCCGTAATTTTTCCATCATTATCAGCAGCAACACTTGGTCTATCCACTGCTGGATGAAAGCTTTCTCGCTTCTCTTTAAACTGTGTAGATTATCACGGCTGTGCTTTACAGCCTTTCCTATCTATTTCCGGATCGCACCGCGTGTTGTTCGGCATGATGTCCGACGTTTCGCTCCACGTGCTGAAGAAACTCCCGGCACCGCGGAGCGAAACATCAGACATCGGTGCCAACAAACACGTGGCACGACCCCGAAAGCATGTCGCGGAGCCACTTCAACATTTCTAAGTGGCGAGATTACAACGCCTGTTGTGCACTGTGAAACGTACACATTGTTATTCTTTCTTTAACCCATGGATAAAAATCACAAAGGCCGACAACTAAAATGAAAAGAAAAAGGCATTCGTGTCGGTTCCAGATCAAGTAAAGACTGGCCGATTGAGATAAGATTTACAAATCACACCCACAAATAATGAAATGTTTTCGCACTGTTATGTGCGCACTGAAGAGCAGCCGCCCGAACCAGCCACGCGATTGCGTGTCGCTTTAACAGTGGCGGATGGCCACGCAGGGAACATTCAAACGCGCCGACGCAACGCCCACACGGGTACCCAGTTTCTTTGGGGAGGGGGTGGGGTGTGAGGAGGGGGTGGGAGGTCCATCCGTCTGCAGGTGTTTGCGTTTGAGTTGAGTGTGCGTGACAAGTCACAAGGGGGCCAGGTATGATGTCATGACAGATGCTTCCCCCTGGTTAGTTGGGCCCTCCGCCAGGTCACTTCTTTGCGCAGTTTGGCTCAAGCTCGGCGTGACTTGAACCACGACCAAAGGCAGTCCGTGAGTGAACAACGCACACTTGGGGATATTTCAGGAGCCGCGCGCGACATGTGTTGCGCACGTGCCGATTCACGAGGGTTGTTTATCCGGCGATTCAGCGCCACGCATGCCCAACAGTGACTCTGTAGGACAGCTTCTTGCCATGCTGCCGCATCATCATCGTCGTCAGCCATGGCCAATCTACTGCTGGATTAAGGCCGTCTCCATCTCTCACGGTCCTGCGATGTAACACGTCATCTGGCACCTGCGCAGAAACTGACTTCATGGCTCCATCTCCAGCGGTGGACGCTCTCGTTCCGTTCCTCGTCTCGTCGCTCACAACAAAGCAAAACGAAGGGCATTGTTTGGGTACACGCGCAGTGTTGAATAACACTGTCCTGGGATTATCTCCCAGCTGAATGTTTCCAAGTTATCCAGGTGCCCATAACTGGGCTCCGTGTTTTTCTTTTCATACAAAACATGAATACAGCACTTGACGTTGCTTTTAAAGAACAAAAATAAATGTTTTTTTAATCTACTGTTTTCCTTGGCCCTATTAGCCAATAGCAAATCGTAATTTAATTGCACAACAAACAGTGTGTGGCAAGTGTGCTGTGATGTGCAGGTGGAGAAAGAGTCAATATTAGCAGTGTCAACACCTCCGTGACTCACTATTTGCTTTGCTTAAAAGGCTTCACATTTCTCGACGACGGAAGCAATGGGCGTTATAAAAAGCGTCTGTGTCTCTCGGCCTCGGGCCTCCCTTCTGTTTGGCTTCCCAGGGACAAACCCGAGGACAATGTTTTCTTAAGCGAACGCCAGAAAAATGCGGAGCGATCTCGGGCCGTCCAAACGAGGGGTAAAGAACCCTCGTTAAAAGAAAAAAAAACAGTAAAAGGGAGCCAATAGAATGCTCGGGGTTCAGGGCGGGGACAGCGGACACTATTTGTGTTGGACATTGGAAGGCAGAAATATCGTTTGTACCGTGGACATTCCATTCGTTTTTCACTGGGGGGGTGGGGGGGGGATTTTGTTTTTGGTGTTTTTTTTTTCTGGATGTGGAACTCTTTATGTGACAGTTGCTGTTCAAGCCATCAGCAGCGGAGCGGGTAATACTTTCATTTCATGCGGAGCAGCTTGCTCGCGGCTTTACCGCCAGGAGTGTGTTTGCTGCTCATCTAATCACATGGCAAAATCCAGTGTTTATTCTGCTACGCCGCACGCAGCATCCCTCGCACATTGTTTTTTGATGCCATGGCTGAAAGGCCCCCATGCAGAGAGCAACACTGTGTGATTACAAGGCACAAAACCGGAGACCATAACACAGCTTGAGTGTACAAAGCAAAGACTTCATACATTCAGATGCTTATTATTCAAACCTGCTAATGATGAAAACAGTCAATCCTTTGCTTGCGTTTGCAGGCCCTGTGGGCAGTACAGGTGGCGCATCTGCCAGTCATCTCAGTAAAAAAAAAATGAAAGCAAAACGCCCTGCGCGTTGTACCCGCAAGCGCGTTTTCAACATTTCACGTGGCATTCGAAGTGCACCTAGCCTGGCGCAGGCTCTGCAGCGATATGTCTCCGTAACTTGGGGAGGTGAACGCTGTTGTCGCTGTTGCTACCACGGGCAAGAGGGCCCTGGGTGAGCGTGGGGAGGAGCGGCACGACTTTCTTTTTTTTTTAACCCAAATTGACCGGCAGCGCTTTATCTGAACCGCATTTAAGCAACGCAAATAACTGCGCCGACAGTTGAGACCCCCCCCCTTGCCCCCGGCACCCCCCCCTGCACCCCCACCACACATTTCCTCGCTCTTGTGCGACGCGCGGCTCGCGACTTGGAATCTGCAACGTGCCCTTGTCGGTTGCCGGTAACTATAACTATGCTCTCTTGACAGATATTGCCCAGGGGTGGTTTTTGAACGCCATAACAGACCCCCCTCCCTTTGTGCCTTAGTTGTCTGATGAAAGACGGGCTGACGTTTTGTTATTTGTAAGCCTTTCATGGGTCCTACCCATAGCCAAGTCCCCGTGTTGCTTTGACAACAGAAGCTTTGTAAATAAAGGTTATACAGTGTCAGTATAAGTACTTATTTTGTCAGCTTCCAGATCTGTCATCAGTCATGGCTTTCCTATGACCCCTCTGTTTTTCTCCTTCCCACAAACATCCCCCACACCCCACCCACCCCACACACCCCACCCACCCCACACACAACCTATGGACACCCCCCCCCCCCACCTTATCCCTCCACACCACCCTCATAATTCAAGCAAATTGTTTACGCATGGCTGTTTAAATGGAAACAGCTTTTGTACAAATATAATTTGTTATGACAAAATAATTATTTTCTTCCTGTAAGCACAGGTGCATATCTTCCTATTTCATATACACACCATCGCCCCATAGATATACCGTGGCCTGGGATGTCACATTACAATGATAAACATTCTGACTGAAAAAAAAGTAAAGGAAAAAGGCCTGCAATGTCGTGCTCATGGCGCTGCTAGCGTCGACCAGAATACTTGGAAGACGTGGGATTAAGCCAGGCTTTACACGACCTGCCGATCAACGGACTAATTGTCCTGAACGCATTTATACTTCTGTCAGGACAGGGGTGGTAGTGGGGGGATGGAATTTTAGAAAGTTGCACCGAATGTTTCAACTGCCAAGCCGGGAGATCGAACCAGCAACCTCGGCGTTGCAGAGTTTGTTCACCTTCAACACAGAATCCACCTAATACAGCAAAGTTCGTATTATTGTTACTATTTACATGTTATATCAGTGCCATTTTAACTCATACTATGGCAGGTGCATATTTAGCCACTGAATTTTTCATAGACGATGCGTATTATTTTTGTCCAGTGCCCCAGAGCATAAAGAGACATTTCCTCGTTTGACCTGCAAATGGTCGCGTGTTAAGAGCAGAATGTGTTCGTGATGGACAGTTTGTAATGAACAAATCGGTACGCGACATTTAAACAAAGTACCCGGGGCATAACCACAACAAAAAAAACACCTGTTCACAAGAATGTTCTTTAAACAATCTCATTATTTAAATATAACTTTAAAGCCATTTTTGCAGCTATGTCCACAACCCTCTTAAAACACGCGCAAGACGTTGGGACACATTTTGACCAACACCCATTACAAATATTTACGAGTTCGACCCGCATGAAAATTCCAATACAGCAGTACAGTACCACCACCTTCTTACTCACCATAAACAATCCAGTTAGACAGCGATACACATCATATTCATATTAATTGTTCTTCAAAAAAAAAGCAATTTTTTTGTCAAAATAAATTAACAATAACTATTAACATTCAACATTTTATGAATCTGCTGCTGGATTTTGGCCTTACATATGCTGCATTGGCCATGATGGTCAATATCTGTCACACTTCGTTGGCTACGTAGTGGTGACGAAAGAAGTTCAACATATATACGTACACACTTTGATCTGCGTGTCAGTTCAAGTTAGTGAGACCAGGGGGGGGGGCTCAGAATTGGTTCTGTACATGGCACGCCACTGGCGCAAACCGTGGCCAGGATATGGCGGGCTCAGAGCGCGGCGGATGCGCTAACCATCGCGCCACCGCTCCCCCCCCCCCCCCCCCTGAGAGATGCGAACGGAGCCTCTCAAGCTAGACCGGGAGCACACCACGAAGCTCCCTCCGCGTTTGCGGCGCTGTTTTGTAATAAGGCACCGTGGTGGCAGGAATGGGAGCAGCAGCAGCAGCAGCGGCGGCAGCGAAGGCCGCGCTGTGACGAGTCGCTGGAACCAATGGGGACCACACACCGACCCGAAGGGTTTCACGTTTCACCTCGGGAAGTTATGCACCCTTTGTTTCCGAAAGGAATTTAGCTCACCCGACCTTTGACTCGCTTCCTTCTTTTGCTTTCAAAGCAAATGTAAAACGAGCACTTTTGGGAGAACTACACGCGAACACAACACACTCTTAGCCCAAGGTTATTCGGGCAGAGTTACGGATTTTTCATCTCTCAACTGGTCTTAAGCGGTTCCAGGAGATCGAGACTTAAGGTTATTGACCCTGAGGGCATTGCCAACCATTTCCAGGTGCAAAGCAACTAATTAAACAAGTTAAACGCAAACACTTGCCGAATGCCAGTTATAATGATGACGGCCTGCAATTCCTGTGCAATATTTGTCTAAACCGCACGCTCTGTGATCCTGAAACCAGCACCATCACTGGCCGCTAAATGTGCAAGCGGTTAAAAAGGTAAAAGCATCACTCAGCGATTATATATTTATTTTAAATAGACCTAGAAAGACCTCAAGCGTAATGTTCATTTTAACTGAGAACTTCCTTTCATTATTTTATAAGCCTAACCACAAAATAACACGATTTTTTATATTCGCGAATTGTCCGGGAATCTGGTTGTAATTTACCAGAGGTCACGAGATTAAAAATTCGGGACAATCTTCCCTACTCTCGGGCGCATTTCATTTCTGCCCGTGGGATGCGTTTCAGTTTGAACACTGTCGCTGCTACTCACCGTGTGCCACAGCTCAGGCGGGTACCCAGCAAAACAAACGTTCAACGTCGGACCAACGTTGGCCCCAACGTTAATGCATTTACTGGGTAGCCGTAAAGGGGTGGAGGGGATATCACAGGGTGGGGGGATGGGGGGGCATGGCCCCTCACTCAAAAGCAAATTCTCCCCCCACTCACAGCAAGCATCACACACAAACCATCGCCTCGTGCTCACCACTCTTTACGTGCTAAATTCTGATTGGCTACAGGTCCGCTACATTTACCTTGTTTACGAAGACTTTAAACATGATCAATTGCCACCTCTTGAGGTACAAAACACCGGTAACACGTCGTGGGGGAGGCGAATATCTCACAACGACCGAAGTGGGGGAGAAAACCGCGCGTAATTAATCCGTTGTCTTGAGGCGTGTATTGATTCCCAAAAAAATTAGAGACGAGAATATTTCACGTCCCGGGAAGATTTACAGATGTCAGTGGACAGCTACCTCAAAAAGGAAGGACGATCATGGGGGGGGGGGTAAACAAATACACAAAAAACTGGACGGGTTGCAACCGGAGAATGCCCTCTCCCGGCTGTCGCGTCAGTTCCTCAGAAAGGTGCAAATGCACCTGTAAAAATATAGACATATTGCCCTCTGCTTCTAAACAATCGCACTAATTTTGATTTAAAGCTTTCGTGACTGCAGTGATTAATATTCTTGGTTCTTTCGGTAAAGTCACGTTGAAGGGAAACAATAAAATAATAAAATATATAACCAATAAAATTCTCACGACGTTTCGACTGCAACACAAGCAGTCATCATCAGGTATGAAAACCAACGGCAAGAACATTTGAAAGAAGTGGCGGTCTATAGCTATTTATTTATTTATTTTTAAACGTGAGCACCACGGATAGCGATTTGACAGTTTGTTTAGATGGACGAGTCCATCTATGTTCGGAAAAGAGGAGGGGGGAGACGAAAAATTAATGTATGCTGTCTGAAAGCCAGCGTAAGCATGAACAATCAATTAAGACCCGTAATGGTTTATCAAATCCAAAGCTATCACTCAAACCATGAAGAAGGACACTCTTGAGGAGCTTTTCAAAACAATCACTTTACCCTACATTGCGGGGATCACAAAAAAGATCTCCACAATCTTGAATGAACACAAGATCCAGGTCCGTTTCAACACATTACATAAAATCCGTGATCTGGTTCCGTCTGTAAAAGATGTGATTCTACAAACTAAGTTGCCTCTGTGGTAGTAGTTACACTGGAGAAACCAAACGACATGTCTCGGACCGCATTCGTGAACACAAAGCAGACCTTAAATACGGTAGGACCAACACCTCGGCCGTGGCAGATCACTGTTATAATTCAGTAGGCTCACATGACATTGACTTCTCCAAGACAGAGGTTCTTTGTAAGCCATCTGGCTACCATGAGAGATTCGTTCATGAGGCTATCCACATATACAAACACAGACAATTTCAACCGAGAAGATGGATTTTGGCTTAGCAATCATTGGAAGGATTTGACAAACCATTTCGGGTCTTAATTGATTGTTCACGCTTACGGTGGCTTTCAGACAGCATACATTAATTTTTTGTCTCCCCCCTCCTCTTTTCCGAACATAGATGGACTCGTCCATCTAAACAAACTGTCAAATCGCTATCCGTGGTGCTAACGTTTAAAAATAAATAAATAGATATAGACCGCCACTTCTTTCAAATGTTCTTGACGTTGGTTTTCACACCTGATGATGACTGCTTGTGTTGCAGTCGAAACGTCGTGATAATTTTATTGGTTGTATATATTTTATCATTTTATTGTTTCCCTTCAACGTGACTTTACCGAAAGAACCAATAATATGAATCGCACTAATGTTTGCACGGCATTTGTCTCAGTTTATCTTGGCTGAAGGGCGGCCAGCAAGGTGCTGCAGAGGGCACGCTTGTCTCCCGAGTGCGGGGAATCGGGGGGGGGGGGGGGCCCGCACAAATGGCGCTTGGCCTTGCGTGGCACCACGGTGAATTACAGCATGCGCAGCCCCAACACCACCGCTGCCGCACTTCACAAGAGTCTGGAGCCTGTCTCTTCCACTCGCGTCATGTGCCGCTCTGGCAGAGGCACAAAAGGAGTCACCCCCTCCCCCCCCAGTCCAATGCATGCATGGGTTGTCTCGCGTTCACCTATTTGACCTGGCGGCTGCCTTCGTTATAAAGGGAGATGCGCCACTGCGTAGGCTGTTTTTTTTATCGCCGCCGTGCTGTAGTAAACTTCTCTGTTGTGTTTTTTCAGGTTGGCACTGCGTGTTGTTCGTGCGCGATGTCGGATGTTTCTCCGTCTCCGTGTACTGGGAGATCGTCATCATGATAATTCAGTTCCTAAAGATTTTTTCAGCGTGGAATAAACAAGTGGGCATCACGCCGGGCGACACGCGGACGCAGCCTGAAAAACACATCAGACAGAACGGATGATGCCAACCAAAAAACACCCAACTTGCACTTATCGTGTCCCTTGCAGGAGGGTGCTAGGGCTGTGTGTCCTGTGCTCTCTGACACGAGTTCAAAAGCTTCGTTTGTGAGAAGTCAGATGGCAGCAATGCAACGAAGTCAATACGGTGACATTCAAAAGTGCAGTGGTCAACCCATGGAGAAGTAACTGGAGTTCATATGAAAGTCACTTTAAAGAATTTCTTTCCTCTTCACGAAAAAAAATCTTTCAAAGTGATTTTGGTCATCCCCGTGACACATAGCCTAGGCACTCTCTGCAAGAAATCAGTGCAGCGTGGTTTGCGATGTTACGGATTTATCATCATGGCTGAGAGGATCGTTCAAGCACGTGAAACTTAACACTTTAAGATAAGTTGGTTTCCGAGATAATCCTGCAGTATAGTTGCTATCCACCAATTGCTATGTATGCATTGTGCAAGTAAAACGGATGAAGGCCTCCCCATGTGAATTGTTGACCATATTTCACTGTGCTCGTCGGCGCATGTGGGATGGTGATATGGGGCGGGGGCAGCCTGGCGGTGGGAGTGCAAGACTGGTTCAGGATATCACTCCCCATGATGTGAGGTCCAGGGGGCCGTAGCTCATATCGCACCTGTTTGACCTTTCACAGACACAAAAAATTAAATAAAAATTGTCATCACACATCAACGTTCGCGTGGCTAATGTCTAGTGGGGCCTTGTTTACTAATTATTGAGTGCCAATGTGGGTCTCTTTTCATCCCGAACGCCCTCTCGCCAATCTCCCAGAACCAATCTCGTTGTTTCGTGCACTCTAAGGGGACTCGCGGTGGTGATTGCATCCGAGCTGGTCAGTTGATTAATCGACTAAAAATTGTAACCGACTACTTTTAGAGTTCAATTTATTGGGCCTCTTTAAAAAAAAGGTGGCCGCCCCCAAGAGCTTGCCTCCAAAAGGCAGGGAACCCCGATGAAGCGGACGCCCAGTGTAACGTGGCAGATGATGTTGATGATATGAGAATGGGTTTTAGTCTTTCTGGCAATAAAACAAGTTTATGAGGTTAATGCAGACATTATTCCTTGCAAAAGATTTCTGTTTGGTGTTTTAACCTCTTTACACAAACTGTTTTATTGTCAGAAAGGGTAAAACCTATTGTTATATTTTGATATCCCCAAATTCTGCCCATCAGAATTTGCAGCAGATTGGGAATAGAGGTGGAATTTATCCTCCCCCAATTAGTTTGGTGTTATCCGGTTAGTCGAGTAATGGAACAGATAGTCGGCAGAGGTCGTCGATTGCTTCACTACTCTGGGAGCCCTGCTCTCATTGCGATTGACCTCCATCGTTAAGGTCAATGAGAGCGCCCCCTACGGTGCACAACATATAACAGCATCTCTAATTTCTCAACTTGTCTGAGCTTAAGGATTGTTTCTCGTTAATCCAATGCAGTTGTGTTTTTATCCTTCGGAAGGGATATTAATGGACATCCGTGAAAAAGAGCTTCATTGTTAATCCTATTTCTCCAGGATTAATAAAGATTCACATTTTAGAATGACGATGTTACCTAAGAAAAACATGGTGACCATCAAAATCAAACGATGCTTTTGCCATTCTATCTATTCCCAGGATGTAAATATTGTTTGAACGTTTTGGTTAAGTTTTCAACGTTTCGTAAGCAGAGCGAAATGAAAAATCACCCCCAAAACATCTGGTAACTCGTTCTCAAAACAATCACACATTTTTAAGTGAAATAAATATGCATAAAAATACCCTCAAGTTATATAATTATAAAACGGCAGGACAAAAACACACTAAAAACTAAAATGAAATGACAAATAAAACACGCGCGCGCACACACACACACGTGCGCGCGCGGTCACAAAACTACTTCCATGAGAAAAGGGGGGGGGGGGCATCTCGTCTCACTCAGGCGAATTTCCTGAAGGAAATAATTTCAGTAATTGGCCCCCAAGAAGTCTGTTGCAAAAGCAAGATAATGGCAAGGTTGCGTGACTCAAGATACATGTGCCCTGGGGGCGAGTGGGTGGGGCGCACGCCGAGATGGGGGGGGGGCACGAGTTTGTCCCTTGGGGCCACCACAGAGGTTAGCTACCACTCCCGTCTCCTCTGATTAAATTACAACCCAGACTAAACTGTTTTTGCCGGTTCTAGGTTCCCTTTTGTGCGGCGCTCCTTGATAACGAGCCGCTCATGGGGAACCAAAAGTAAAATGATTCATGCTGGGGCGCTCGCTCGTTTAGCGGCTCTCATCTGCAGGTGACGTCACTGGCGGAGGCGGTTCTGTTTGATCTGCCGCTGCATTATCTTCCATCTGATCACCACCCCCCCCCCACACACTTTTTATATGTGTTTTATATTTTTACTACGCACATGCAAATGCAGTTGCCAGCAGGAACTCAGCTCGAAGAGGTGGGGGGGGGGTCTCCGTTCTTATAAACATCTGAAGAGTGAACTGAAGCATCACCATGACAGACAATGTTTTGCCTTTTTCCCCACAATAGAGAAACATTATTACGAAAAAATTGACCTCTTCACATTTCCCATCTGTTAAAAAAAAGTACAGTATTACTTTGCATATCCTTAAGCAGCATAAATATGGAGATTAATTCATTTCCAGTTTTTCTCTTGAATGATCTCTGGAAAATATTTTTCCCCCCTTTAATATGAATTTTGTAAGAGACTTTAGGTGGAACCCAGTTCTATATACTTATGCCAACATCGTTTTACTTCTTCAAGCTAAAAGCACTCCTACCTTTACAAGCTACGCATAACTATTACGCTTTGCATGTTAATACATTCCTAGAATAAACAAATATCATTGGCGTCACAAGATTATTTGCAATACGACAGGTTAGCCATTACGTCTGTGAATTAAAACTGTGCATTGTACCTTTTAACGACGCTATCTTGATTCTTCCGCAGAGATAAATGCCTTCCCTCGAGAATCCAGCCGTCACACTGTATTGAGAAGCACCTGTGCATATCTATACATTTTATTTATATATTTTTCTATCGTGCAGAATGCCACCATTCAGGTTTTCAGCGTGGTGGCCCAGATTACAGATAGCAGTGTTTATAATGGTTTGGAAAGGATCTGTCATGTCCTTATAGCCTATACATATCTCTTTGTTGTGATAAATCCCCACTGCTCTTAAGCGCAAGTGACCCCTAAGTCTTTAGAAGAGAAGCGTTAACAAAGAAATCCAGCGATATTGAAGCCGTGTTAATTTCCTGTAGTGACCCAATAAAATGTGTTTTCACAAAAAAATAAAACCCCTCTGTATTCTACAGACAGAGCAAAATGCCACCTTAAAAGCATTACATTTATACGGATTAAATGTTCATATTTTCATAGTAAAATAGCAATGCTACGTTTATTGTTCGGGGAAATAATGATGCAAAAATTACTTTTGTTTTTCAAATGGAGTCTTAAAATAGCATTGCCTGTCTTCAAGGCCTTAAAACCCATGTCACATTGTTCCAAGGGCTTAACAAATGCATTTTTAACAAAGATAAATGAGTTCCCTCGAGAAGCCATGAACATCTTTGTTTATTCATGAATTATTCACCCCTGAAGCAAATCCAGGATTTTGCTGTTAAAATATTTACGCGATTGCTTAGAGCGCTCCCACTGTCTTGTCACGGTTTATTTCTCAACGTCGCGGGAAGAGGCATTTTAATTTTTCAGCGTTTGCAGAACATGGCTCCTATCCCTGCCATCGCTGATGTTCATTACGCGTTGTTTTGTACCTGCCCTAGCCTCCCACCCACCCCCGCTCGAAATCACCACCTCCACCGTCGAGGCAAAATTGCATCATCGCCGAGTGTGACACAGTTAATTAGAGATTACTGCTTCTTGCACTACACGTTGGTGACGTTTGTGTCACGTAAGCTCTCGTAACACTTAATCCGCTCCATTTCTCTCTCTCTCTGCATACACACTGGGCGTGGTGGTGGTGGGCAGTGTTTGTTTTTGGCCTCCATGCCTGCACTGTCTGTGCCAGTTGACGCGGGAATGCCAGACGCATTTATTTGAATTGCAGCGCCGTTCCACCGTTAGTCTTTTATTTGATTTGTTTGACAGTTTACTCTTTTTGTAGAAAAAGGTAATGATAGATGTTTATTTTAAGTGGAAATTCATTTTGAACTGCGTCACCCATGTTTGGAATATATATGTCAGCGTAAATCCTCCTTTGAGGTTTATTTGACAATGTAATAATTTCCATATGCTAAATGAATCAAGTTAATGTTCGACTCGTTAAATTCTTGTGCGCGCAGTACATCAGTCAGCTTTGGAGTAATAATTCACAGCTATATTGCCGATCAGTATACATCGTTGCTGTAAGTGACTAATTTAAGAATATTATCTAATTAGCATATGGCAATTAGAAGCGGTTAAAATTATAAGCACGTGTTTCAGCGTTAATTTAAAACTAATTGTGTGACTTTTAGAAGCATCTTCTGTCTTCATAGCAGTTTTATTTCCACCGATTAACTAAATGTCAGCACTGAGTGTGGATAATTGTTTCTGTCTAAACTTTGCGGATAAGATAATAAATAAATAGCAATATGCCGACATTCTGGATAAATTACATCAACAACATGATGACATGTTCCTACCGTGCAGATGTATACAATATATTTAAAAAAATGAATTTGCACAATGTAGTACACATTTCAAGTGGAGTGTACAGAGGGTGAATACATGTCTGCAGAAAAGCGCACTTGTAATGTGTTTATATTACAAATGAAGACAGCGAAAGCGTGTTAATAAAACACGCAAATCATGCTCATTTGCTGTTCGGTGCACCGCTTCACATCTCAATCTCCGATTTTTTTTTCTGGAGGGTGGCGGTATGAATTACGCGCGACTAATAATTGACTATTAATATTCAACCTGCCCAAGGATTTTCTTGAGCGATTCATTAACCTCTCATTATTGTCACAATTTGTTTAATAAACACGTGCGCTGCAGGCAAGTGCACGAGGGGAGGTGGGGGGGGGGCTAGGGTAAGAACGGGGGAGCAACTGAGCGCGCAAGCGCCGATGATGTCAAGGGGTCGAGCGATTCCTCGCGAAGTGGGGGGGGGGTTAATCCTCGCGAAAGGGGGGGGGGTGGGTTAATCCTCGCGAAAGGGGGGGGGGGGTTAATTCTCGCTCATGTTTTAGATGCTCCGGCAATCACCCTTCACAAGCGCGGAGGCAAAGCATTTATGAATTAATAAAGCGGCGTGCGTGGCGAAGAAGTGCGGCGGGCGAGCGAGCGAACGAGCACGGCAGGGCAATCAACGGGGAGTGGGGCGAGGCGCGCGCCACGTTGCGGAGTTTAATGAGCTCTACGGGGAATAAGACAGCGCTGTGGGCTAAATAGGACGCGGACACAAGGCATCCCTTTGGTTCCGACTCCAAGCACGTCCATAACAATGCCATTCCACGTTTAGAAATTTAATCGCGGAATGCTTGTCAGGGCGCATTAGCGTCTTGGACAGCGCCCCCCCCTCCACCCCAACCTTGAGCGTAGCACTGTGTCCAACTTATTATGGTGCGTACGAATACAATCACGCGCGGGCTCGCAGACTGTAACCTTCGCTTCTACCCAGACCGAGGAAAATGGCGTGCAGGATATTATACGACCCCGGCACATACTTGACATTTATCATCCATGGCTGCTGAATTATTCATGGGAATAAATGACTAAAATAAAACACCTTTGGCCTATCGCAGCAGCGACGGCAGAGGCGGCTGGGGTTTATTTTGCATGTGGGGGTGGCGGAGGGGAGAATTGCTGCACAATGATGAATGCTGAGCATCGCACATCGGGTTAGCGATGACGGGCTTGAAATATTTATTGTGCTGTTTGGCGCCGGCACTTCGGAATTAAATATCTGCCTCACATTACATTTGGGTGAGAGACTTGCATTTTGCAACAGCGCAGGTCTCAGATTACTGCTTTGTCACTCTGAGGACTTCAAGGTCAGACGGGAATCTATAAAGTGAAGAAACAGTCAATATGGGAAATACAAATTTGGGGAAATACAAATTTGTGCAAATATGACGCGGTGAATATATGGTAATTGATTTACCAGGTGGGTGTTTTTGTATTGTTTATATACAGATTAGACAGCTTCTCCTACTGCTAACGTGGTCGTTTTTGTCCAGGCTGACGCGATGCTCACGATATATGAAGAAAAATAATGCGATTTTCAACCGCGCTCGCTGAAGAAGTGAATAAATGAAACATTGGTAGTACGTTCTAACATGTTTCTCGTCAGAAAATTCGCCATGGTCTACGTGAACTTTATTATTATTATTTCAAATTGCCGGTGGGGGTGTTAGAAAAAGAAAAGAAAACACAACCACACACAATCCCAGTCCGTGTGTTGCTGGGAACGTGTAAAATTGCTCGCTCCGCTGAACCAATTTACATCATTTTGATAAAGGACGTTTGGCTGTGCCTGGGATTTGGTATGCGTGGGCGTGGAGATTGCGTGCAGGCGCTTGTCAGATGGTCTGGGGGAAAGTAAATGATCTATGTTGTTTACCATCTGGCAGGGAGCAGACTCTGTACACCTCCTGGTGCTGCAGCATTAAGCAGCGCTACATAATCACACAACAGTGGTAACGTTAAAAGAGCCTCCGCATTTGTATTGCTCGTGCGTGTGCGTTTAGCGCTGCGCTGCGAACCCGGCCACCGGAGTTCGATTCCTGCTCACGGCCAACACCAGTGACGATTATCTGAACCGGTACTGGGTCTCCCCTAGGTCGACTCAGCCTCAAATAAGTACCTGGTGCGATGTGTAAACATCGCCACGAGGGAGACAAAGGCGGTCGGGCGTGGTGTTGACCACCCACCCCCTCGTGTGCCGTGCCGGCCTTTATCGGTGCTCGCTAGCGGCACTTGTCCCTACAGTCTATTACAGGCTATACGGGGGATCTTTGTCTTTGTAGGTCAGTGTGTACGTACGTACGGGCGCGCGCGTGTCTATATATTGATCATGTTAACTGCTGTGTTTACCCAATATTAAAAAAAATGTATTCACCCAATTTTAAATATTCTACGAAAAACAATAGCCGGTGACGTCACCACGGTGCTTGTGCCAGGCTAGGTCCGCACCGATGCCACGTGAATTGTCGAAGGCTCGCTGGCAGGAGGTCACGGGACAGAGCCAGGTGTCGTGAGTTAACTGACCGAGATGACTGGCAGATGCCACCACACGTGCTCCCCGCTGTGCCAACCTGCTGCCTTTTAGCTGCCCGTCGCTCCACTCGTCGTTGTGAGCGTCGCTCCGGACACACACAGACACACACACAGACCCCATCTGATACCAATACAGCAACTGGGGAAGCTTGTTAACCAAAGTGAAAAAATATACATTTAAGAAGACAACCAACAGAGGCACCTACAAATTATTCATTTTTAAGTAAAGAACTCGAGTTAATTAAATGTAATTTCCAGAAGGTATGTTTCGTCTCAAGATGACAACACGTTTGTTAGACCGTCACAGGTAGCCTATTACGGCATACGGAACCACTTACGAATAGATCCTGACCACAGCCTACAATTGACATTAGCTGGATGCCTTTCATAATGCCTGGATACAGAACAAAGGAAATTCGCACACAAAACAATTCGCAGCTGAGGAATGCAAAAGATTATGCGCACGGCTTCTATTTCCAAAGATGAACGAGGGAGCGGAACAACACACAGAGACACACGCACGTACTCACGCACACATACACATACTCACGCGCACACACACACACACGCGCACGTATACACACGCACTCACGTACACGCGCACACATTCTCACACGCGCGCACACATGCACGTAGACACGCGCGCACGCACGTACTCACGCACACACATATTCACGCGCGCACGCACGTACTCACGCACGCACGTACTCACGCACGCGCGCTCAAAAAAACATCAAACGCAGGACTGGTGGTCTCCATGTCCCCGCTGGGCCTGTCAGCGTTCGATTTCCCATCAGGTGGCGAGCAGTCAGTGAAAGGTCCCCCGAGCTGGGGGTGCGGACGGATGGCTGTAATCGGGGATGATAGAGGAGGCCCAGCTGAGGGTGACAGATGGCCAGATGGCTGGCGGGCGGGTGGATGTCTCCCCCCCACCCCCTGCAAGGCCACAAGAGTGGAGGCGAAAACTGGGACGAGAGCCAACACGCCTCCCGTGTGCTCTGAAGGGGCTGCAAACTCATTTCTTTTTAACTTGTAATCTGGTATTGCCATTTATTACCCCCCCACACACACACACACCTGTACCCTACCACCTTCACTGGCAGCTCTGTCTGTCGGCTGCTCTGCTCTTTTGCCGAGTACGATGACTCACGTGTGAAGACGCATGGAACCTTTTTTTTTCCTGCGTGCGGGTGTGTACGTTATATGCAAACTTTCGTAGCAAAAATAATGTGGAGAGAAAATTGCCCACGCTACAGCTCGCTGGTAGAATAACAAAGACCAAGATTCCCATCCTGACAAGTGCTGTTTGCGAGCACCTGTGAAGGCAATGTGGCACACGAGTGGGTGTGCCAGAGCCACGCCTGGCCGACTTTGTCTTATCAGTGCTGATGTTTATTCACCGCACCAGATACGCGTTTGAGGCTGAGTCGACCTACAGGAGGCCCAGGACCCATTCAGAAAATAGTCACTCTTCGTGGCTGTGAGCGAGAATCGAACTCAGGTCGCCGGGTTAGTAGCGCTGCGCGATAACCGCTACATTACCGCTCAGCCCCACAGACACACACACACGCAGAAAGACGTGAACCCACGCGTGTGTGAACGGTGACACACACGCAATCACACAACACATGCATACAATTATACACAAGCCAAAAAAAATGCCTATTGCTAAATTCAGGTCGTGGTATTTAAAAAAATAAAATCTCGAAAATAGGCTAATATTGTTTTTGACCATTGCACACACGCTTAATAGTAGCTCTAAATGTAAGTAGCCCATGCGCACATTCTTGAACATGCAGACTTTTCACAAAGAGCAGGGAAAACGCAATCAGTGTTCCTTGCTCACAGCTGCTTTCGTGGCGTGCTGTTACAGTTATTGGACGAATGGAAGTGTGGGGGATTCAGACGCTGAGTGTGGTGCTTGCTCACTGAGCAAGAAAATTGATTCCAACTGATCTTTAAATAAAATTGTTCCATGTTCGGCTTGAGCAATTTTCTGAAACACCTGTTCCGGCAGTCCCCATGAATTTCAATAATGTCCAACAGATTAAAATGAAAATGACATCTGCAACACGGGGTGCATTTTTCATTTGCGATGCGTTCGGTTGATTTGTGTGGCGTAAATAAATAAAATAAGAGCAAATAGCTAAATAAATAAGCAGAAATACACATCGTTATATTTTTTGCACGAGCTACCTTGTCTCTGCGCCTCTTAAATGTTGAATATTTAACTCTATCGGGAATAAACACAATCACATAAAAAAACACCATTCCCATTTTATATGCGTGACTTGGCGGGCAGTGTAAATAAGGAAATTTTGAACCGTTGTTCATTTGCTTTATAGCACTGGTCCAGCACGCTGTCATACAATTCTTCAGTGAATAGAGGCCTTGGCCTACAGCAGTATTGAAGCAAACAGAGGACTGAAAGGATAGCCAACACCATGGGGCAGGCTTCCAGAGTGGACAAAATTGCACTGCACAGCTTCAATGAGCGGAAATAACAGTGTTTGAAAAAGCCTGCTCTTGGCATCTCTTTGCTCTACTTGTAAGGAGACTGGAGTAGTTCTCACAGTGTCTCCCCCCACCCACCCCCACCTCTAGGGCTAATGGGCGGGCAGGAGAATTGTCCACTTTATCCGTGACAAGTGAAGCCTGGAAGCCCTTCGACAAGATGGCAGGTAAACAGCTGTGCAAGCGGGTGCAACCTAATCCTGCCAGCCGTGGCACCGCCATTGGGCTAAACAACCAAACAGCCACCGATCCCCCGGGCTCCGTGCCGTCACGGGTCGACGAGCCCGAGCACTACAGATAAATCAGCACCACCGGGGCCACCCCCGCCCACTTTCAATCTCGCAGTTATCGCGGCCATTCAATCACGCTGAATGGTGCTCTGCAGAGAGACGGGCAGTCACCAATGGCTTTCTGAAAATGTCTGCTGGGAATTGACCCAGCCGTTTTCTCCGGATGAGCCGATCCCAGAACCGACAGTTCTGTGGGAAGGAATGTCCTCTTTTGGCCAGCGTTCCAAGCGAAACAATGTTTCACAGTCTGCGGGCATAAAGACCTCTTTGTGATGGAGTGTTAATAAAAAAAAAATCCTCTTTCCACCAGTGCCGAAGTACCTACTGTGCACATTCAGTCATTAAAAAGCGCTTGTCTTGCCAAGATTTTATGCTCAAATCCCTTGAATAATGTGCATGACTTCACTTCACGCAGAAGACTTGCCATCTAATTATCTCCGATTCTCTGAACAATCTGAATGTGCTTAGTGGACCTTAGAGCTTTTCTTATTCAGCTCAGTTTTGTTGGCCTAGTAACTTGGGGGCCCCCCTTTTTATTCACAGCAGCAACACTAAATTTTTAAACCCTTTATTTCCAACAAAACCCAATTGTCAATAGAGCTGCAGCTCGACTCACAACAGAGGTCACAGCCAACACAGGCATCTTTTCAGACTGCTTTGAATTAAATCACTTCTGCTTTTTCCCAGGCATCCTAATAACAGGCCATGACGATGCTTCAAAGCCACAAAAAACACCATTAATGCTTATTAAAGCAGGCAAAAGCCATTCTTTGCAGATTTAATTCTGCCGATAGCTTCCCAGCACATACTGTCACATTATAGGCACAGATTTGTGCAACTCTACTTGCAATTTTTTTTGCTTAAACTTTTTGGATTATGGTTTTATTTATTGTTGTTGCATCAAGTAAATAAACATCAATCTAAAATGGACAGACATAGTCCATATAAATGGGGAAAAAAAATCCGAAAATAATTTGCAAGGCCAAAAGAATTATAACAATAACACAGCAATGCAGAAGAAAAGCTCTAGAATCTATTGTGTCACAATATTAAGTCAACACGGATAGGGCAATAAGTAACGAATTTGCCGAAAAGTTACGTGTTTAGTCAAGATAAGAAATGCCTGAGTATCTTTCTCAGTAAACGATAAATGCATGTTTTATATGGAAGCATACATATATATCACTTGTACCTGGGCCACAGCACTAGGATGCCGAGCCAGCATATTCTGAGATCCATCAAACACTTCTTTTGGCAGGAAAATGAATTCCAAGAGACATCCAGGACCCGTAAGTCACCAATAAATTACTTCTAGTTGTCCTGATACTTATGTCGTAGGAATACGGGGTCCCTGGAGGAAGTTAACAAATATGAATCAAATCTTAAAACATTTATTTGGTACGGTGTGTGTGTGCCAGTAATAATGTCCTCTGTTTACACACCAGGAATATGTTCACGTTGCTCTGCGCAGTTTCTATCAGGGTGTGCTTTGTAATCCAATTCAGGCATGTTTGCCAAGGCGAAAGCAATAGGGAAAAAAAGAAATACATTAACTTTTTACAATGCATTGTTTTGTGACCTCAGGCACGCCATAATGAAACCTATTTTAGAAAGCCTTATTCAAACACTCTGTATGGCAAGGCACACATTTTAATCAATTACAAACACTGGAAAAAGTCGGCGGTTTACTCCATGCCTGCCATTAGTTTCAACTTTGGGAGACTTTGTATGGCACCTGTAAAACTATCCTTTTCACTTGGTGGGAGTTTAATAACGTGTAACTCCTAATTGCACCAAAGAGAACAACTCCCCGTGTATAACATTACAAAACGTATCGTTCATTTTAGAATCCCAAACACTCGCTGCTTAATGTAACCTGAGGTTTTTAATACGTGCGATTATTATTATTTTTAAATGACTTGATGTATATTTAAAGAATGGAATCATAAAAAAAATAAACCACACACATCTCAGCCAAACAGAAGGCGAGGAATTTTTTTTATTGTGTTTATATTCTCTCCCCAAAGTCTGCCTGCCTGACAGAAGTTTTGAAACTTCGGCACCACGAAAATGCATCTGCTGGCGATGGAGTGCCCAGAATATTCTAGAAAATGACTGTGGACAACCCTCTTGACAAGCACATGTACACATGCACACACGTGCAGTCCATGCATCGTCAGGAATGCCAGTCAAAACGTCACAGCTCTTTTCTGCCGAATAGCATAGAGTATTTGTTTATAAGACACAAGTGTACACTTTAAGAAGCATATACAAATTACATTTACGCAAGTACGTTACGTATATGCACGTACACACGCACGTTTTTAACTTATACCAACATCAATGTTTGAGCCAAGAAATATGTCTGTTTCCTATTCTGCTGAAAAACAAAGTAATTATCCATTGGCTGCCTTACTCTTAGACGTATAAAATTGTTTCCACACTCATAAAAAATTATCCAAATAAAGGAAAGGGAGAATGGGGTTAGAACGTACAGCTTGGACGCAGTTCACCCATGAAATGATACTGAAACTTTACTTTCACAGTCCATTAGCTCCAATTAAATATCAATATTTTCCAAGACGGATGACAGATACTTGAACATTCAATAAAATCACAGGGAGAAGCCACTTTGTTGATACTTAATTCCCTGATACAGCTAATCATTGATCTCGTCCCTTGATTTATTGCCGGACAGCAATCCCCATTTTGTATTGCGTAATAATAATGGCTGTTATGCTCCAACGAAGCCATACGGGCAAAAAAAAATAGTTTGTAGTTTTTTTCTCTCCTACCAAAGTGCATGAAATTATACAACGTGGAGGATCACTGGAAGAATGCCATTTGAAAAGGATGTTGCCCGTCCCCCCCGGGGCCACAACCGGGTTTTCGAAGCACGTGCGCTGGCATTTCAGATGGCACAATGTGGGTATATATTTTGGGTTGGTGATTATTGGAAGAAAGGTGCATATATATGTTGCACCATTTAAAAAAAAATGTTTAACGTTACGGTCTTCAACAATGACGCAGAAGCAAAGGTAAGCATCGCACACGCGCGCACCGAGTGAGCGATACGCGTAGCGTACGTCGTGTTAGGCACGTCGGAGCAAAACGGGGAACGCGTCGCAGGCAGGGAGAACAGCATAGGAGAGGATACAAGAGGGAAGGAAAGTACGGGGGAAATAAGGACGTTGGAATTAAATTGCATAAATTGGGGGAAATGTCAGATCAAGTAGAATCAACGCAGTCGAACCAAACCTTCCCGCATGCTTGTTTGTTGCGCCATTTGTCGGTTGGTCTATCTTCACAAGCACATGAATATGCGAAATATCACCATCACATAAACATGTAAATGTTTTGTTTTGATTTAATTGTCGCTCTCGTTTCTGCATGGATGTGGGATTTGCAGAAGGAAATACTTACTCTTTGGTTCTATTCGGTAAATCACGTTATTGTATTTTTTACCTACGTGACTTTACCGAATAGAACCAAAGAGTATGGATCCTTGCAGTCACGAAAGCTTCAAATATAGAAAGGAAATACTCATTCATCATATCGCAATTTTTTTGTTCCAATATCCACTCATAACCTGTTGACATTTCACGTGATCATTCTTCATGTGTTCTTTTGTGTATCGTGCAAAACCCTGTAATAGTACATTGCAGAGCGCATGTAATGTTGTTTTATAAGCGGCGTTATTTTGTTTGGCTATCCGGGTCTTCGGCACATCCACTAGATGTTCACAAGGGCCCTCTGACATTGGGGCCAAAAGATCTCACTGTTCTCCACGTAAAACAATCTCGCCGCTTACAGGACCTCACCACTGGCTAGATCTCATCACTCTCCACCCAAACACAATTGCACAACATCTCACCACTCTTTAACCAAAATTGCTCCGTGGGTTTAAAATTTTAAACAAAATTGACCATAACTATCCCACATGTCAAATCACCAGGCACCAAGTGGCCAGGTTTGGACACACAAACATTGTAAAAGATAACATTAAGGTTTTACTGGGTGTTCCAGAGCGAAGCGGTTAAAGCTCTGCGGTTCTTAAGAGCATCTGGCATGGTCCACACCCACAGCGAGGGTACTTTAAATGACTGTTTGTTTACTTCGTGCCAATGTGGTTAAAGCACTACTGCGCTTGCCTATGATGAGGTACATCAATACATATGTCTACAATAAACATCCGTAAAGCATTTACACGAATCGCATTACAAGAAAAGATGCCAGCCAAGTAGATTCGATGCATTTCTTACACGCGAAGGCAATGAGAAGCAAGTGCAGCTGCATTTAAAAAAATGCAACTGTCAAATATTGTTATATATACACATACCTCTCTCTCTCCGCTTCCTAGGATGCTCATTTCAGGTCGAGTCTACTTATGAAGAGAGTCAGGTTCATTCAAATACTCCTCATCAATGCTGTGCAACGTCAGGAATTAATCCAATGTCCATGGGGTCGTAATTAGAGGTGCCACAACGCATCGATTCATTGATCAGTGTCGATTTCGTAAGCTCCATGATACATGCATTGTTCAGCATGTTAAGAATAAACATTTTCGGTATCTCCTTCTTGAATTAAATTGCAATTATTCATTGAATGTATGGTGCGGCGGCGGGGTGGGGGGGTGTTGGAAAGACGTAACATAATTCGTACGACACAGTTGATATATACACTTTGAGGCAAGTTTTATGAAACTCAGCAGAGTGGGTTTTAGAATTATCGTAAAACAATATAGCGCGGGTAACAAAATGAAATATTGACAAACGGTGACAGGTACACGAATACAGGCTTACCCCTGTCAGTGGAGGGGGGTACGCACACTAATATAAATCAACTCACGCGAGCCGGAAAGAGGTGGCTACAGTCGGTAACAACAACAATGTATAAAAACAAGAGCCTTTATCCTCAATATCTTTGACTTCTCTTTGTTATTGCATTTGCTGAGATTCAGATCTAGCACGCGTAACATTTCATTCTCCGTACTCACGCTGAAGCCTTGATCTTTACAATATTTTCCAAGAGCGCTTGATAATCACTGCAGTGTATATTTAGTGCTGTCGGGATTCCCATACTATTAGACTTTTTTTAAACAATTATACCACCCCTCATTTCCACCTTCCGTAACGTTCTGAAAAACGTTGCCCCCCCCCCCTTTCCTCATATCAGAAAACTAGGAATTTAAAATTAAGCAAAGTGTGACGAGGCTTCATCCCGGGTGTAACCAAACCTAAATAAATCATCATACTCGCAGCAATCTCCGCTCGGACGCCACGGGGGAAAGCACGTAGCAAGGTGCAAGTTGAATGTGTGTTGGGCAGGCGGTGGTGGGGAGTGGGAAAAGTGCATTTGATCATGCGGTAATTGGTTTATATCCCTGCTGGTCACACAGTAAATCTAGTTCTACAGCGAGGCTGCCATCAATCGATGCTACCGGTAGCCAAGGGGGGAGGGGGAGTAAAGCCACAGCCCTCGTGGTTCTAAACAAGCTGGTCGTTTCATCCGCCTGTCACGCTGCGTGGACGAGCCGAGAAAATGGCTTTGCCCTCCTATATTAATAGCGGTCCTCCTTTTACTTCCACGTGGCGCCTTTTTTTCCCCTCTCTCTCTATTTAAGAGCAGAAGTGCGGAACACACGCAGGAAGAGTGACAACAAAAAGTCAACCTCAGCGGAGGCTTATGGCGCTTATCTGTTAGAAATAAACCGGTTCGGCTCATCGGAGCAAATTTTGTGTGTGCGTGAATATGCGATACTGTCTGCTTCCCGCCTCTATCCCGCCCCCCTTTGCGCCCGCCGCAAGAGACGCTGTTGATGATAACTTTCTATCTTTGCGCCGACCGAAAACCTTGTTTGGGCAGGGGGGGTGGAATGAGTTTAAGCTTGGTGCCATTACATCGCTGTGTCAATACGTACGCAAACGTTCAACGTTGTGTTTGCAGCAGTAGAATATTTGTCTACGCCGAGCAAACATTCGCGCCGAAATAATCCGGGGCGTGCATTAACCAATCTTCCCCTTCTGCGTATCAACAACCGATTCTATATCACCGTAGGGGAGAGGATAAAAGGGGCCCGTTGTGCACATGTTGTGGGAGAGAAGTGTGAACATTACACACGCCGCACTTAGCGCGAGCCCTCTGACAAGTCGGTGAAATGCAGCGGGCTTACTATAGGAGCGCCGAAGATGGTTAGTATAAATATTTTAACATCTTGCAGCGTGTCAACACTTCACGAGGGCCTCGGCGTGTGGGGGATGAAGGCAGTCGGTCACGTGCAGATGCTCAAACCGGCCGCACTCGCCCCACATTCCCCGGCGACGACATCACACGATTGGAGGTTTACATTCATGCATCCATTTCATGGCTTAGTGAAAGAAAGAAAAAACAACCCATCGTCACCGGTGAGCGTCAAGCAGCCACCATCCTATTGTGATAATCTATCACACACGTTATACACCTCCGTATACTTTTTTTTGTAAAGGAAAAAAAATACATCCCACTTGAAAGAAGAAAAAAAGAGGCACATTTCACGCGTATTTAACGTAGTTTTTTTGGCAGAGTGCTGTCTTTTCCGAGCCGTCCGCTGGGAGTTGGCGAAGCGATGCGGTGCAGCGCCAATTGCTGAGATTGCGGGCGAAGTTGAAGCGCTCCCGCCGTAATCTATTTTGCATGCAAGCTTCTCTTTGGCGAACACGTGGGCGAAGAACGGCGGAGGCTTTTGTGGTTCATCGACAGCCAAGTGGTGCCAAGAGCCCCTCAACACTGTCAAGCGTGGAAGAGGCCATTTCTCCATCCTCTCACGCTCACCTCTTTAACCTCCCGTACTCCAGGACTTGCAACCTGAGGATTGTTTACACAGATTTGAGTACAGTATATGGCGATCACTTGGGCGTGTATTCGTTAATAAAGGACATGCTTCCCCACCCCCTCATCCCCTTTATATAAAAAAAAATCATGTTTCAACTCCCTTTTCAAAGCTGTTGCTAAAAATGAACCGGCCACAGATGTACAAATTGACACGTTCAGTTAACGATGGATGATTTATTTGAGTAATTCGTCTAATGTATTTAAAGAGTACTTTTACAACTTTGAAAGCAAATATAAACATTCGCCGTACCCTTTATAAGTTTGGTGGTACCACCTAAAGCTATATAGCACTTACGGTGGTGAATATAAGTACTGTACAGCGAATATATTTATTTTTATTTAGTGTGAAGTATTCTCCAACAGTGGAAATTAACTTTACGGAATGCAAGCTACAGGCAGCTACTTTTATACTTTTTTGGAACAAACAAAAGCTATAGTACATTATTGTCACGGAGGCATCAACGGTTGAATGAGTATTGCTTAAAATATAAAATCACAAACTCAAAAGAGAAATGTAATGCAATATTTTTGGCAAAAATGGGCCGAGGGTAATTTTGCAGTTGTGCCAGATAAAATGTTGTAGCATTATTATTATTATTACTACTTCTGGTTCGTACACTGCACCATGAACCCGGCGACTTCGGCTTGACTCCAAGCCATGGTTAACATTCGTGACGCGTGGAATCGGAAGGATTCCTGGCCTCCCATTCACTTACACCCGAAACGGACCAGTATGGTGAAGTATGGTCAAACACAAACCTCATAACATGCAGCGTGCGGCGACCTTAATCCAGCAGCGGATTGACAAAATAACTTTACGTTATTGTGAATTTTCATTGTTAATAATTCACAGTTGCTATTAAGTGTTAATAACATACAGCCTTCTTGTTTCCATCTATGAAGGTTATCGCTTGCCTGCTAGTGACTCGGAACGGTTAGCCTCAGGACACCACGACCTTAAGCGATAATTATCTCATATGCAATCTGGACCTCGGCTAGCAATCATTTGCTCACATTCGCAAATCTCGTCAGATTATCTAAATCCATGAGCCAAAATAATATACTTATATCGCAATCCGTTACAGGCTTCCATTATCTGTGGTGGTGGTGCGGGGGATGCACACCTCTCGATTCTGCAGAATTACTCTGTTGGACAATTGGCAAAACGTTTAAAGGGACATCAGTGTAATAAGTCATTTGCAGTTGTTCATGCATTTGTTACAATTCACAGCCTCAGCGCCCTCCTGAATGAAGAGAAAAAAAAACCCAACCAAAGCTCTGGTCTGTATAAGGCAACGTCTCATTTAAATAACTTACAACCACTGACCAGTCAGAGGCTCCCACTCCACGTGGGCCTGTGACTGCACGGCAGCCAACAGCCAATGAACCGGGTTGGCTGAGCACCGGCCCTCTTAGAGCAGAAGCAGGAGCAGCACTTAGCGTGGCAGCAGTAAGCGTGCCGTGCCGCTCGTCGAAATTGTCTCTGCAGATGACTGCAACCAATTAAACTTATCTCATGAAAGCTCTCTTCCACGATTTAATTTGGAGGCGATTCTTGCCTCATCTTTTTGTAATGCTTGTGTTGTTGTATATAATCCCGAGGGCTCAACGAAAGTGTTAATTTGTCAACACTCCTGGAAACTGTAATGGAACATCAAACGCGTGTTTACGCGAATGCGAATAAATGCAAATAATAATTTCGTAAACAGACGCAGTAAATTGTATTTGTTGTGAGAAGAGGGGGCGAGAGTTGGTGGGTGAGTGGAATGTGGAAAATAAAGAAATAACCGATGCACAAATATTTACAAGGAGGAGCAAACTAAGACGATTAAGTAAAACGTCAAACAATTCATTACGCGCAAAACAATTAGGACAGTCGGCTAAACCGCTCGCACTTAAAAAAAATTGAGATACGCGTGCCGTCTTGTATTGAAAGTTGTCCGACCCCGCGTTGATGAATACTCGGGGAAGCGTAGCTGGCTCCGACGTTCGCACGCCGCTCGCTATCGCGGCGTTTCGCTATTATTGTAAGCGCGGTCGCTCACTAATGATTTTACCCAGCTGGTTTGCCCCGGGTGCCTTGCTTTGGCGTTTGCAGTGTGCGTGCCCTTTTAATGAAAAAGCTATTACTTTTGCATCCCACCCCCAACCCCCCTCGAGCCTCCATCATGGGGCAAGATAATTTACGGTGAAATATCGTGTTATTTTGGCGCGGGCCCGCTTAGTGATATATGGCCTTTTATTTGCATCTCGTGCTCGGCTCGTAGCGCGCCGCGCATCATTAACATGTTTGTGCCTGCGTCTCGTCTTTCATGTCTGCGCAGGTACTGACGGGAAGCGGACTCCTGGGCTAGAGATGAATAATAAACCTGTGTGACCCCCCCCCCATCATCAAAGAAATACAGAGAGATTAAGAAGGGCACATGCTGTAAATTTCCAGGTGAGCAGCGGTTACGGTTGGGTGGGTGGGGAGGGGAGAACGTTTGAGAGCAAACTGAGTTTTTGAAAGGATGGGGTTAAGGTCATTTTAATGAGGTGTACACCGTGCTGGGTTTCATGTCCAGGCGCCGAGGGTGGCTTTTTCAGACCCACGTTCGCAAGCTAGATTTTCATAATGTAACAAAAAAGTACGTGTGATAATGCGTTGGCAGCGATGCACAAGCACGAATCTATTTTCAAATAGATGCCGTTTTAGATGTTATTTATTTCAGCAGTAAGGCCACAATGAGCTGTTGGGCTCTATTTCACGGACCGGCCTGTGATGGTACAAATAGCAAAATGTTCACATTTGTCAAAAAGATTGCCCTAAACGGGAGAAAAAATATATAATAGGCTATGTTTCACGTACTGGCCCTTCTAATAAAGAATAAAGAATAATAACAAGACGAGCCATAGCCCTGAACGTCACCGATTATATATTTGTTTTGTTCCTCTTTAGGGCAGCATTAGATTGACGAACGTGTTCATTTTTTATTTTCATAAATAGCGTAGTGCTCGCAGGGATTGGAGCTTGCCCGATTGCGGACAAAACCTGCTCGGAGACATTGTGTCTTGGCCACATTTCACAGAGAGAGGAGCGATTCAGTTGTGGAGCTCTTCCTCCCTGCGAAGAGCGACACGTTTCATCACCAGCCCCCGCCGCCCCTGCCGGGCGCGATATCGCACTGGCCAAGATGAGCCGCAATCAACCGCATTATACAGCGATGCATAAACACATTCAGTAAGTACCAATCTGCTGCGTATAAATAATGGCCTAACAGATGGTTTATAATCCCTCGACAGCAGTTTGCCAGAACCCCAGTAGCCGCGAAGATAATAATAATAACAGCGAACTGCGTGCAGTCCACTGATCACTAAATTTGGCATGGAGAGAAAACAAATGGGGTTGAGCGTGCGCGTACGCACGCACGCACACGATGGAGCGCGTCGAGAAGACATCATCGTGAATATAACTCCTCTCGGCAATTAGTCAAATCACATCGAGCGCCGCCGCATACTCGAGTACACAGGGCCCATTGTACACCTCCACCGCCCCGCGTACGGCATTCGGGGCGGTGCTGTGATTTATCGCTTTAATTGGAAGCGGTTTCGCCCATCTGTCGCAGGGTTCCACGTTCGCTGGAGCCGCTTGCAGCGAGGAGCAAACACGCAGGGAAAAAAAGAGGCCTGTTTGCTCTCCATGGTCACGTCGCTCGTCTCGTGGGTATTAATAAGAGACATCAGTGTCACACGCGGTCATTATTACAGGCACACACTGAGCGAACAAGCTAGCAAGCAGGCCAGCCAGTCACGAGCTGCAACTCACAGACCATGCAGCCGTAAATGAGGCATCAGATTAAGACATTACTGCCATTAGTCTTGAAATACAGAAAACAAGAGTCTTGCGTGCGTGTGTGTGGCGTGACGTGTGTGTTAAGGTCATATGGTATTTCGAGTGACATTTTCAGCTGGCTTTCGTGTTCATGTGTGGTATAGGTAATTGCACGTTCATTTAATGTTTGCTGCTGCTAGCAGTCGTTTTTATAATACATTTTTGATAGCACTTTCAGGTACGGCGATGTTCTGTAAAATGTGTTATTAGCTGCGCAGTGTGAGGTTAATATACAAAACATGCGGGATGTTTTTTTCGGGGGGGGTCCGCTAATTTAGTGGGACAAACCCCACGGCCCGTTTTTTCTTCGTCTTCTTCTCATCTGTACGCTACCGATAATTAAGTCCGGAGGCACGATGCCCGCCGCCACTGCACACGTAGAGGACTGCCACGCAGGGCTTCAAATGAACATATTCGCCGGCAGCAGAGCAAGTCTCGGCACAAACTCACAAACGCTCACATTTCCAATCCGCTTGCTATTAGCGATACGTTTTGAAATTAAAATTGGGTGCTTGGCAATTAACAAAATGCAATGTGGCTATTACTGGAAAAAATGTTTCCCCCGGCAGAATAATTGAAATGTTTTTACAGTCGGTCACGTCGTATACCCATTCGGGCTGTATGAATCATGCAGACCAACGTGTTAAATTAAATACACCATGCAGAGGGACATTATCATTACTTATTTTTCTCAAGTTTCCCATTGCGCCCTGACCCTTGACATCCACGATAATCATCATCATCATCATCACGGTTTTCCCAAGTCTCCCCACAATAATAAACGTGTTAATTTAAAGCAGTCATTTAGATATGACCGTGCTTTCAGGCCGATTCCTTTAAACATTCAAACTATTGTTATGCACTTTAAACATAGCTGATTGTGTGCACACCTTACGACTGATTGACTACCTCCCTATTGCACAAAGCTGCAGTCATTTTTATTCTTCCAGTAATAATTCCAGACACTCAATTCACCAATGTTATGAGAGGGCCTCCCCACACCATGTTGGCCATGGGGGCGTTTTGACAACACTTCATCACGCTGGTCAGTGAGGCTCTGTGTAGGGAGGAAAGAGCCCAGGAACAGTTCTGATATCCCTCTGCACTAAATATTGACCATGGTCGGGAAGCAAACTCGGGTCGGCGGGTTCATAGAGTTAGACTGATAACTTTAATCTAAATTGTCTTATGGTTGTTATTGTTTGACTTGCATCCCACTGGGACTTTTACACACAGCGTTGATATACGGTGCTTTTTATGGAAGACTTGTGCTGTTATTTCCTGGATTTTTCTGTTGCGCGCAGTCACTTTAAGATGTTTCTTGTTCATGTTTTTGTTTGTTGTGGTTGCACCCGATTCAAGAGCCGCATGGCTCACAGGGCAATACCAAATCAATAAACGGATACTGAAATAGCACAGCACACCGACCATTGTGCCACCGATCCACCCCATCTTTGATTCTTAAAACAAACCCTGCAAACTCACGTATGACCATTCTCAATATCACAAAACTCTAAAACGATTGACATTCCAGCATGAAAAAAACCTATGCATATGCGTTGCCAAATAAGTGTTTCAAATAATCAACGATGAGGTAGAGCAGTGGTTTATTACATCTATTCATATTGACTCCAAATGTTTAAGCGTGAAGGTGCGTACGGCAACACATTTCTGAACGACGAAACACACGAACGTGATGCAAACGTGCGTCACAGCACTCCGAACTGTGCTCCGCCAGAATGTGGGGTATGCAGTGTTTTTGTGCAAAGTGCTGTTGGGTAGCCCAAACAATGTAATGGAATCCGATTGCGCACCTGTGCGCCTAATGAGCTACAGGGTCAGGCGAAGCGGATAAAATGTCAAGGTTAAATATATCAGGCAACTGTCACAAATTCTCTCTTAGGTCATTTAATTAGACCCTTTGCAGGTGTTGTGGCCATTGGATATAAATAGCCCTGAGATTTGCACATAAACACGCAAGCGCACCAAGTCACAGAAGGGTACCCATCTGAGCGAACACTTTTGAGAGAGTACTTGTTCCCCGAACATATTTTTCTTCTTTTTTACAAAGCCTTTATTAAACAAGAGTGTCAAACCATCAAAATCGTGTCAAAACTTAACACGCATTGATTTACAATTCATTACACAGCAGTCTCTTTGGGGACCTCAAAAAGGTGTTGGCAAGGCTAATGGGAAATTGCAAAGATTCCTTACACGGAGCGTGTTCCACTGGAACAAAGTCTGTAAGAAGAATGCAAAGTCCTTGACAATTGTAAACAGGAATTCTCCATCCTGTACAAAATCACCCTGGAGCTCACCTGCACCATTTCCAAAGATCTCCCGTGTATCCTTAAACAGATTGTTGGGGCAAGTGCTGTTTGCGAAAAGCACTTATGAAGTCCGACATGACACACTAGGGGGTGGTAGACCAGCACCATGCCCGGCCGCCCTTGTCTCCCCAGTGCTGCCGTCTACACGCCGCGACAGGTACTCATTTGAGGCCGAGTCAACATAGGGGTAGGCCCAGGACAGGTTCAGATATTCGTGACCGATGGTTGGTCGTGAGCGGGAGTCTAAATCGTGTCGTCGGAGATTCTGAGCGCAGTGCGCCAACCGCCACGCAACTGCTCCCGATAACACCCTTTACACGCGCACACCACCCACGTTAAGTGGCACAACGCACAGCAGCAAGCAGCAGCAAGAAAGCAAGCAGCAGCAGCAGCAGCCACCACAATCTACGAGGAGTTAAAATTGCAGGGGGTAAAAAAAATCAGCATGCGGCCCGCGGGGCCTCATTTCTCGCTCCCTGGCCCGACGCGCCAGATATCAGCATCTGGCGAAGCAGACGCGCTCCGCCGTGCCATTTCACGGGACGCTGCCCATGCGGCGGCGGCGGGGAAAACAACAGGGGGATTTATGTAGATTGCAAGCAATCAACGCGCAGCCGCCGGCTGGCCCGTCTCGCCCCGTAACCATCACCGGCGAAATTCCCCGCGCCGCTGACTCGCTCAAGCAAGCTCACATGGGGGACAAAAAAACCACGTAAAGCGCATTTTGTGTGCGTGTGTAAAATAATTCTTCGTGTCCTTCCCCCCCTCCCTCCCCCGCCGCCAATTCTATTCCAATTGCTCTCGTGGCTTCGTGTCACGAGACAAAGTAGCCATTTGTAACCCTGGCAGAGCGGTGCATCAACCAACGCGTGTTCGAGAATGGCACATGCAAGGAGGAATTACAGAATTGCTTCTGAGCGACCCTTTAAGTGGCCTGTTATCCAGACTCGGTGGTCCTGCGCTGTAGCCCCCCTCCCTGCTAACAGAGAAACGATTGCCACATAGCAGTCAGACCCATATATTGTATTTCTCAGAGTTAAAACGTTGGCGGATTTAGTGAAAAGACAAATTCAGTACGATCACATTTTTGTAGTGATTCGTGGCCAGGATGAGATACCGTCTGTACTTGAGAACCTGCCTTTCATTTGAAGTTCGGTTCTCAGTGGTACCAGCTCGGTGTCCTGATCCACGAGTCACCCAGCCAACCTCCAAACAGCGTGCACAGTGTACGGATTTGTCTGCGAGTCATTATTTAATTATTACAAAATGAGTTGTTCTTATTTTAAGCGACCGTATGCAATATTCATATGCCGTATTAGGTTATTGATTGTATGCACATTTATTGATGAAAAAAGGTCATACATGATCCATATTTCAGTTTAACCTTGATGCAATTTCATTGAAATATACTATTTTTGGTTCACTGTGCTGGGATTTGACCCAAAAAACTTTTTAATATCAAATTTTTAATAACTTAATATAAAGAGTGACTTAAAGCTTTCGTGACTGCAGGAATTCATATTCTTTGGGTCTTTCGGTAAAGCCACGTAGATAGAAAAAATAATTCAAATATCACGACGTTTCGATCGCAACACACTATTTTTTCACCTGATGAGGATTGCTTGTGTTGCGATCGAAACGTCGTGATATTTGTATTATTTTTTCTATCTACGTGGCTTTACCGAAGTACCCAACGAATATAATACAGTATAAAGAGTAACATTTATTTAATGGCTTGCAGAAAATTGCATGGAGCACAGTATTTCAGAGCCAAGTGGCTTGGTGATAAGAGCGAATGGCTCGCAATGAGTTGATTCATCATCCCTCCGGGGTCGATAGAAATGCTTCAACTTTATGGGGATGCCAACAGTGCTTCTCCTACGGATAGACTCATCCCCACCATAGAGACATGGAATTTACACTTACTCGCTTCGGGGATGTAAACACGAGATGAGCACCCCATCAATGCTCATTTAGGAAGAAATCCATTTTGACTTAACTTTAGGATTAATTATAAACACCCAGCAATACACTATGCCCAAAATGCGCAAGGCAGCAAGTTCTCATTTTCCACCCAAACAGCTTCAATATACCAGCAAGGCGAACGCAAACATACCAGAGAGTGTGCAACATTCATTTTGAGTCAACGGGATTCGCGATCCTGTTTGATATCGCTCCACCCCAGAAGGTGCCCGTTTCTTCAAAAAAAAAGAGAGAAAGACAGATCACCTGACAAGGCCCCCCTCATGTTTAAAACATGTCAGATGCCCAGCAGACACATGCACTGGTGTGATAATGGCTCTCAAATTAGCACGCCCGCCGGATCATCGCGAGTGAAGAGGGCTTTTGCTGTGAACGGCTGATTGGCCGGAGGCGCTGCCGGGGGGGGGAGCAAGGGAAGGCATCGGAGCGATAAATCATGCATTAACAATCGTCATCGCCTATTGCGCTCCCTGGCAACAGCTGAAAAGTTCTGGGGGGGGTGGGATGGGGGGGGGGATGGGGAGGGGGGTGTCCAGTTGGTAAAGGTTTACATGAATTAAACAAAAGGGAAGAGTTTTTTTTTTACTAAAGTGAGATCAAAGCTCAATGCCCCATCCTCAAAATATTTTACAGCTGCGCTAACTTCACGTGGTGCTTCAACGTGTTTTGTGTTGCTGTTGTTGCCACTGTAATTGCCAAAGATTATATGTAAGGCAGGTGATGCTCTGTCGCGACAGCCTTGCGATTCTGCCGTGCCATCGCTTTTGATGGAAAGCGTTAATAATTACGAACGCCTTAATTGGTATCTGCACAGTGGGTGCAGGGGGGTGATGATACGAGCGCGTGAACAACACAAAAAGAGCACGGTGCATCTTGGACATTGATCCAAAGCAGGGCCCTATATGAGCATAGGCAAAACCATTGGTCAATACTTTACAAAATCTAAACATTTAGGCAAAAGCATTCCATTAGAAGGTATTATATCTGCTTTAAGCTAAAATAATCATACTACTATCTTTATAAAGTAAACATTTACAGGATATTTAATAGATATGTCAACACAGCGCAATTACTTGTGAGGACAAGGCATACGTCTACTGTGTAAATATATATAAAATTCAGTTCTGTTAGGACATCATGTCATGTGCTAACCAGTGGCTTGGAGGTGTGGGAGCCAGGCATCGGTGTGAAAAATTGGGATGTTTCAGTTAATTGCTGGGAGGCGAGTAATTTCCACTGGAGCGTAACGACAATTGGGGGTAACGGCTCTATAAGCGTGAAGGTCCGTGATGGGCGCCCAATAATGAAGTGTGGCTCTGTTTTATTGAGCGTGCAACGTGACTGGGAAGGCTATTTGGGGCTATGGTGTTGGGGGTACTCTCACGTCTCCACAAACACCCACTCAGAATGACAATAGGCCAACAACCCAGGCCTCAATCCGTCGCACATAGAAACACCTGGTAGTCCTTTACACTACACAAGACCAACAAAAAAACTGAGAGATGAGAAACCTACCCATCAATTGTATTTTCAGTGGCACTAAATTGAACCATCACCAGATATGACCCCCCATTAAACAGCATAAAGCTTATCTCCAGCCTGACGCTTGTAAAACAATCTCCATTCCATGGCTAATGACCATTTCTACAAAGGCCACGGAGATCTATTCGCTGGTGTCCACTCATTGCATTCGCCATAGTCCACTCGAATAAATGCTCCTCAGGCATCTCAGCTCCCCCTCCCACTGCCCTCATTTTCTTTTTTCCCCTTGTGTCATTCCTCTCCCTTTAAATGCAGCTGTGAACTTTGAAACTCTCGACCCCTCTCCCCCCTTCATGTGCCCCTCTCCAAATGACGCCCGCTAATTTTGCTGCCTAGTCATGCCTCATCTATTCACACTTGGTATTGGGTCAGCAACAGTTGGAGCCAGAGCACGTGTGTGTGTTTTTTTTAATTCCCTCGCGATATTTGAGTGCGCCAGAAGCCTAGAACCGTCCGCAACAGATACTGCAGTACGATTTCCCCGGCTGGTAAAGTCGACTCGTGGAGGAGTGGTGGCGCAGTGGTTCGCGCACAGTTCACGACGAACCCTGGCACCTGACTACCGAATCCCCCCTCCTCCGTCCTCCCTGCTACCCTCACCCCCACAAGGTTCTGCGCCTCACCAGTGTTTACCCACCGGCTGCCACTGCTGGTGAAGTATGGTCCCTCAATTACCAACACGGTGTGGGGAGGCCGTCAAAGCGCAACTTTGCGTTGATAGATGCCACTGAAACAAAGTAGTCTATGTCGATCATGCTGAGTGTTAGCTTTGTATATACTAGGCGTAATAAAGTGATGCATTGATTTTAACTCACGACACGTGTGTAAAATTCTGCGTGTAAGAATGTACGCGTTTCAATTCATGTATGTTATATGTAACGGGTTCATGTCGCCTCTGCAGTGACTAGAGGCACTGGCATTCACCGCCAGTATTTACGAAAAAATGTGTTGCGTTGAATCGCAACAATTTATCGATTCAAAAATCATTCCACCGCTTGTGTGCATACATACAATCTAGGCAAATCTATTATAGGGATACCACAAGCATAAAGACTCATTTTAGTAGAATGCAAGTACAAATATAAGCTGCGAACTGCTACTTTCCTCACATTTGTTTAGTTTTATCGAAATGTAGGCCTGTAAATTACATAATGGACCTATTTCATGCATTGGTGAAAACCACTTTTCCACCCAACATTGGCAGAAATGTGATTTCCCACCAACGCATACATTTGGCCTTCAGCCTCAAGACTAACCAGCACTGGGCAGCATGTGGGAGCCAAGTATAATGATTCTCTTAATGAAAATGCGCGCCCTTTTATTAAATTTGTACAACTCTGAAGTTTAATGCCCAGGAGATTATTGAAATTTTGACCTCTTATGTTGATCCTGGTTTTTGCGACCGAAGGTGTGGCGTTTGCCGATTCACCTTTGCGTTTTACCTCTCTCTGTGCGAGCCACATCCTTTGTCAAAGACGTCGACGATCGTGGCTCTCCATGGCCGCCCAGTCCGTGATATTCCTCAAGAGCTTAGCATGCCATGTTCCTCCCAGTTGCATCCAATTCTTCAGATGACTTTTGCCCTTTCTTTTCCACCTTCTTGTTTTCTCATTAAATGTCCTAAAAAAACAACTTGGAATTTTTCGAATGATTAAAATAATATTTCCTTCTTGAACCTGCTATCCGAAATAGATGCATGTTATTCATCTCGTTTGAACATGGCATTATGTAGATCCTTAAAAAACACACACACACACAACACACATTTCTGTTGCTTCCAATTTGGTTTGTAGGGTCTTTGTTGTTATCAATAATAAATGTGGACAAATAAAATGAAGTACAGCGAATTTGATTTGTTTTTCCTTTTATATAATTCTAAAGATTAAACCCTTCTATGCATGACCGACATTCGTGGTCAACGTGATCAAAGCAACCTCCGTGCCATGGAGCCACGTGCAATTATATGCCAGTGCCAGTCCACGTCACAACAGGCGATCACATTTTCTCAGAGAACGGTCTAACTTTCGACCATTATTCTTCCCCTTTCTCGATATCATCTCAGCGGGCTGCATTGTTTCTCTTTATGATTCATATGGAGACACTTTCTTCGCCTCGGATGAAACATGCTCCTCAACTTGTCAGAATAACGCCCTGCACGAATTAATTGTATTGTCGCACCAATTAGCTGCGGCGCGTTTAGAGGCCGTGCTGCGAGGCTGTCGCGCTAAAAAAAAATCTAAACATTATCATTCAGATAACCGTCCTCAGAGATGAGCTTGACTGCAGGAAGTCGCATTGATTTTTTTTTGTGAGCGGCACAGCGGGTGGAAAGCAGGGAAAGCGGGACGGAGTGGGCTGGCCAACGCGTCTTTTAGTCAATAGCGGCAGCTTCCAAAAATATCGCCTAAAGGCCATAATCTTGCCCCATCGGAGTGCCTTGTCATTTCAGCTTAGTAAATTGTTTCGCGCAGCAATCTCCTTATGGCACCATTCACTACCCAGGGGTTGATTGACAGGAGAGAGAGAGAGAGGCCATTGAAATAATCTTGCCTGCAATTAATGCACACAGGAAACTTGATGGCTTAGAGTGAATCATTATCCCCACTGTCATTACACTCCAAGCCCACACAACAATCAATAGCTTACGGGGGAGAATCTTTCATCAAATTAAACGGTGTGCCTAAAAAAAAAACACCCTTTATGTACAATTCCATATTTTAAATGTTCTATTCAATACTAAGAAAGAACAGGACTTTACTGTATAAATATATATATATTTTTTATCGAGACCACTTTTGAGTGTGAAGACGTGTGGGCTTGCATCGCCCGAAGCAAGGACTGACTGCCCACCTCTGCTGTTATTGGGCAAGAGCCTTTTTTTCCTTTCTCTTCTTTCTGAAAAGCCTCTGTTTTCTGTCTTTTGTGATTGCACAGATGGGACTTCATTTGCACCACTTTGCACAGCCAGCGGGGCCTGGTAAATTCAAGATATTGATTTCTTTTCCCATCCCATCATGACACTTTACAGAGTGTAAGGCCACAGTGCAGTCTGGAAAGAACAAGCCGAGAGACATCACGGAGATACAAAAGGTCATAAAGTTTTCTTGAAAGCGCAGCGAGCGCGAACGCTGCGGTGAAAGATAAATGGGATGGTGATGATAAATAAGAGACTGTCGAAAATAAAGCCACTGCAATAACGGAAGAAAGCAGAACTTATAACTCTACCCCCCTTTAAAGATCACACAAAGCCTGCATTCCAGCTTTGTGTCGTACTGTATATGTACTGCATTGTTGTAATTTACCTAACAAAAGAGTTCTGCGTTCACGTTCTACCTTGCCCTAGATAAAGATTCAAGAAGCTGCAAACATCATTTCAATTTGTGGGTCAGATCGCGCAAGTAAGATGTATGTCGCAAACCATCCGCCACCCGACACAGCCAACTAATAAAGTTGATTCAATTAATCGTAAATATTTGTCGCGAAATGCTACATGTTAAATTATTTTAACGCTATGTTTTTTTTAGGCAAACCCCCACCACGATGATCATCATCAGCACCCCTTTGTCAATCCACTTCTGGATGAACGATGTTGAACACACGATCAGTTACGGGGCTTGCGGGCGGGCGTTGTGGTCCCTGAGAGGAGCCCAGTGAGCCTTGAGGCCGCCTCAAGGACATGGTCACAGGCCTCACCCCTTGACCCCTGCCCTCGTGGAGTGTGGTCTCGGGTGTCCTTGGTCCTCAGACACGGGCGTTTCAAACTGGTCAGGTGTAATCACTTCCGTCGGTAGGTGTCTGTCTATCTGTGTGTCGGTCGCGGGCGATTCACGGATAACGTTCATGCTGACGATCCGACGCGTCAACAACTCGTGTATGAAAGCAGCGTTGCTTTGTAGGGACTTATCCGTGAGAAACCCGGCCACAATCGAGCAAAGAGGTTGCTCAAAGCTTAGCGCTTAGAAGCAAGGTGACGGCATCACACGTGGTTCACCTGCCCACGCACCTGAGGAAGAGGTGGGGAATCACGTGACTGGCCTTTGACACGGACCTTGGCAATGAAGGATCTCGGCCTTATATCAGAGGCTTGTTGCACGTACTATTTTTTGTTTCCATCTCCTCGCCCTCCTATACTGCACAGTTACATTTTTTGACGATAAAGCCAAGTTAAATTAACATGAATGAGTCTGGAAGAGACGTTGCAAAGAAGGACACCATGTGGCGTTTACATTTGATATATATACACACATACTATCATCCCTTCTCACAATTATTAAAAACACACTGCACACGTAAAAAAGTGTGGTTAAAAGTTGAAGAGCTCGAGGCTATAAACTGTAAAAACAAACAGTGTTAAGCTAACAATGATCTCCATTAAAATAAATGCCCGAAAACCAATTAGCCTCGTATTGAATGAAATCAAATAAAAATGACAACTGCAGAACGTTCAACAGGAGCTTGTGTCCTATGGTGGTTACAGATGAAATTGAGCCAGCAACAGGCACGGGAAGATTCATCCAGTGACAGAATATCTGGTGCCTTGCTGTTATGCAAATCGATGTGCTCTGTGGCAAGCCTGCGACTGTTGTCTTGGAGGGCCGTGTTAGTCACGAGCTGCATCCCGATCAGCCCCGTGCGGCTTGTAAACACACTGGCTGTCTCGCCGTGGTGCGCAGCTGTGCAATTCAAATCTTGTGCTTCATTGGTCATTTGTGAAACGCTCAATTCAAAGATTTATGTTTAAACCAACATTTTTTTGGAAGAGTAATACACACTATTGGATTACATTATGCTCTCCAACATGTGTTTATCCTCAGAAGTGTATTTATTTAGCTGCAAAGGAAGCCAAATGGGTAAGTAGCCTTCTGGACAAAATGTACATGCATGATTTGCGAAAATATATTTCTTGTTCCTCTGGTTCGGGTCTCATTTTGTGCTTCTGCTGCCCTGTGATCAACTTAATGCTCCAGGCTGGGGCATATTGCGTCATCTTTATTTGAGGTGTAGTGACCCCACCCCGTCTCACAATTATATAAGCACAGGGATAAATGCGTAAAAACCTTTGACATCGGTTGGAAGGCGTTAAAAGAGGTAGATGAAGGAGCATAATTTCACATGGCTGTACTGCACTGTGTTTTTGTACTTGATGTGAAAAACATGAATTACTCCAGTTTCTACGTCTTCTCTTACGCAAAATGTGCAGTTAATCTAATGTTTTAGAAGGCTAATGGAATTCAATAGACCCAACTAAAGCATGTGCGGAAAATCATGTTTTACCGTTTCACGAACAGGCGACTGTGTATTGTTAGCAATGGAACAAGAGAATGCTAAGGTTAGTTTATTCGCTCTCTTACGGAATGTTTCCATTAAAATAACACGTAACACAACTGGCCCACGTGAATACCGCAGGGGGAAATCCCAGAGTAGAATCCACACTTTTACAATTCTGTCAAACAGGAAGGGGCTGGAAGTATTTACTCAGAATTAGCAGTGGTGGCCGTAACCAGCTGAGCCTGTACAGGCCCAAGTCCTGGCTCGTTTACTCGGAGGAGATTAAAGAAATCAATTTGTACCAGGAACATTGTCTAACTCTGCAAACAAAGAGGCAATGTGCCAAGGCTGAGCACTGGAGATTAACGACAATCAGCAGGACTTGGTGGGGGGGGGGAGGAGGGGAGGGAGGGAGAGAGTTGTGAAGCCCTCCGTGTCAGGAAACGCGATAGCAGGAGATAACTGTTTGTACCCCCCCCCCCCAGCAGCCAAAGGCCCCAGCGACACTGATCCCGGCAGCAACCATTTAACAAAGCAGGACGCTGCTGCACCGTAGGGCAAGCCTGAGGAAGTCGTCATTCGCTTAAGTGCGGGAACCATGTTTTTTCAGCCGCTGATCACTTTTTAAATAGGCGGAGAAGCGCGTGCGGTTCTGTCCATACTTGCGCGTGCGTGTTTGTCTTTGTGTGTCTGTTTGCATTCGTGTGGTGCTGGTCACCCACCCCCTCGTGTGCCGTTCCAGCCTTCATAGGTGCTCGCTAACGTCCCTTGGCCCAACAGTCTGTTTTAGGCTATACGGAGGATGTTTGTATTTGTCTTTATATATTTTTTTATAGCTTACGATTCTGCTCTTTTGTGAAAAAAGCATGGTGTTTATATGCATAAGGGGATGCTGCTGTAATAATTATGATAATTACTGTATTTCTATATATAGAGAGAGAGATCACCCTCATATTGGCCAGGGAATTTCAGAGCACTTTACATCTCAACTTAAACATGTCAATGGGCATTCCCAGCGGCAGCCGACCCTGTGGGCACAAGATGACTCGCCAACCTGGCCTGTAATCGGGCACTAGTCTGCCGGTAGGGGGCGATTATTGCCACGTGTAATCCAAAGGAGCAATTTGCTGGTAATTTTTCAAATTTCACAAATGTGGACGCCTGCACAAAATGCCTTACTCTTTGTGAATGACATCCTGGAATCTTCAACGTCCACCGTAAATTCGGGCGGCGCATATTTTACGGTTAACTTTACCCGCAGAATTAACCAGGGCAGCCTATTGGGCCGGAACCGCGAACCTCTGCAACAACCGTGAGGTCATGTCACTGCCTCAAATGGTTGTTGTTAGTATGTCGGACTTGCAACCCAGAATTTGCCGGTTCGCTCTCCAGCCACGACTGTCAAAATATCCCGTCGTCGCATTATTAAACGGTACGCATCGCCGTCAGGCAGGTCGCGTGCGATGCGGTCTAGTGTGGGTAATCGAACATTTTTCAAGACGTCTGACCAAGCTATCGTCTAGAGCAGTGGGTCTTCTTCACCTGGGGTCCATGCACCCACTGGGGGGATGCGAGATGCCCTTTCTGAGGATGCGAGGCATTCCATGTGTTTTTTTAGAAGGTAAATAATTGAAAACACAAATTTAGCGCGGGCACCTAAGTACAACCACTTTATTTAAGCAAACCGATGTGTTTCTTAACATTATCTATATTTAGTTTGACCGATTGAGAACAAAAGAGGTGCAGGCTGCAGTAAAGGCTAAGAACCACTGGTCTAGAGGGCCACTAGAGGCCTGTCCTAGCGGAGGCCCTCGCATCAGCAGCGGCGTGAGAGATACAACTGCAGCAATGCACCTCGTATATGGGGGAATGGTAAAACACGGAATTGAATAACAATGTAACAAATAAAGGCACTCACACATTGGCAATTTGAAAAAAAATATTTATGTTTGTAATAAGTAAATAAAAACAAATTGGACAAAAACAACTGTACACTCGTTTTCTTAAATCGCTAATTGTTTTGCTTTCTTTCACCGACAACTTTACACTATTTATTAAATCAGTTGCGTCTGAGAGTTTAGTTTTTGTCTAGTTTAGAGGATGCAGAGCATGTATGTTGGGGGGGGGGGGGGGTGGGGGGTAATAGGGGCTATCGGCGGGGTGATGAGTGAGATGCTGTGTTCCAAGCTGCCAGGTATACTGCAATGCAAATCGGGTTTATTCACCCTTAGTTCAAATGCACCGCCACGCTGGGTGAGTCGTCAATTATTTAGCTCGCATAATAAGCAGGGGCTGGGTGCTGGGTACAGAGTGCGTTTCGCGTCGGAAACCCGTCGAATGCTGCCATCATTAAACATGAGCGCTATCCCCCCCCTCCCGCCAGCCCAACGTAGGAAACTGCGTTGCATTTTGTAAAGTCATAACAAGTCGTACTTTGTAAATGTAAAAAAAAAAATCTCAGAAAATGTAGCAGCAGAACTTGTGCATGAATACGGAAAATCGCCACAACTACACTGTGCGCCGATGAATGTTAATCGCACGTTTTAATACGCGCAATGAAATGAGCTCGTGCGCAACAGCGGGATAGATCGTTGCGTCGCCTGACCATGAAGACCACGAGATTTGGCGGCAGCTTGGGGAGTCCTTCATCCAGCAGCGGAGGGATCATGGTTGAGGACGACGACGACGATGATTACGGCTGCTGATATTTTAAATGTCACAAATCACGATCGATCGCTTTCGCGAGCAGAGATTTTTCGACGCTCTTTTAGAATGTGCACGGCATGAAAAACAACTTTCACGGTTCAAATCCCGCGGTAAACAACTCGCGGTGCGATGCATGCGCACGGCACAGCTGACTCGCTCTTTTTTTTTCTTTGTTCCATCACAAACACAGTCCGCGCCGCGATTTAAATTGCTGTTCATCACGGCGGCGTCTCCCTGGTGCTGGATTATTTTTGTTGTTGTTGTTGCTGCAGAGCGCGGGGTTAATGATCGCTGGAAAGAGAGCACCCACGCCCCGACGTTGCACCCATGGAGACGGCACTGCCAGGGAGGGAGAGAGGGAGAGGAGAGAGCGAGGGCTGCGTTAGAAGTCGCAGCAGGAGCATCTGAAGCCCTTGGAGTGGCTATCTCGTGCGAGATTGATTCTGCCTACAGGTGACCCCGCGACAGTAGCCATCACCGCGAATTGGAAATTGTGAGCCATTAAATATGGAGTGGAGGAGAATGCATTATTGCGCTGTTCCCACCACGGAAGTGCCGCCTCGTTTTAGATTTCATTTCATGTTCCGTCATTGTTTCGAAATTAGATTTTTTTTGTTTTGTTGTTGTCGTGGTGGGGCCACTCTGAGTAAACCGAACATGCTTGGTGAGTTTAGATTTTTTTTTTACGGCAGACGCGTAGCAATTTAGTTCAAAGAGCAGACGAGAGCAAATAAAAAAAATGTGCCAAAATGTTCAACGGCACATGAGGTCGATTACTTTGAGAAATAATTACCGAGCTTTTAATTATACTGTATTCTCAAATACAGTAGAATGCATAATTGATTAGCCACAAAGGCAATTTGTCCAAATGTCCATTTGTTTGTAACTTGCTGGGGGGGGGTGGGGGGTATAAATTTTAAAAAAATCGCTAAAGCATGTTTGCACATTCCGTAAAACATTGCAATTAAATGCAATGAGTTGTGCAACGTGTTTTGCCAACAGCGCAGATTAAAAAAAACCGAAATGTTCTCAAACAGCCCATACATTGTTTTGTAATTCAAAAGCACTGGGGTTTGTGTTTGAAATGTCAATATACAAACAGTGGACAATCAAGTCCTGCCAAAACAGCACATCAATGTATCTGCTGAAGAAATTGCTATTTACACAGAAACTGAAAGGCGATTCCATTGTCCCCGACTTCCTGTCCCTTCTCTGTAAACACTATTCCTTCGAATTAACATATGCGGAAAAAAAACCCCAGCTTGAGACAGCTCTCCGTTGCGTTTTTGGATTGTACCGTGGTTATTGTCCGGCATTTTGTTCCATGTGCCGAGAGATTCTTTAGGAAATTAATTGAACAGCTACACTTTCTCTCTCGATTAAATAGCACCCCCCCCCCCACGACTGCTTCCGAAACGTCAAACATCATGCTGAAGAACATGAGCGACGGCCTGAAAACCACATCAGAGCTATACAGCACAAGGGTGAAAACCGTCGTCGTTGTGCCGCATAGATAGTTGAGATGCGCTTAGCGGCACAGTCATCTCCTAAGGCAAGTGGTTCTTCACCTTAACTGCAGTCTTGGGGTTTCAATCATTAAAACATGTATAATGGTAATACATACATAGGTTTGATGAAATAAAGTCGTTCCACTGACGTGGCCGTGCTTAATTTGTTTCGATGATTTACCTTCCAAAACAATCTGGCCTATGTCTCGCAGCCCCAGAAAGGGCATCTCGCACCCCCAGGGGGTGCAGCGTGCACCGCAGGTTAACAGCCACCGCCCTACGGGTTAGGACATGATAACGCAGTGGCAGCCGAGAAACTGAACGTGTTCGCGATGTTGTTTACCTATGAGACAGAGTGATGAAATTAATGAATGTGCATCGTAGGATCGTGAGAGGGTAGGCCTTCACCCAGCAGTGGATTGATCATGCCTGATGATGAGGATGATGGGGATGTAAATTTGCATCACTGAGTTAAGTCTGCGGTAATTAGAACCGTGCACAAGCTCATTTATAAAACTATTCGGATATATAATGCTTATAAATCACAAGACACTGTACAACGAGGGACGACGTTGGTATTTAAAGCAGGGCATGGTGGTTATAATTCTACAGGCCATGGAGGGAGCTAAAAGGATGTTATGGTGGAAGCGCATTTGAAGCAACTTTAGAGAGAGAGAGAGAGAGCTATAGGGAGAAGAGAAGATTAAAGTCTTGAGCCGGGACTTGAACAGCAAAAGAAAGATCATTCAGACTATATGAGCAGCAGAGAGACAGACCTTCCGTAATTCAAGGGCAGAGGACAGGATAAACTAGGCCACTGAATACGTCTTGAAGATTGGCTGTCAATAGCTTCACCAATTCCAATGTACGAAAGTAAAGCCTGCAAACAACTTTACACTTATCACATGAGTAAAATGATTTGGATGCACACACACGTAAAATATATCTCTGCACTTATTCTATCGTACGATTAGTACATCTATCTGAATGTATAAAAAAAATGTGAGCCGAAATTGTCGTTGCCGAAACTTTTAAAACCATATCTTACTCAAAACTTTTTTTATCCTCCCCAGTGACTATTTGCCTGTGTGTACGTCCGCAAGTAAGAGACTGGTTGTGATATTGGCAGCGTGCATTTCGTGAGCCCTTGGCAGGGAGGTCGATGCCACATGCAGATGGCTCTGACGTACAGCCAAGCCCTCTGTAGAGATTTCAGCAACAGACTTTTGAAAACTGGCAGGTCTTGAAATGCACAAATCATATTAAACAGTCTGAAGAACCTTATGGGAGTACTGTACAAATGTTAAAAACGAAAGAGGGGGTGGGGGGGGGGGCTTGACATTTTATACATTTAAAAATATCCATCTTCAACAGATTTTGTAAACGTTCATTTCTCAGAGTGATGTTATTCCAAATTAGTGGTTATCGGCAAGGGGTTTTTAACAGCAACAAGAACAACATACTCTTTGGTTCTTTCGGTAAAGTCACGTAGGTATAAAAAATAGATCACGACGTTTCAATCGAAAATAATCATTGTTCGACAGTCTGTTGTCAAACCACTTTAGGATGAAAGCAACCCCCCCCCCGCATCTCACGGTCCTACGATGCACACAACTTTATTTAATCTCTCTGTCTCATAGGTGGACATCCTCGCGGACATGTTCAGTTTCTTGGCTGCCACTGCGTTATCATGTGCTGTTCACAGGGTGGGGGGGGTTCTCTGATCATACTTCACTAAAATGGTTAATGCAGGTTGATTAAGGGGGGAGGGGGGTCGGGGCAATGACGTTTCCCATGGCTGAGAGTCAAACTCAGTTGGCGCTGGCTTCACAGTAGTAGCACAGTGTGCTAACCAATGTAGAGCACCGCAGTGCTAAGGAGCAAATATTTGAAATGGTCTCATTTTTATTTAACAGTCGAGTTTATTTGCATGTTTTACACGTTTGCTCCGAAACGAATTTTCTCAATAAAAGTTCAAAACATTGAATACAATTAATTCGTTTTATATATTTTGTTTGAATACCATGATTGTGTTATTTATATGCTGTATCATGCATGATGCAGCCAATTCTGTCGGCTTTCATGCGCTAAGAAGGGGCTGGTCTGGTTATTACTTGGATAAGTGATCACCAGAGCTTTTCATGTGTTGGCCCTGAGGTGGCAGCTGTGAGCATCTCCCCTTTGTACTAGTGGCGGCTTTTCTACGGATTCTTCGCTTTACTCCCACATACCAAATACATTATCCTATAACACGATAGTCGCGTTCCTGAAGAACACCGCGTTATGGAAAAATCGCGCTATAATAAATACCATAGGGTAAAAGCACAGTCCGCGATAACGCGTGAGATGCCTATGCAGGCTGAACAAAGACTGAGGCGCGTGGGGAGCATCTGGAAGCATCCAGCAGCATCCCGCCTTGTGCGACGCTGTGCTGTGGCAGCCGTACACTGTTCCTACTCGCGCAGCATAGTTCTGTTCGCTCAATCGCGTTGCATCCAATTGGCATCTGCGTTATTAAAAAAAGATGTGTTCCCTAATGCATTCTTGACGGTATATCCAATTAGCGTTATAAAAACAACACGCGTTGTAGGAGAAGAGACTGTGCACATTCACGGCGCAGGCCCAAGCATCTCAATACAGGACCCTCCTGAAAGAGTTCACGATGCTTTCGTGAGCCTTTACAGGATTATTGGAAATTCACATTTTCTGTTCGCATTAATGTGTTCATTTACCTTTGTTTTTTTTTACGAGTCCTTTTCAACATTACCATTGAACATGTAAGAAATTAAATTATCACTTCATGTTGCAGATGCAGATTTTTATTTGAAAATCGATCAAAATGCTATGGTAGGCAAAACACAAATATGAGGTTAATTTCCAAATTTACATGCTGTAATCATACATCAATATTCATGATTTATACATGAAAATGCGAACAATACCCCCTTTTGTAGAACAATTAACTTCAGAGAATGCAGCAGTTTCAAAAGACTCGGTCGTTAATTGAAGGCTTTTAATTTTGCTCCTTGTGCAGGTGGCAGGGATGTCCGGCAGACAAAGGTTAATGTGCAAACGTAACTTTAATTTTTTTTTATAAATTAACGGCTGTATGATTACTTTCAGTGGCTTATTATTAATGACCAAAGTCTGTGCATTTAAAGAGGAGGGGGGACACATGAAAGAAAACAAATTTAGCCTGCAGGGATCAGCTCAGCCATGGTTTTGCACATTGTGGTGTTCGGCAGGACACCTTATTATAACCAAAATGGATTAGAGTAATTGCGTGCAGTTTAATTCTCTAAACTAATTATGCCAGAGCCCTCCAATTACCGTGGCGGATGAACGCTCGCCGTAACATTGCTAACAGCCTTTGTCAGGCTAACAAGCGTTAGGTGCCAAGATCTAATCCGAACCAAGCTTTATTACGCAGAGTGAAGATAATGAGATTCAGGCGTGGGTGAGAAAAAGAAAAAGCGCAGTACATCATTTATGGTTAGGACAGGGGATTAAAAACCTTTCAGCGAGACAGGCCAGGCATGAAAGCAGAGAATGAATAAATATTACATTTACCATGCCGCATTACTCTGCTGACAGGATGACTCAGACAAATGGGCCTCGGGTAATTTTCAGATAGCAAATTTGCTGCCGCAAAATGGCACGGTAAGCGATAAGAGCCAGAATCATTTAGACTTATTTTCTTTTAAGCCTGTGACTGAAACCATTGATTTCCTAAACGTGTGCTGTCATGTTTACAAATTTGTTGTTCTGCATCCGTGCAGGTTTACTGATCCTGTTTATAGGGCCACCAAAGGGTGTCATTTCACTCTCATCATCTTATCCAACACAACGCACGGGATACTTGACCAACGTAAATTTGCGATGGTAAGCAAACGTGTCCAAAACGGAGGAATTCAACAAGTGTAGCAGACTTTTCTCTGTGATGGCGAAGTGATGAGTGATATGTGAACTAGTCCTGGATGCCCTCTCCATGCTTCACCAACCTCAATGACTATCGTGGTGATCACACGGTGTGGGGAGGCCTTCATCCAGTAGCGGATTAACAAAGGACTGACAAATAATAATTAAATGAAGCATTTAAAATATAAGAGTGCAAAATCCAAACCCATATACCTCTCAACAAATATCCAAACAACATTAATTAATTATGCAAGCACAAACCCAAAGATTAGGCTGACAAGAATAAACATTACACATTTCGTATTTGTTTCACTCTTATTTGTAATGGCTTCTATAAATAGTGCACTTATTATTCAATAAGTATTTAAAGCTTAGGTTTACAGAGAAATAATCTTACCTCCGATTTTAATTGACTGAATTAAAAAAATTCACACCGAGCTCCAATTAAGGAAATGTAGGTAATTATTGTCCTAGCAGAGTCAGTTTACAAATTTCTGGAGAGCTCTGCACACATTGCTACTAATTAAACATCGCTAAAGGTTGCAATTAATCTAATCCACTTCTTGAAATCCCAGTTGTATCTACAACTTTGGAAATGCTATACTCGGGACAACTAATACCCGATAATTGAAACAAGACAGCTGTTGGCAGCTGTAAGGATTAAAAACATATAAAAGTAATGCGGATGATGTAAATACCGAAATGGAAATGTCTAGCGAATGGAAATATGAAGCGCGGGTAATCGCACTGCAAATTCGCAGCATTTGAGAGCTCTAATGGGAAACGTGGCCTTGAAGTGTTACATTTCCCAATGCCCTTCCGCGGATTATACTTAAAGCAAACACTGCAACAGGCCGTCCTGACAAGCCACAAGCAAAGTGGACACCCAATACCCAATTACGATTTACTGCTGGATAAAGCGCCACGGCACAGCCCGGATCCAAGGTGTTACTCACTGCGCCCACGAGCCATCAATCCCAGCGCAAGACGCACGCGATATTTAAAGCAGCATCGTCCCTACATTTGAACAAATCCAGTTTCCCAATATTATTATTTTTCCCACTAGAGGGCATGCAGGGTTGTGATAGTAAAGGGATTTGTTGACATTTCGTGTGGTTCACATTCACCGTGTGTTTAATGCTTTTCCAATATGCGGTGGGCGCACGAGCGACAAATGTCACTCATTGTTCTTGGATGCATCCCCCCCCCCGTGTCTTAATATGCAAGCGTGTATATTTCACACATCAAATGGGTACGCGTATGTGCCTTGTACGTGTCCACAGATCGGTTCGTAATCGATATACCGTGTGGCTAAATATGCAAGCGCGTATAAATGTATACACATTACATCGTTCGCTAATCCCACGTTTAAGTGCATGATAAAATTTAACAGTATCCATGTAAAAAAAATACGGACATACTAACGAACGTGTTTTTTTTATCTGCTCAATGCGGGAACACGCCGTATCATCGTGGGAATGCAAATTCCGCGAGGGCCCCCAAGCTGAGAGGCGGTGTGAGCCCCGGTTTGAGCTACGGTGCTGTAATGAGGTCTGGGGGAGCGGTGCGGCTAAATGAGAGCTGCCCCGCCAGCACCTTCTGTGCCCGTAATTAGAGCACGGTGGGTTGTAGTCTGCTCCGAGGAATCAAACCGCTCGGACAGCTACACACGCCATGCCCTGTCCCGTTTTCTCGAGCGGATGAGAAATGGCATGCCACACCGACCCCCACTACTTCTTCTGCGGGATGCCAAGAGGGTGCTTTTTTGGTCCGCTTCCCCCCCCCCCTCCACTGTGACGTTGATACAACCAGGCATGATAACGAAGTGCGTGCCGTTTCATTAGGAATGTTGGCATGGCAGTTGCCTGTTGTGCGCAGGTTTGCATGATGTGTCCTATAAATTATTGTCTGGTTTTCAAGTGGCAAAGCCATCCTCCCCCTTTGTGGGTCTGGCCAAACTGTAAACGCAGCAGCTGGCATGTATTTTTGACTGTTGTCAGACACGTAAAAAAAAACACTCTTCTGCGTTTCTGCACAAAGCCATCGTCAAGTTACTTTGGAAACATCAAACAGATCGGTTTTCCCTTCTGCCTTGGTATTGATCTGTCTCGATGTCTGGATTGGAGTCTCATGGCCCATTAGTATAGCGACAATGGCTTCGCAGTGCCCCCTAAACCAGCCAATCCAAGTCCTATTGGCATTGAAGTCGCAAATTAAGCGTCGCTCGATCTTTAGTTTCTATAAAACACGCATTCGCATTTGGCGTAAAAAAATATATAATTTACGCATAATTCCTAAATCAGGTCTTGCCAAATAAAAAAATTACCGTATTAGATTTATGGTTGGTTAAAAGCCCTTGGAAACATGTGCTGATAGTAGTTGGAATTGTTGTAATAAATGACAAGAGTAATAGAGATGAAAGTGATGAATGATAAGAGTGATAATAAGGAGGAAGAGGGGGAAGGGGCAGGGTGTGGGAAGATGGATTCAATATGAAGGCAAGGCTTGCATTGTGAATTACATGTGGCAAAGTGCGCTGCTATTGGTGTGGGGGAGGGGCGGGGGGGGCGTGGAACTAATCACAATTATGCAAATTTTGTATCACGGAAATTTAATGATGCCTTACAGCTGACACTTTTCTCATCTATTGTGAATTACGGTTGTTGATTTAGTTAATCACTTATGTATTTACGATCAACAATAAAGACGGCGCTCTGTACATGCCCTCTTGACAATCACACGGGTGCCCAAGCCGCCGAAGTAAACTGCGCACAGCCCCCAGACAACCGCCTCGGTGCATTTCGCCCTTTCTGCAAGTGCTAAAAACTGAACCTGCCACATATTATCAACTTCCATCGCAGAACCATCCGCTATTCCGTGTTTGCACGATGAGCCATCAGAGCCGCATGTATATCACACAGTACACTCATTGAATTGCTAACAATTACCCGTACATATGAAATGTATTGGTTCTTCAAACATTTTCATGGATTTTTGGCTCCACGTCTTTTCGTTTAGATAAAACTCAAAAATAACGATTGTAGTCCAATTTAACGTAATAACCGCGGCTGTCACAAGATAACGACACTCATCCCTATAATTGGCAACAGAGCATTATATAAAAAAAAAATACGGGAATTTTGTTGTTGTTAAATAATGTACGGTGACATTCAAACTGTTTTTCTTCTGTTGAAATCAGAAATGTAATTGGAATCGACTGTGCCTGCCTGCCCAGCCTACCAACATCCCTCAGTCAAGCTCTCTAGGCCCTGTCTATGTTGCATTTGCTCCATTGCTCAAAAACCTAACACCGCTCATCTGACCTAAAATAAATCTCAAAAACACAGACAGCACATACCTCAGCAGCCCCTGGCAGATCGTATCTCCAGTGAACAGATCACAGAAGCCAAAGGTCAGGTCTACGTTAACGTTTGGGATTTCGGGCATTTTGCAGCATACAGCAGCGATGCTGTATTATAACATCACACTATCATCATCAGCCATGGTCAATCCACTGCTGGGATGAAGGCCCTCCTCCCCCCTCAAGCCGCCACCACATCACAATTCTACGATGTAATAAGCCACTTTGCACTTGTGCATGAGCTAATTTCAACTCTCCATTTCCTACATTCATGTTCTCTCAAACGCATTTTATTATTCTCCTGCTACTCGGTTAATTTACATATATTTGCGATTGTCACTTTTCTGTACATGAAAAATACTACAAACGATAAAGTGCACTCTGTAAATTAACATGGTCTCAAATGCTTTTCTTTGTTTAAATTGACTTTTGTTGGAATGCCATTGACACTTCTCAGTGTTCTACACAAAGGCAACCAAAAAACTATTTGGTGATAGCACGAATAATCACGTTGCTTGAGTGGAGGCAAAACAATACGAATGTTGAAATAGTGAAGTGAAAAGTAATTATAGAAACCCATTTTTAACAGCGCTTTGCTTGAGCCCATTCGTAATTTTGATCGCGCTATTATTCTCCATCCGTGGAGCTCAGCTTTTCAGGCAATGCGTCGCGCAAACATCTGCCGGAGCGGAGAAAAAATAGGATTACCTCAGCCGAGGAGCGGCTGCCCCGAGTGAGTGTGCTGCAGAGGAAACGATGGCACAATAGTTAAAGATTATATGATGAAACAATCCACCGAATTAAAACGCAAAGTACACGCTAACTACATTTGTACCACCGAAAGCCAAAATGTGCTTGTTGCGCGCGACTTAAAAGGCAATAATACTCCGCGTGACCCAACATTTTTTTATTTTCTCTTTCAATACTCACACCTGCCTTCGGGTGATATATTCAGAACTTCTGATGGTTGAAACATATGGAAATTACACTAAAGAAAATTCCAGGGTGCTAAAAAAAATAGAAAGACCGAGCACATGTTCACAGCCCACAAGCACAGAGGGGGCACAACTCATTATACTCCCTTTCTGTAAAGGCTCGGCATCCCTTTCCATCATGTCGAGGGTGTTGAAAGAAAGGTAGAGAAACATCTGTCATGCAGCCTCTTTCTCACGCGCCCCAGCATCTTGGACTCCCATGCCACCCGGCGCAGCCGAGGCTATTAAATATAAACATGACAGCGCTGCACACATCACCCTCTGCTGGGCGGGCGAGACAGGTGTGTTTGGCAGGAGATAAGTGACATAATGGGGGCATTGCGTCCAAGTGACCCGCTGGAAGATTCTAATTTGACAGCCAGAGGTGGTGTGGGACTCTCTGTGGAAAGAATAGAACACCTGACATATGCTTCCATAGGCACTCATTCAAATTCCGCATTTCTCCCTTTCCCCTGCTCTCCCCGTCTCTCTCCTCGCTCTCCAAAGACCTCCGTTCAAACACACCCCCAACCCCGTCAACCCCCAAATAATTTACAGTACATGGCTTTGCGCATGGAACATGTCCCTCGAAATTGCCAAAGCAGGTGCGCGAAGGATACGGAGTGGCGGCGTGCCTTATTTGTTGATGTTGTACCTTCACTGATCAAAAAAAAGTCAACAAGCATCGGAGTTATAAAAAATTTACATGAACCCGCGATATAAATCCGTGGCAGTTACTTCGTATTTGTTGCCTCGCCAACGTAAATACCTCTCCACGTGCTGTTGTGCTCTGCGTGCGGGTAAATGTGACTCAAAATATGATTAAAACAAAAATCGACAACGTTTTTGTTTGCACAAACTTGAGTACGAATCGGTGGACAAGTTTACATGAATTGTGTTTTATACGACGGCAATGGGGACTTTCAGAGAACATTTTCTGTCCTATTCTATTTAAAATGTTTCGAAGAGTCTTAACTGTAAATGTTGTTTTATTACTGTTGCACGAGCTTTGTACATCACACGTTTAACACATTGCACTATTTTTAATGATTATAAACGTTTATGGGGGGAAAATATGGATGTCTATAATAATGGGTTCTTAGTAGTACTGGAGTGGCAAACGCATCACTATTAAATCGGAGACCTATATTCTAATTCCTCGTCATGGCTAACATCAGCAGCGAGTGATAGCTAAATCGGTCTTTGGTCCACCCCGTTCACAAAATTGCTTCGACCAGTGCGCCGAAGTATGGTTAAGGATCCCCTGTGATGGACACGGTGTGGGGAGGCCTTCATTCATTAGTGTGCAGATAGAGCGGCTGTAAATAATACTCATGATTAAAAGAAAATATATAAGCAGATGTCTCCCTCAAATATCTGTCTCCACGTGAAATAAATATCAGTATTTATTTCACAAGCCATCGGTCGCACGGCCATCTGGGAGGTTGTAATTTCAACATCACTGAATCAGTACAAGCAAGCTGTGGTCCAGTTTTGACCTACAGTGTCTCATCAGCAGTCAGGCTTGCTAAAAAGGGCATCTTCACTTTGGTTCCCAATGCAAAAAACTGAGATACGTTTTGAGTCGATGCAAAGTCTTGTGCAACGCAGTGAATCGCAATCAGAATCTTAATTTGTCCTGAAGAAATCCGGTGAGCTATGAAGCTCTTTTTCACAGATGTCCAGCAATGGCCACGGAGCCACGGTGCCGTCCATTCCAGCAAGTTCAACGTTTGCTTAGAGCAGCCTTCATTATATATCAAACAGACGCAATGGCCACATGGCCATGACAGACCAAAACACACTCAGACCACGTGGATTACGTGCCTTTATACAATTGCACAGCCGGAATGTTGCCGTTGAAAAATAAGAATAATAATCAGAAGAAATCAAAACAACAGCAGACTTGCTTTAACACATCCACAGCATGTTGACATAATTTCCTCTTGTGTTGTACTACATAATAGCCATTGTAAATGTAACAACATAATCAAATACACACACATATCGCAGATATATTTAGCACGATGTGGTGGAAGCCACGTTCGGATCAAAGATGTTGGTGGGCAGGGGGCGGGGGGGGGGTTCGCATCTGGTTTGATTTGCAGCTGGGGAAGCAGAAAGTTCGGATCCGTCTGCGGAAAGCTGAAGTTACCCACCGTGAAATAGGCACGCGAGGTGAAAACATTTGTCAGCCATTAACACCGAACATTTGTCAAATCTATTGAGCCAGATGAAACCTACCATTGATTACGAACCTCTTAAACAATGCAGACCCAAATCCTTGACCGATTTCAACTCGAATATGGAGCAATGGGTGACCATTGTTATGGCCTTGCCAGAAGGTCACGTGATGTTGGCCCCGTTAAAAAAACAAATGACCTGAATTGGCTCATGTTTTTCAGAATCTGCAAGAAAAAAGACTTCGGAAACATCGTCATTTGGCAGGACTCTCCTAGAGTGAACATACATCTATCGCCAAACTACAAGTGTCGCTACAGTTTATGAAGTGCAACAAAAACAGTATTTTATTAAATAAATCACCGCATTTAAAACTGTGTACAAACCGAATAAAACTGAACACCCTTAACATGGTCTGACATTCACGTATTTGTTGGACATTATGAAAGAAGAGTGAAAGTGGCACTCTCCAATACTGTTAAAACGTAAAAAAATACAGCCTCTTAATGATTTTTTTTTCTACAATTTACTTCCAAGAGGTTCTGGCCACGTTTTCCCATAAGAAAAGTAGAATGCTAAACATGGCAACAATAATTGCTTCAGACACCCAAAAAGGAAAGACTGCGTTTTGTTCAGTTGGCCACATGATTACTTTTGAAAAGGAAGTCAAAAGGGCAGGCATCTGAACTATTGGGGACGGAAAAAAAAATCCCAAACAAAAAAATAACAAAAGGGAAAAGAGAGAGAGAGAGGAAAAAGATCCCCCCTCCCACAAGCTCGGTCCTGGTCAGTGTGCACGTGAGCGATGGGTCCTACAGCTGCCTTTAGTTTGGTCTCGGCAGGGGTGACCCGCACTGTGATCTCCATTCCCCTCCGGGCAAATAAAACGTAAACTTTTCCACCCGGCAAGGCAAATTACATGAAAGCCGCTGACAGATTACACCCACGTCAGGAATGGACGTGTTTACGGGCAGCTGAGAGAGGGCTGGTTGGGGGTGGGTACCGGGGGGGGGGGGGGGGGGGCGGGGTGGCGCTCGGCCGGACATGCGGTTACCCACAGTTCCACTCACAGGAGCGGTGAGGGCACAGCTGGCATGTTGGGCAGCTCTTTGTGGTTGCAAACAAACAGCGCGGCTCCAAGTTCTCATTAAAATGCATAAATACGTTGAAACCACATACGGCCACATCGTCACGCAAACCATTTGCGTTTTCAGAATGAAATGAAAACGTTTAAGAAGTGAACAGGGCTCCGTTTGTCTGCAGAGTTACGAAGAAATGTGTATTTGAATACCAGAAAAAAGCTGAAACTGGTTATTTAGAATCAAATTAACAGAGAGGATTTATTTATTTATTTAAGTGTGAATTTTCAAAGCACACTGTTAACCGTAAATAAACTTGATTAATCGAGATATTGCAGGTGATATTTAATAATGGCCTTCGCTTTTTCTGTCATTGCAATTAGCAATGCCATGTGTTGAGTGTTTACCGAAGTAAAATTCAACCAGAAAACGTGATAATGAAACGTACAGAATGCAACACCGCCGTGCCTTGTGCACATGCAACCAAAGTGGGGTCAGCGCTTACAAACCATCTTTCCTGTGCATTTTTGCAAGCGCTAAACAAAACGCATTGATTTACCGTTAATGGTTTTAGTGCGTATCCGTATTCGGATGTACGGGACAATGCGTGCCAAAAAGTAAAAGTTAATATGAACGATCGTCAGTTGAATGTGCTCGTTTGTGTCTTGTTAACCAGGCTTCCTCACGTGCCAACTCTTTTGACACACGCCACGTGTTGATCATATACAAATCTGTCCACGCTCTTTTGGCGAGGAGGGGGGTTGTTTTTGAAAACGGTGTTAGCCTTGCGCTCTCAAAAAGTTTCAGACAGCCTGACGTTGCCATGATATTTTAGTGCAGTTTAAATATTCTTCTGGTCGTCATCCAGTTCTCAATTCGCGTGTCAAAAAGCCTTTTTTTGCCAGACATGCAACACAGCTGTGCCCATTTTTTCATCACAAGGAGCACAATCCCATTTTTTTTGTGTCGAAAATATTATGGGTAAAACGCGTGATCTATTGCATTGTGATGCGAGGTAAATATATCTGTTAAAATTATACGAGTTAAACCTCTGTTCATAGCATTGGCCAAACATGCTAATGCAGGATCCTATTGCCACCACAATTAGTTTATCCACGGTATGGTTCATGTTTTTAGTGTTTAACAGGAGCCTTCAAGCAATTTGGAACTCTAAGTTGATATCGTTCCATGAGTAAAACTAACCAACGCCGTAATTATTGAGGGGCCCAAATAAAAAAATCCTATTTTCTTTTCCAGTTACAGAAAAAGCATAGCCTCGACTAGATTTGTGCCAAATTAGCAGCGGCTTTAAATTAGCAGCTGTCACTCAAGTCACAATCGTCTACGCGCATCGCACCTGACTGTCGCGTTCTTAAACGTGTGCAAAAATATTTATACTACCAGTGGCCCCGTTACACAAAATACATTTTTCAACAAGTGCTGGCAATATGCAACACTTCATCCACAGTTTTTTTTTTTTTAAACCAAGATTACAAAACAAAAGATTGCACGTCCGCTACCTGGAAGTGGAAATTGTGAATTTGTCTTCTTGAATGGTGCAATCATGGAGCTCTGAGCGAGACCACCTGGAGAGACATTGGCAGGAGAATGTGTTTGATGGATGGAGCTGTACCCTTGGTGACAATCTGTCCAACGTGATCAGCTTTGAAAAAAGGGATGTTTGGCCCCCCGCTATAGCTCACGCGCTGAAAACTGTGCAACGTGTTTGCAGGCCAGGCCCGGGAGATGGGGGAGCTCATAACAGTGGCTCTTTGTTATTTAAAGGTCTGCATTGCAGTAGTGCAGATGAAACATTTCACCTCGGAGATGGAGAAATGATGCATACTGCAAAGAGTAACTCCAAAACAGCAGCGTCGGGGTGGCAATAACAACGAGCGATGGCAGACCTTCCAAATATAAAAAAACCCAACCACAAAATAAATTGAATTCATCCAATATTAACGGAATAATCGATTCCATCGTGGAGTGGAGGCATTTGTTTTAAAATAAAAATGATACAATTTCCAAAAATCTACATCAGCAATGCTTGGTAAGCTGGAAAAGAGATGCAATATGAAAGCAAAAAAATATGTATACATAAATACAATGCAAAAATTAATTATCAAAGAGGCAGACACTGCTCCCAAGTATGTATTTAAAAACCATTGACACCCGTATTGACAACGGCTATGGGTTGGCTTGAATTCACATGTAACAAAATACCATTGCAAAAGGCTGCTATTTGCGTTTGAAGGCGAGCGTGCGTATTCTTCACACAGCAGGCCAAATCAATAATTGAGACGAACGTGTTGGCTACAGTGCGGATGTAGCTGTGCACTCTGCAGCACAACACTGCATCATTCAGTCTTTACTTCACCACTTGCCAACTTGGCATCAGTCAAGGCCAACGACTTCATTATGGTACTTGGCTTTTCATATATGTTTACATACCAGTTGCAGGTACTTCAGAAGGAAACGCTCCCTGGTAAGACGAAGCATATGCAGCTATTTATGCACGAGTTGAACAACTGCGAGTGAATAAAGCCACGGTCATGAGGATACGTTCTTTCTAACGCAGGTGCTTTAATATAAACCACAACTGATTTGTGGACAGCGTAATGGTTTAGTTTGTTGTCTTTCCCCCGCACCTCAAATTCGCATGGTTGGCTAGATATAGCGCGAAAGAAGTGCGACATGCCTACAGCACACTGGTGTGAAAGGAGTGCGACATGCCTACAGCACACTGGTGTGAAAAGAGTGCGACATGCCTACAGCACACTGGTGTGAAAAGAGTGCGACATGCCTACAGCACACTGGTGTGAAAAGAGTGCGACATGCCTACAGCACACTGGTGTGAAAGGAGTGCGACATGCCTACAGCACACTGGTGTGAAAGAAGTGCGACATGCCTACAGCACACTGGTGTGAAAGAAGTGCGACATGCCTACAGCACACTGGTGTGAAAAGAGTGCGACATGCATACAGCACACTGGTGTGAAAAGAGTGCGACATGCCTACAGCACACTGGTGTGAAAGAAGTGCGACATGCCTACAGCACACTGGTGTGAAAAGAGTGTGACATGCATACAGCACACTGGTGTGAAAGAAGTGCGACATGCCTACAGCACACTGGTGTGAAAGAAGTGCGACATGCATACAGCACACTGGTGTGAAAGAAGTGCGACATGCCTACAGCACACTGGTGTGAAAGAAGTGTGACATGCATACAGCACACTGGTGTGAAAGAAGTGCGACATGCATACAGCACACTGGTGTGAAAAGAGTGCGACATGCATACAGCACACTGGTGTGAAAGAAGTGCGACATGCCTACAGCACACTGGTGTGAAAGAAGTGCGACATGCCTACAGCACACTGGTGTGAAAGAAGTGCGACATGCCTACAGAACACTGGTGTGAAAGAAGTGCGACATGCATACAGCACACTGTGACTTGCAATCCAGGGGATCCGGTTCATAGTCGAAACAATGGGGCGAGTTTCCTAAATCCAGCTAACCTCTGTCCACCCAGCAGTTTAAATGAGTACAACCACAGTTCGGCCAATGGGCAGGTTACGTTTGGTGGGAATAAAGTGCGAGTCCCTCCAACTCTTCCAAGATGTCGAGCCAGCATGGAAGAGTAGGCCAAGTACCATACCCCACGGAGGGACTCTCTAGAGCTCCCTCTGGTCGAGGTCCCTTCCACCAGCAGTGGCGTGAGCCAGAAATTACAGACCTGCCACCTTTACCTTGACTTTTTTTTGTCAATATAAGCTCGATGCGATTCATTCTGTCCAATTACTGATAGTCATCATTAATACACATAGCAGAGTGCAGCTGGGAGTGTGAATAACATTCTTCACTTCTAATTAGGAACACACTGTAAAAACGACACAAACCCAACACATTATGCCAGTAGTGACCGTTAAACAGAAACAATTCCACGGGGTAAAACATATAAAATACTCAGCTCATCCGTATGAAAACTGTTATTTTTACTCCTTTTTTGTCATTGAAAATTCGGTGCCTTTTAAGCTTTGTTTTTGCGTGTGTGTGTGTGCGAAGCCTAACATGTGTTATCTTTAAAATAAAAAAAAATCTTCACGTTAAAATGTTTCTAGCTACCAGAATTCAGTAGTCGACTCCAGCAGCGAAGAGGCAAAGTGCTTTATGTTTGGCATTCGGTTATATCCTGTTGAGAGACTAATTTGCACAATAGGAAATGTAATCACATCATGTACAGTCATCACAACCAAGCACAGCAGAGGCGCTTTCCTGCACTGGCTGTCAAGCAGCCCACACTGGTGTGGAAATTAAGGCTGTTGGGTAAGTGCTTTCTGCCTTTAAATAAATTAATATAAGCACTCATCACCAAAAATGGTTTCGATAATTCAAAGCTGCCTTTTTTCAAGAGGTGAAAAAAGCACATGTTGGCAGGGTGTCCTGACTTTTTTTCTGTAGCTTTTTTCTCCTCGACAAAAATAATAATAATACTACTAGGCACATCAAATTACTGTCAAGCAAAATAGTGGTAGGCTTTCGTTCTGACATGTTGTAAAAAAAAACTTTTTGAAAAGCCATTCGGGAGAAATTCTTCCAAAGATTAGCGACGTCAAAACATTTTCATAGCTCGGTCTATTACAACATTTACAATAAAAATAATAATTTGGTAAGCATTTGCACATGCATGCAAACCCTACCAAAAACAAATCTGTGAAAATCAACCAAAACAACTGCGTGGAAATTAAGCTAATTGCTTTCAAGTGTCTAAAATATATATGAAAGCATGGCTAAGTTTGACCTGCCAGATTATTTAACCGTGAGAGCAAACAGTTTGTTATTACTTCACGTGAGAATGTCACACGCCTTGGAAAAATACAGTGGGACCCACTATAATCGTGAAAATAACACCGTGCATAAAACAAATGTCCTTCATGCGACTGATTTGGCAATGGCACGTGCGGAGTGCAGCGCGCGTGTAACAGTGACTCTCCTGTTTCAGGGCAAATATAGTCCCATTCAAACCAGTGTTTATGTATGTTCCAGGGTTAACAAAACACACGCGTGTCTCCCAGATGCCTTTCAATGTTGCATTTTAATCTCCGGTCTGCCATAACTTGTCCACGCTCCATTAATTTGCTACAGTAGGTTAAACTTACGCACTTTGCCATGCCTCTGGCTCTGAAATATAAATCATGGGCCGACAAACCAAATGCCTTCCGATGCTTTCTAGCAATAGGGAAAGTTATGGTGGAACAGAAACTTGAATATTCATTTTGAAATATCGATTTTTTTAAATCACAGTTACCGAGCACAGGGCCGATAAGAAACATCACTTTTTAAGGTGCAATAGGTAACTGTTAAATGTGTCGTTTGAATGGAGCAAATATATTATTAGAACTTGGGCAAAAGAGACGATAGGAAGGATTTCCAAATGCTTGCAACAGCAACCAAAGACAAAATGAAATTAAAATAAATTGCAATGGCTATACATAGTAATCCACAACTGCTGCATGCAAATAATATGCTATGTTATAACGTGGCTATGTAACAATGCTTGCATGCATTTGCATGCACGAAAGTATGTTCAAGACAACAGTGCCTAGCACGTTGCACAATGAACACAGCAACTTGAGGTGGATTTTCCAGGCATGGTGAACACCAGTGGCAAGTGCTGATATCCGAATCAGTCCTGGGCATACCCTCTTTCACCATTCCACACTGACCGGTGGGGTGAAGTATGGTCAAACAAAGTGTAGGGTAGACGTTTGTCCATCACTGGATTGACAATGGGCTGCAAATGTACATGAATATTCACGTAATGCAATAGTTTGGCTTAGGGGCCGTCCATAAATGGCGTCACGCGATTGTGGACGATTTTTGACCCCCCCCCCCCCCTCGTCACATGGCGTCACAAAAAGGCAGACCCCCCCCTCAAATATGACGTCACAAAGCTCCACCCCCCCCCCCTCGTCACACATCGTCACAAATGTCTGACCCCCCCCCCCCCCCCATTAGGTGCGTGAGGTCATTTATGGACGGCCCCTTAGATCATCGTAATGCCTACTCAAACTTTTCCGGTGATTAGTGTCCTTTTAGTCAATATTTTAAACCTGGCATGGTGCACGCGGAGGTATTAGGGACAGATCCATGCCCAGCCACCATTTCAGAAATGGTGTTGATACCTTAATAGAGCAGCTTATTTTTGGCTAAGATCACTCCAGGTGTGAAAAGCACTTGACACCAAGGTCCATGGCAATGCTTCCGCGCGAGTGCACTCATTCCACACACCATCACACCACACGACAGTACACACCATCACACCACGCGGCAGCACACACCATCAGACCACATGGCAACACACACCATCACACCACATGGCAACACACACCATCACACCACATGGCAACACACACCATCACATCACATGGCAACACACACCATCACACCACATGGCAACACACACCATCACACCACATGGCAACACACACCATCACACCACGTGGCAACACACACCATCACACCACATAGCAACACACACCATCACACCACATGGCAACACACCATCACACCACGTGGCAACACACACCATCACACCACGTGGCAACACACACCATCACATCACATGGCAACACACACCATCACACCACATGGCAACACACACCATCACACCACATGGCAGCACACACCATCACACCACGTGGCAACACACACCATCACACCACGTGGCAACACACACCATCACACCACATGGCAACACACACCATCACACCACATGGCAACACACACCATCACACCACATGGCAACACACACCATCACACCACATGGCAGCACACACCATCACACCACATGGCAACACACACCATCACACCACATGGCAACACACACCATCACACCACATGGCAACACACACCATCACACCACGTGGCAACACACACCATCACACCACATAGCAACACACACCATCACACCACATGGCAACACACCATCACACCACGTGGCAACACACACCATCACACCACGTGGCAACACACACCATCACATCACATGGCAACACACACCATCACACCACATGGCAGCACACACCATCACACCACATGGCAGCACACACCATCACACCACGTGGCAACACACACCATCACACCACATAGCAACACACACCATCACACCACATGGCAACACACCATCACACCACGTGGCAACACACACCATCACACCACGTGGCAACACACACCATCACATCACATGGCAACACACACCATCACACCACATGGCAACACACACCATCACACCACATGGCAGCACACACCATCACACCACGTGGCAACACACACCATCACACCACATGGCAACACACACCATCACACCACGTGGCAACACACACCATCACACCACATGGCAACACACACCATCACACCAAGCGGAAGCACACACCATCACACCACGTGGCAACACACACCATCACACCACATGGCAACACACCATCACACCACGTGGCAACACACACCATCACACCACGTGGCAACACACACCATCACATCACATGGCAACACACACCATCACACCACATGGCAACACACACCATCACACCACATGGCAGCACACACCATCACACCACGTGGCAACACACACCATCACACCACATGGCAACACACACCATCACACCACGTGGCAACACACACCATCACACCACATGGCAACACACACCATCACACCAAGCGGAAGCACACACCATCACACCACGTGGCAACACACACCATCACACCACATAGCAACACACACCATCACACCACGTGGGAGCACACACCATCACACCACATGGCAACACACACCATCACACCAAGCGGAAGCACACACCATCACACCACACACGTGTTTTGCAATGTTAAATAACACCCATCCACAAATCTATTTGTGAGGGTGACACGTTATTGAATTTCATAAGGATTTAAAATAATCTGTTGGAATAAAAAAGGTTAAAAAAGTTACGTAAATAAATGAGCATAATAACTTATCGTCCCTTTTCTGCCCGCTGCTGGATGAAGGCCTCTGTGTGCCGTGTTGGTTATATCGGCGTTGGTTGACCATACTGGGCTTCACTGTGCTTGTCAGCGCGGGCTGATGAAGGGAAGGCTTGCGACCAATACAAATATCACTCGGCACGAATTTTAATCGTGGGTGAGAATCAAACTCATATTGCCGGATTCAGAGCGCAGTTTCACTGGACAAGGGCATCACAATCGCTCAAACATTAACAGCGTGGAAATAATGAGACTCGAAAATACGCAGCGCAGAGTATGTTTGTTATTCTTTACCGTTTTAAAAATATTCTCGTGAAATAAAGGTTCACACGCATATACGTATGCAGTGCATAGAAAATACATGTATGCACAGAACCACACGTACACAAAATGAATGTTAAATAACAAAACTGTTTGTGATCAAGGCAGCATTCCCGAGACGGTGTTTAGTCTTGTTTTAATTTGTTATTCATGGCCTTCTTTTGAAAATTTCACTATATTCAGAAACACACAACACATTGATTGGGAACATGTTCCATCTAAATGGCTTTGCAATTTTACTTTAAAAAGGAGTATCACCTAATGGTAGACATAAAACAAAATTTACACTTTGATTTCTGTAGCCACTTAACACAGTAAAGCAACTGCATTCATCAAAGGGCCTTTGATTTTGAGATGCAGTGTTTTAACACTGTGCCCCCTTATATATCTCCATCTCTCTCCACTTTGATTCATGGCTGGTGTCTATATTAGTATGCACTCAGGCATATTCATAAACATGTCTAGAATACCAATGTGTAGAACATGAAAGCCAAATGTCTTTTTCAAGATGTGCAGGGTGTTTTTTTGTAAGCCTCCAAAACCACATAACATTTTTTTTTACAGAAACTCTGTTTCTAAGATTACTTAATTTAACAGATTTACTCCATTCTAAATTTTTCTCCCATTTAACCACTTCCCTCCCCCCCCAAAAAAAAAAAACGCGGCAATCATACGACAGAAACTTATCCACAATTAATTACATGGATTTTTTTTATTATAAATTATAGAGAAAAGCATACAGTCTCAAAGCCACTGGGATGTCCTTGTTAAAATTTCAGTGCTCAGACACAAAGGCTGTTGGCCATGACCGACAACTTCATAAATCTAAATGAGCCACCTGCAAGAACTCTTCATATTTGCCTGCTCCTGGCAAACACTGTTATCTCAGCGGGTCAAGGCAGCCATAAGTCAACAAAGCAAAGTCAAACAGAACTGAGATTTATTAATGCTGACCCTGTGGGCATCCGCTACCAGCTAACAGCGGATTGCCAGCGCCAATCGATCAGAACAAAAATAATCTGCACAAACCTGGTTGAGCAAGCACTCATGTACCTTTCCAGTTGACTTGAGCAGTATTGGGGGGCTGACACGTGATTAATAATGCATGAGCAGCTTCTCCTGAAGCAATAAACCTGACACTGCTCCTCCGGGTAAACAAAGTGCTCGGTAGATCAATTTGATTATTGGCTCTTTAGCCGAGGGTTATTGCTTCCCAGCCCCGATTGGACTTTCCAGCTTCGCTGTTATTTCTCTCGCTAAGCCCTTCATTAGTGCTCATTGAATCTCCACATCCGTCCAAAACCAATAATGCTGTCTTTATTGGAATTGCTCAAGGTGTCGTAATTGTGCTGCTTATATATTTATTTTTGCTAATACACATTTAAAAACAATATTATTAACTCGATTAAAATTACCAAAAAGCAATAAAAAAATTGTAAAACTCGAGCAAGCTGTACATGGTGAACGTGTGCTTAAAAAAAAGAATCAAACACGTTAAATTAATTAAAAATGTTATGCCAGTTTCAATCAGCTCGCGGTGCATAAATATGCAGGGTCACGTGAGACACGTGCATCCAAGCACACAGCAATGCTAATAATGTCTCACTTCGTTGGCTTATTCATTTATTATTACGTGATTATTATTAATGAGGGGCATTATTGTCCCAATTTTGCATAAACAAACAAAAAGCAGACAAATTATTCCGGGGGATAGTTAATGCGGGAGACATTACTCCGTTTAATTGTGGTAATTAATCGTTTTGCACCTCATTTGTTCGGCAAGAATGAAAAATGCCACAATCACCGCTATTGTGTCGCATAAGAGGATAAGGAAGGTCGCACATCGAGTGACAAGACAGAGAAAAATTGAGACCAGATTGTGGGCGCTTCTACCTCAACGATGATGATGATGAGATGCCAGCGAGATATATTTGAAGGGGGGGGGGGGGGGGTGAATCGAGGTGTATCTTTTGCAGCGACTTTGAAAGAAAATCCTTAAATAGGAAAATTGGCAGAGCTTGTTCAGCACTTAAGTGGTGACCTCGTCCAGATGAGAGGCTGCGACAGGACACGACGGTGCTGATGCTGACCAAATCATTATTATTACTATCGAATGGAGTGACACATTTTATATGCATTACGCAAAGACGTTTGTTTTGACTGTTAACATGCTGATAGTTCATCTGTGTACAGCCATCGGTTTACGATGATTTGTACGTCAAACATGTTCGTTCTTCATTTGTTATGAGGTAGATATTGTTTGTGTCATCAGTTATTACCGATCGTATCGAAGGTATAATAAGACGTCATGGGACCTCCTTTGCCAGCACCAAAATATGAGATTAGGTTTCCCCTTTTTTCTGGCAACAAAACAGGTGTTGAGATTTTGATTTAAAGCTTTCGTGACTGCAGGGATTCATATTCTTGGTTCTTTCGGTAAAGTCACGTAGAAGGGAAACAATTTTATTGTTTTAATTTAGCCTTTATTAATCCTTTTAACTTTATTGTTTTATATATTTTTTATTTTTGTTATTTTATTGTTTCCCTTATATGTAACTTTACTGAAAGAACCAATAATATAGGTGTTAAGATGTTAAAACACCAAACTGAAACCTTTTACAAGGAATCACGCCTTTTGGCGTCCTCTGGTCTAACACCGTTTGAGACGAGGCTCAAAGGGTTTCAGTTTGGTGTTTTAACATCTTAACATCTGTTTTTTGCCAGAAAAAAGGGGAAAATCTATTCTGATATAATAAGACGGTTTAAAATTTTTTTTGGATCATGTTAATATCTTCACCACACTGCATCACACTTGGCCAGTATATGTAATGTAACAAAATTCCTATCTGAAAGGGTTTTTTTGTTTATAGCCATTTTCATTTACTGAAACGCACTCAATCTCCAGCTCTGCTCCATTATGTCTTGATGCCATTAATTCATATTTACGCTTGTGGAGCCTTGGGAATATTTTATTCCATTTTCCCTCTCAATCTCCACAGGCAGTCGTCGTGGCAGGCACAGAAGCAATGTTCTAAGGATTAATAAAGGCTAGCCGCAAGACAAAGAAAAATGTGCACCATAAAATTCCTAACGTGCTCCAAAGAGAATATTGTGTCTGCTTTCTGATGGCTCTTGCAAGTAGCTATCTAAATCACTGCCAGCCCTGTTAGAGGTGATTGCCTTTCTACACGGGGTGGTTGTTATCTGTCTGTACCTCCCTTCACAATCCGTGGGACTCGTGCTGCGATATAAGTTTCTCCGGAAAAGAATAGTGACGGACAAGAATGGCGTCTCCGCAAGATTTGTTGTCGGGGAGACTTGCTGAGATGATTTAATGTTCTGTCTTGTAATTCCCTAGTCGGGTGGGGAAACTGCAGTCAAGATGAAATAATGTGTATATCTTTCGAATAATTTGTCAGCACAGAGTCAAAATGAAATAAAACGCACATCTACGGAATAATTTTTCAGGCAGAAAGTACAGGATCAATCCCTTCCCGGCTGCAACATTAATAAAAGTGCATTGGTTTTGGACTTCAAGCCTTTCCAACACCTGGGAAGTAAGTAAAGCTGGCTGTGTATACCAACTTTGACTGGCTGTGTATACAAACTTTGACTGGCTGTTTATATCAACAGGAAACATAACAAAGAGACAACAACAACAACAAAGCAACCACATAGCCTAATTTATTATATTCTCGTCAATAGTCCGTTGCAAGTGTACACGTTGCCACGAAACACAAAAAAACATCTCCCGAATCAATCCACAGCCGATCTTGTCTCCTCTCCATATTTAAATTGACCTTCTCCTCCAGTACAAGGATGCCTTTCTGCCGAGGGCTACTCTTGAAGTTGTGCAAATGCACAGTGAAATGCAAATGCTCGTGGCCGAATATCAAAAGACTTTTGTTTTCAGCTTCATTGAAGTCAATTACTGGCGTACGTATAAGGTAATAATACAACTCAAGTGGCGTGTCACAAGCAATATATATGGGGGGGGGGGGGGTGAAATTCAAAACGCCGCACTCGGTTGGAATTTTAAAATTGCCAGGTAAGTGAAACTGTTTTGCAAGCGGCAAAATAAATGATCATTGCGTAAATACGTGGCGTTGTATATTACATCAAATATCAAAAAAAACCTCAATCACAACATCTTTAAATATCCCATCAGCAAGGACTGGGCATAATTTTCACCGTCTTAAATAAGGTAATGAGCTTTTGTTTTGTGCCAAAGTTAAAGTTAAAGGGCCGAGTGTCGAGGTTTGGAGGCAGGGAGAGCGATGCCCTGCATCTTTCATTTCATATCAGACGATCAACCTTTACACCCCCCCACCCAAACAAATACAAGCTACTAACTCTACTGTCCTTGCAGTAACAGAAGGTGACAGGAGAGAGAGATTAAATCTGTAGGTAAACATGAGCTTGGTAAATGTTTGTTGAAAAGGCAAGATTGGGTGGGTGGGTGGCTGGCTGTGGGGTGGGAGGCGAGTGACTGTGGGATGATAATGGCGACAAGGAGACGCTTGTGGGTGGAAGGAGGAGGACGAGGTGGCGGGGAGGTGAAAACAGGGCAATAACAAAAGGAGGGCCAGTGGTGTTGTCAGGAGCGGATTAGTGCCGGGGACGCTGGATGTCAGCGCTGACGTGTGTGTGTTAATTACGGCTCGTTATCGTGGCTTAGCTCTAGGGGGACGGGGGGGGGAAACATTCTGGCAAATAGAAAAAGGGGGTCACAAAAGCCTGCAGGAGCACCTGCTCAGGCTGTAGCGCAGGCAATTAGCGGGGAAACAACAAATCGGCATTGAATTGCAATAAATTGGCAAAGTCGCGCCCCACCCACTCTCCACTCCAGCCATGTTCTGCATCTTAAGTGGATTAATTATGAGCGTTGAGTGTAATTTGTGCGCTTGTTATGTTAATGTGGCCCAGAAGTGCCATTCAGATGCTCGACAATAAGCGGATATAAATGTGCCCCCTCTCTGCACTTAATCTATCTGCATATAATTAAAGAGTCTCATAGCACAATGGCTGTCATTTTCTTTTTTCGCCGTTTCACTTTCATTAAGATTTCTGGTTCCAGATTATTTTCGTGGGATTGTAATCGTGTCGGGTGGGGGGAACCTTCCATTACGTTTAAACATTCGTATCAGTTGCCGAAACATTGACCGACATTTTTATTTTAGAATTATACCAGACTGTTCAAAATATATTCAAAGCACACACTCGCACACATGCATCACTACTCCATCTCTAACATCTCAATAATAAATAATCTCACACTGCCGGCGGGGTTCATCCTGCAATATTTTGTATTTTATATATGTATTTCTCAGAAGCCAAGGTGGTATTCAGTGAATGAATAATTTACCAGCTCCAGTAATTATTTTTTTACATCTCTTAAACCAACCCCCCCCCCGCCACCACTTGCAACCCTTTTATCCTCAGTTTACTAATTATAGCTGCGCATTGTAGGGAGGAATGATGGGGCTTGTAAGGCAGCTCTGGTCCCAGGTGCAGAAGATAAGCACTTAAAGTTCGCCATGGGAGCTGTGATCGGCACCTCTGACTGTTCACCACCCACGCTCTTCGTACACAGAGCAATGCGGTGTTGGGGAATCCGTTTTTTGTGTTTGTATTATTCATGCACCTGGGCCACCAAACAGTTTACCCGGGCCTTGCCGGTTTCGGACAAGCTATGCCGAGTAAATTAATAACCTCTCTGCAACAGAGATGCTTAAACCCGTACTTCAAAAGAACTGACGTGTTGCAGGCCTGTCTATAATGAACATGCGTTGAAGGAAGGCCAGTCTAAATGTTTGATCAATTATGCTAACTTCCTTCTGACCAGATTAGAATCCCAATCTGTCAGGGGGGTAAAAAAAACATTCTGTACACTGCAACAAATACTACAAGCTGAGACGCGCATAGCGCGTAAATAAATCGTAGGCAATGTGCCCCATCTCAGCACACCTTTGATAGCCAAGCAGGATGGGGCCTGGATAATACATGGAAGGGTGACCACCATGCACAACAGGTGCTAAAGGCAGAGACCGTGGGTTCGATTCCGACCTTGACGCCTGTATATTTGGAGTTTACAGTGTCTCTCTCCCCGTGGTTGCGTTGGTTTTTCTCCGGGTCCTCCGGTTTGTCCCTCCACATTTATAATCATGCGTTTAGAGTATTTGGCTGCTATACATTTCCAGATGATATGCCACTTCGTTGAGCTATCATTTGTGGCCGGGTCACTTCTGAAAAAGAGCTAAGTAAGCTCAGTGGGCCTCACCTGGTAAAATAAAAAATTTAGTTTAGCGGGCAGTGCAGCCAAATTCATTGCTGTACATTACTACAATTCTATGCTCCCACGTCTAGGCTGAGTGTTGGTCCGGTTCAGATACTCTCCACTGACATTATTAGCCAGGGCCGGGAATCAAACCCAGATAACCAGGTTCACGGCATAGTGCTCATAGTGCGCGAACCGTGAACGCGCACGCTTCCACACGCTTCGACACGCACGAGCACGTGTGTGCAGGCGTGCGCACGTGACGCCAGACAGGCTCGTCCAGTGGCCGGTGCTAGGAGCCATCGTCACCACACCAGCTCCGACCCCCTCTGTGCAATGCAGTGCAAACTCATTGCAATAAAGAGGCGACACCCCTCCGGGCTGAGAACGACGTCCCAGCGAGCCGCAGTCGCAGCCTCAAACAGATGTCCTCTCACAGGCCACCACAACGCGTTGACCCGGAACGGCCTCCTGGCCGAATACGCGATGGGCCGGAGGGAAGGGAGCCGGTTTGTGGGCGTGGAGCGCAAAAGCGGGAAGGAGGTCCTCACAAAGGAAGGGAAGGGTCGCCAGGGCTAAAAACAAAATCGGTGATGGGGGAGGTGGGTGGGGGGGGGCCAGGGTCGCCAGGGATAAAAAAAACAGTGGCGGGTACGCATCCTCGCATCGTGATGTTATCATCGATTTGCCTCCGACGAGATAACATGTGGCCGGGTGCTGTGGCGCGCGCACGCGCACGCATCCCGGTTGTGCTGCTGCGCGGCTGCTCTGTGGGGGTGCGCTCGGGTCGTGCCGATTTCTGATTTCGCTCTGAGTTCTGGGAGGTTTGTCCGTAACTCGAAAAGAAAATTGCAATAATTTCCAGATTCAATTTCAAATTCGGCAAAGTAGGCTGCTGGGTTGTTAGCTATGCGTGGGCTTTACTCCAGCCAGTCCGACTTGCTCCCACAAATAAAATCAGTAAAACATCTTCAAAAAGGAGTGTGTGTATATTTAAATATATCACGTGGTATCTTCTTTAAAATAAGCCTTGAAACTCAGCGAGAGGCTCGTTGTGAGGCAAATGAATTAATCATCTGCTTGTATATCGGTACATTGATGCTTAAGGACCATAGGCGAGGCAAATTGAAAGTTGATTAAAAGATAGAGTGTTCCTAAGACATGACATCTAGGGATTTTAGCATAGTAGGAACTATGTATGTACGTATGTTGAACTTTCTTTCGCACCGTACGTAGCCAACCATGCTAATTGAGAGGACAACAAACTAAACACACAAACGCAGTTCGAAAGAAATGAGTTTTCAAACTAGTCAAATAGTTAAGCACATGTTCACACAAATTCCACATCTCATGGAAAGTTTTCCTTGGAAAAATATTTTTTTTTGGTGTTCACTCGCTATCCGGCGGCACACGTGGGAACAGAAATGGAACATTTCCCCTCCTCCATCCGATTCGTCGCGTCATCGGCTGAAGTAACCCATCGCTTGAATAATTCACTACGTAACACAATTTCTATTCCTGGGTAGTAAGCTTATTTTCTAATTGCTTATGCCTAAAAAGTATAGAAAATGGCTATTGTTCCCCACAAACTTTGCTTTTGTGACCAGGACTTTATGTGAACGAAAATACACAAATTCGCCCGTTTTTTCATTTAAAATAGGTAAATTCTAAATAGCACTGTCCTGGTCACAAAAGCAAAGTCTGTGGGGAAATAATAGCCATTTTCTGAACTTTTGAGGCATAAGCAATTAGAAAATAACACTACCCAGGAACAAAAAAAAACATTTTTGTTACAGTGTTATTAACGGAGTGGATGATTACCTTTGCTTTTCTGTCCTGGTTACAAAAGCAAAGTTTCTGGAGATAATAGCCATTTGTGCTTTTGAGGCATAAGCAATTAGAAAATGACACTTACTACCCAGGAACAAAATATATATTTTTTGTTACACAGTGATAATCATCGGTTAAGCTCTACAAATAAGCAAAGTCAAAATAGGTTTGTTGGATGAATGCAAAACCCATCCAGAACCAAAACACATGATTCATTTCTTGCAAACACATTTACCAGGAAAATACATTTTTGTATAGTGCCAAACTCCCCCTTCTATATCTTTAGGTATAGAAGGGGGGGAGGGAGAAAACCCTTTGATCTGTCAACATTATAGTGTGGATTTAGGGAAAATATAAAGCAATTGAGAGTGTGTTTTAAAGTGTGCAAGGTTAAAGCAGCAGCACACTTTGCCACCGGCGATATGAGATTTCCATGATAAATTCCGTACTTAAATTTGCCTACCTAATTAGTCAAGTGATGCTAATGTGCCAACTGTTACACGTTCAACTTTTTTCCCATTTTTCCACTCTGAAAGAGAGTGAATACGGTCGATGACACTCCACTTTCCACCCCCTTTAGAGACTCCTCAGAAAATTAGACCAATTCACTCTGGCTAAACACATTAAACAATACTAAATGTGTGCACGAAGGACGCTGCGATGACTGCTATTGTACGAGGTGGAAGATGCGCACAGCGATAAATAATGGGGTGAAAGAGGCTGGTTGTATAAGGCACGTGGCGGGTACGTTCAGTAGTTGGGTGGGTGTGTTTAGGGTGTGTAGATGAGTAATTAATGGGTCATTAGTGGGTATGTGGAGTTATAGGGTGGGTCGGCACTGCATGTGGGTGCGAGTGGGTCGGTAGTTGGTAGTGGTGTGCGAATGTATGGGTGTGTGAATGTATGGGTGTGTGTGTGTGTCGTTCGGTAGTCGGTAGTGGGTAGATGGGCGTGTGTGTGCGTGCCAGCAGTTGATAGTGGGTGTGTGAGTGGGTCAGTAGTGGGCGGGTGGGTCAATATTGGGTGGGTGAATATGTGGGTTTGGTCAGTAGCAGGTGGGCGGGTGGTTCAGTGTGTGCCGTGGGCCAGTAGTGGCTGGGTGTACGCTACAAGGTGAGTGTGAGAGAAACAGACTCGGAGACAAGCGAATCAGCATGCGGCCCGCGGGGCCTCATTTCTCGCTCCCTGGCCCGACGCGCCAGATATCAGCATCTGGCGAAGCAGACGCGCTCCGCCGTGCCATTTCACGGGACGCTGCCCATGCGGCGGCGGCGGCGGCGGGGAAAACAACAGGGGGATTTATGTAGATTGCAAGCAATCAACGCGCAGCCGCCGGCTGGCCCGTCTCGCCCCGTAGCCTTCACCGGCGAGTCTTTGGGCGCCACTCTGCTGTGTAATTGAACTCTCGGGCTTAGTGGGCAGGATTCTCTCCGGGATTCTCGATTTTATTGTGGCTGTGTGTTTGCTCAATGTTGGTGGACATGTGCGTGTGTATTTAGGAACCAATGTTCACGGTGGTTCTCAAAATATGTTTACGTTCGGGATTCGTGTGCTTGTGAATGTGAGGGATGTAACCGCTCTTGACACGGACACGCGGTGCTGTGCTGATGAATTGTGTGTAATTAGCAGACGTCTATTTGCACGGCTTGCTGATATGTTCAATTACAGACAATGCCATTAATTTTCATAGAAGGTACTCGCAACGAAGAAATGTCATAAGATACAAGGGAACGTTTGTGTTTATTGAGTACAATGCTGGCTTGCGTTCATATTCGCCCCACGTTGTAGAAGGTTATAAAAATACGATGTCGTCTACATGTGTGGCATATTTTCTAGTCCGCAATTTGTGTTGCAACGACGGTCTTCTCGAAGGACACTTCAAGCGCACGGTGGCAATGACCAAACCACCCAAAATGCACCCAATTTCATCAGATCCTGAATGCTCAGCAGCGTTGACCCTGTTTTTTTATGTATATATCAATTATTTCTGGAGCCAACCGTGCTAATTGGAAGTGGATAGTGCTTGGGCAAAAAAAACAAGCGTAAATCGGGTATTTTTTTTAAAATGCACAGCTATTCTATGGGCAAGAGAGGGCAGTGCAGACAAAAACATTGTTGTACTTCACATATATGCTCCGACGTTTATGCTTCCCACCTTCATCCCTCACCGACCAGCATGGTGACGCGCACTCGATTATATAATGACCCTCCCCCTTCGAACCACACGGCACGGAGGATCTAAAGCCCTTATCCAGCAGTGGAATTTACAAAGGGGGTCACACATACTATATACATGTACACGCACGGGTGCGCTCAAGCAAGAATCCAGCTGTACTTGCAGCACGAGGCTGTGGAGTGGATTTGCCGTTGGTTTTTGCCGTGGGCCGCCCCATTACACATTCTGAGCACCCTAATGAGAGGGCAAAGGAGATGCAGCTCCCGACAGCTCTCGCTGGCTTTTTGCTTATTGTTAAAGCTGGAGTCATCAAGCCCTCTCGACAGCCCTTCCTCTTCCACGTCTCTGTCACTCACGATCCCCCAGCCCCCAACACAATCCGCACTTCCCCACGCTCTCAGAAGCAAGGGGGTGAGACACAGCAAACCCCTCCAAACGACGGAACGTGCCATTGTCAAAATGGGTTTCGGGTTTTTTTTTTAATGGGCAGTTTTTTTTCTTTTCTGAGATAATTGGGGTGAGGATTTTTTTTTTATTTGTGGTACTTTTGTCCTCGCGGCAGCTGCGGCCGCCAGAGTTCTCAAAAGATGGGAATCCGTGGCTTTGAAGCCGTAATCTGCTGGAGCTAAATGGCAATGAAAGAACATCGGCGTCCAATCTATAAGTAAGAAAACAGCTCAAGTTCTATTGTTCTCCGTTCTTTGTTTTGACCATGAAAGCCTACCGTTGTTGGGCATTTATGATGTAATCTGTGGACTCAATTGGGAATGCATGACAAATTTGATTATTAACTCAGACCCGAGATTACTCGGCCGAAATTGAAATAGCGTTGTGCCGAGTACGTTGATGCTTCTTCTAATGGTTTCGGAATTTATAAACGGTCTCCTCGTATCGATATTTTTAGACGGATAGTTGCAACCGCGTGCCGTGATATGTTCAGCTACACGTGGTTAAAGCGGCTTCATGTCTTACATTCATAAAATAAAAATGTTGCGAGGACCTTTAATTTTGTAAATACATTTTCAATATTTTTTTACCTTTCCTAAACAAAAGCTGAATGCATAAGCCAACATACAATGTTAACAATATAAAGGGTAACACCTCTTGTTATATCAATGTTAAGTCTGCTCGTTTTGTTTCAAAACGACACTTGTAGAAAGGGTACTCTTTACTTTGCAACAAAACATATATTCTGCAATGCAGCAAGTGAGATAGTGCAGGGGGGGGGGGGGAACTGTATCAAACCTGTGTCAAATTCTACTAAAAACACATTTTCATTTGTATTTTAAAAAAGCGAAGGACAAAAGAACAAAAAAAGAGGAAAGTACAATGGCACCTTTGAAAAGGAAGGCCCCTCATGTTTTAAACATGTCAGATGCCCAGCAGACACATGCACTGGTGTGATAATGGCTCTCAAATTAGCACGCCCCCCGGATCATCGCGAGTGAAGAGGGCTTTTGCTGTGAACGGCTGATTGGCCGGAGGCGCTGCCGGAGGGGAGCAAGGGGGGGGGGCATCGGAGCGAATAAATCATGCATTAACAATCGCCATCGCCTATTGAGCTCCCAACTAAGATCAGCCCATACCAGAGGGAAAGGGGTTGGGGGTCAGCCAGTCCCTGTATGAATTAAAGAAAAGATAAGAGCTTTTGATCTGCCACGAGATCAAAGTGCTGGCCTGATCCTTCAAATCTTTTTCAACGTGCATGGATAGCAAAGGGACCCCCTCTCTTACTTTTAATGGCAGATGGAGTGCTCCTTTGTAGTGATGGTAGTTTACAGCTGGTGGTCCAGAGGTCTGTGGAAGATTCAAAGAAGAGATTTCAATTATTGAAAAAAAGGTACTCTATGGATTTGCATTTGCGTTGCTTGTCTGCTGATCTAAAATACTTACGCGTGGAATGCCATTCAATTACTCAGCATGCATTACGGGCTGAAAGCTAGACATGTTTCATTATGGAAAGTGGTTAGTTGAATAATACATAAATGATGTTTAAATTTTAATATTATTCACAAGTACGTCAGTAAACAACTTAAAATATGAATTATTTTAATGCAGACAGCAACAGAATATTCACTGGGTCAAAGAGAAAGTGCATGGTGTTTCTTGCAAAAATGTATCTACGAGGCATTGTTTTGATGAATCTGGTTCAAAGTGAATTACTGGCCATCACGAATTAACAATATTAATTACAATATATTGCAGACACCACTTTGCTCTCTCAGTCTAGAAATGTCTTCCAGAGACATTTTACCTTGCCTGGATATATAAAGAAAGACAAAGATACCTCCTATGGCCTTTACAGACTTTTAGGGCAAGTGCTGTTAGCCAGCACCTATCATGAAAGCTGGCACGGCACACGAGGGGGTGGGTGGCCAGCACCACGTCCGACCGCATTTGTCTCCCCAGTGGCAATGTTTACACACTGTACCAGGTACTCATTTGAGGCTGAGTCGACTGGATATATAAATGTGTATGTTCAGCCTTATAGACTGGGGGCAAGTGCTGTTAGTGAGACTCTATACATGCTGATATGGCATGCAGGTGGAATGGGTAGGCCAGTATCAAGCCTGGCTGCCTTTGTATCCCTGGTGCTGCTTTTTAACATCTCAGACACTCGTTTAAGGGGTGAGCTGACCAAGGGGAGGCACAGGACAGGTTCAGGGCTTAGTTTTGTGCTGCTATTATCCACTACTTCAATTTGAATTGTGCTACAGCCATCGCATCATCCATGAATGTCTACATATTGGGGGGAACTCCAGAAAGCATTCCTAAGCATGAGGATATACCCTCATTCGTAAGTTCATTGTGACAGCTCGAATGGCAATGTTACGTGAAGGTAGCACAATCATCTTTTTGTTTTGAAGTATTAAACCCATAGGCTGTTCCACTCGGAGCCTGTGCAGCATCTTAGTTACACAAGGTAAAATAAAGCACAACAGAAATGTGATTTAGGTCACTTTTCATTAAGTCACCCCCTTTGTAATCTTAAACATAGAAGCAATATGGACGTTATAGGATTTTAATTCAGTAAAGTCTCTGTCATCTATGGGTTTTCTTCTTTCCTGATGATAATTTTGGAAGACTTGGGAGATCCAGGAGTGCTACTCTACCTCTATCTACCCTTTTTGCCCTTTTTATTCTTTGAATGCCACGCACCTGGTGTATAAAACCCAAGCACGACCATAAATAAATCACGAGGTGCAGCCTCAGATATAATTGTCTGATTACGCTATCAATGGCTGGACTCAAACTCCGGTCAGTCAGCGTGCTAATCGCTGCGCTGCCACACATCACATAAATACCTGGCTGGTATCGTGGTCACTAAGTGCTTGTAACATCTATATAAATGCCTGTGCCAGGCTAGGTGCCCTTTGAGGCTATATGAAGTGGCAAAGGCTCACTGCAGCAGGAGGTCATTGGAAAGGTCCAGATGCTATTGGTTAACTAAACAGAGGAAATTAACATTAACACCATACTCTACTATACTGTGTAGCTGAACTAAAAATTGATAAATGAACTGCTTTTTGTTAATCCATCCATGTGCATTCCCTAAGGGTCTCGCTCGGCCACGTGGTCCCCCTCCCCCACCGTAGCTGCAGATTTTGTAGATGCCAAGACTGATGGTGAGATGGTTTGGCCGCCTCTGGCTCTGCCGATGCCTAAAAGCCTCGGGTCGTTCATTTTAAACATCTAGTAGTGGGGGGGGGGGGGGGGGGGAAGCGAAAGCCCTTTCTTGGATTGATGACCGAGAGAAATAGGCTATGGGGGAGTTGGTGGGGGGGGGGGGGTTAGGCTGAGGTGGTGTTGGGAGATCTCATGTGGGTCAGCAGGGGGTCAGATCTTTTGCTAAAGCCACAGACCATGACCTCTGTAAAGCCCCTGACAGGCGAGGGTGGGATTTCCCTAGGGGAGGCACGTCTTAATGAGTTCCAATCTGATAAAGCACAACACTGCTGAAACAAGAACACGGCGTAATGATCTCGCTGGGAAAAAAAGTCTAACTAATTGCCAATCTCAGAATGTTGCAGTTTGCATTAGACACGAAAGAAAAAAAACCCACTGAATGCTATACGTCAGTAATTTGCATCCCGGAATTATTTGAGATTATAATAAAATGTATATTAAAGTGATATATGAAGGTAGCGAAACACACTGGAAGAAATCCTATTATAACAAACGTCACTGCCATTTCAGATATTAACTTGGCAAAATTTAAATTTATCATAGTTATTTTAGTGCGGCTCTTAGTTGAACAGTGGTCCATTACTTGTGCCACGCTGCAAAAAGAACCAATAAACGTCTCGCATTTAACTATGCTCCAACACCGAGCATCGGTGTGAAAAATTGGGATGTTTCAGTTAATTGCTGGGAGGCGAGTAATTTCCACAGGAGCGTAACGACAATTGGGGGTAACGGCTCTATAAGCGTGAAGGTCCGTGATGGGCGCCCAATGAAGTGAGGCTCTGTTTCACTGTGCTTGGGACGTGACTGGGAAGGCCAATACGGGGCTATGGCATTATGCATCCTACATCTATTCAAACGCCCACGCATTCTGTGGGATTTTAGGGGGTGAAAGGATGTGGCGGAGGGCGGAGGGGGTAAGAAGATAGGCTTGGGGAAGGGGGTGGATGAGGTTAGGGTGGTGGTTCTCGGTTTGTTGAGAAGGGGCCAGAGTTGGCGTGACTGAACAATGGCATGAAAATATTCCTCACACTTTTTTTTCGTGTTCCTATTTACTGTTACATGCCATCCTATACGCACATTACACCACAGCGCGGAAGCTCAGATTCCTTGTAGCGAGTGCCCATTATCACAATTCAGACGGAATTTTTTCTCGTCCTCTTGACTATAATTTTTTTAGAGCAATGTGCTTTTTTGTTGGAGATAATATTTCAGATGTGCAAATTTTAATGGTTGACTATTGAAATGCTATTTATTTTGTGCAAGAAGTAATGTTTTAGATATCAATGTTTTATTAAATGCTTATCATATTAAGGAGCCAAGAAAGTGCATTTCTCTTTGAAATTACCATTTTTGGAATGGCTTTAAGAAACATAAAAGAAGAATAAATTAAAAGTTTTAAACCTGCCATTAAAATACGTATTTAAAAAAACCGTTACAAATTACCTCTACTCGGAATTACTAAACTTGGTTCACGAAGAAAAATAAAAGACGGAAATTTTGGTCGCATCGCTGCATCTGGGAAGTCAATTAAGGGGTGTCCCTTCACATTTCATCGGTGTGATCGAGTGTCATTAAGGGCCCGGGTGGGTGGGAGGGCAAGTCTCTCACTTGCACATTGTTTCTGCTCATTATGAACCGGCAGCCAACCCTGAGTGTTCATCAGCCTAAACCAACCAATTCAATGTGTTTTTTTTTTCTTCACAACTTATCCTTCCAGATGCTAACTAGCATTTCCAAAGTTCCCTGGGGAGGCATTCAGAGTGTGGTGCCGCAGCTTCCTACAAAAAAGCTGTCCCGGTCGATTTTTTTTTTAAATACGTTAACAGCGCATCACGTCCGTGTGCGTGTGCGCACACTGCGACTCTCCGACTGAGCCCTCAATGGGGGAGAGTGCGCGGCTCCGACTTTTCAGTTTTAAATGCGAGGGGTGGATACCGAGGCTGTGGTGTGCGTGCCTGCGAAAAAAAACGCACGCGACTTTGAGTTGAAGTTTGCAAGTTAACTGTTACCGTTCATTAACGACAGGATGCCTCCCCGAGGCATCGTTTGAAATGTACAATTCCAGGTTTAACGTTTGTAAAAGAGTTTGCACATTCAGGTTCACGTTAGACGAGGCAGTTCTGCAGCAAATTTCAGCCCGCACTTTAGCACAGATTGATTCCACCGAGCGCCAATGTCGATCAGCTCGTGTACAAAAGTGTGAGATGTATTTCCCTCCTCCCTCCACCCCCTTCAGAAAACAGAACTGTGTAATCCTTTTAAAAACTTTGGGTGACAGCAGGCAAGGAAATCAATGAGACAGTTACAAATCACACATCCACTCATCCCCGCATAACCCATATTGCGGCACGGTAATTGCTCAAATTGCATTTTATTGCTGTAGATCAAATCTCAAGGTCTCGAAAGGTTAACCATTTTAGCAACATCTTCCCGAACGTGGTGATTAAATAAAATTACCACAAATACCTCCACCACAAGTGTCCCACTCAAAAGAGCTCCACACTCAATAGGTACCGGTTCATGGTGGAGTGGTCTCAATTGACCAACCTTATCTTTACAAATTTCACATACTAGCTGTCATTTCAGTCACCGATAGGTGAAATGCGTGTTTTTTTTCCTAGCAATAATTGATCAAGTATTTTGATGGTAAAATTATACATTCATATTATTGTTTTTCAGTAAAACTTTAAAAGCTTCACAATATGATCAATCAGACTGTAGGTGAGAATATATTGTAATAGGTATACATATATTTGACTGGTCTTCTCTGCAAATTACCTTACTAAATTATTTTAAGAGAAGCCAGTTCACACAGTGTGCTGTAAAATGAGAATGGCATGACATGATGAAGATAAATAAGCTGTAAACAACTATGGTGATAATTATGATGACTTATGAATTATCTGCTTCCAGCTTACACCTGTGTAACAAGTATTCAAACTTACGAACCATCTCCTATTGCCAGGAACTTTTAATTCCCCTCAGGATATTTTTTTAAAGCAGGCTCTCTACCGTGCACCTCTTTATAAACCGCTCAGCATACAAGGGACATGAAGGAAGTCAGATTTCCATCAGAACCTCACACGGAATGTGTTATAGCAATATTACAAGCCGTTGTCAGCCTGGTGAAACACACACACACATCTTTCACACAATGCTGTCAGTGCTGTTGCCGGAGGTGATTTATATTACTAACATTTATTAGGTAGCACTGAAAAGAGAGTGCAGCATCGTGCTCGTAATTGCACCGCCATTATTACACAAGATCGTAGTTATGAAGACACGAAAGAAGTTTAGTTGTCAAACGCCGCGGTAGTGGCTTCAATGTTTCTGCCATTGTTACATTCGATCGCTCGGGGTGACATTTAACAAAAACTAAAAATAACAGACGCCAAAATATCAGCAGGATTATAAATGCGTACGGATAAACATTGGATCGTGCTACCGCTAGGCCCCAGCTTCATAAGCTATGTTACAGTCTCAATTAAGGTGTGGACCACTTGCGAGTCTAATAGAATATTGCTCAGCTCCTGCATGTCTCAACTGTTAACCCGACAACCTGTGTAATTACGTGCGGAATAATTGACACCTAAACGTCACTTGTCAGAGACACATCCCTCATTATTCCCCAGCACCTAATAATGGGGTGGCAAGCACGATGTCTCTAAGCTGGCACGCTCTAATGAGGTCTGGGCAGGAAGTCTCCTAAATGAGAACAAACCCTCAGGGACGCATCACACCTGTAATTATAGTGTTGCTGACAGGGCACTGTGGAAGAAAACAACAGCCATCTCCCCCCCCCCGCCCACCACTTACAGCACACGCAGTGTCGGCGTCCGTTCTGCACGTTGTTTACGCTCAATTTATATTTATTCGCGACGAATTAATTGTTGTGGAAACAGACATATTACGGGTGTACATTACCACGGTCTCCCTTGAAAGTTCGCGTCATCTCCGCGGGCTGCACCCTGCGTCGCATTAACGCCGTAGCGCTTACGCATGCAGACCGTAGCCAGAGTTGGAGAACAGCTACGTGCTTTGTTTCTGAATTGACACACTAAAACATTAATACGTGAAATTACCATTATTAATCATAAAATTGTATTGGTCTCACTTCAGAGTTATGCACAATTTGCTGAGAAATAGATCAAGCACAATCAACAAGTAAATTACAAGGGTTCCATGAACTGTATAATACGACACGTTAAAAGTGCATATGGGTCTGTTAACCATTACACGATTACCCCACAGCAGCATCCCCACTCAAGAAATAGCTGGCTCTATTTTCATCCCTGGAGGGTTTTTTTTGGATAACAAAGCCACTATTTTTTTTTTTAGGAAATGAAAATCTAACATACTTTATGGAAAGTTAAGCCATTTTTACACAAAATATGGCACGAAAAAATTGTCCATTTGGCAAGATGATATCAGACCCAGTAAGTCAATCTGATGTTGTTTGTACAACGTATTGCATTTGTAGTTGCTTTATTGCCTGGATCTGGGAAATGTGCCATTAACGCATTCATGTGCATTGGCCCATGCAACTGAGATGTGTGGGCTGTGTGTGTCACACGCAGCAAGGTATTACTCATAAATACGACTACAGTACCTTGTGTTAATTGATGGAGAAAAAAATAACACATTCATCAGCAAATCAATAAAATGCCCATGAAAAGTCTCGTGAAAGAAAAAATATACACTTGAAAACTCATCTGAGTGTCAAACAGTTGATTTGGGCCGTCTCATGTCATAAAAATGGACAAGTCTCCTCCGTCTCAACGTTTACAAGTGTGTCATGAGGTATTCTATCCTGATCAAAAAAAAGAAAACCAATTGGCCGCAATTTATTTGAGAACATTTTTACACATAGAGGCAGACTTGGTGTAAGCTAAACAATTTTAAATCACCTCCCCCGACGTGTACAGAATTGCTCCCGAAAAAAGTACACGAGGTCATAAACTGTCGATGAGGGTTCCATCCGCCGCAAGATGGGTTTCATCACACGGTTTTATTCCAGCGCGCTTATTTAAGAGCTTCTGGTCTGAGAGATATTGACCTGCGATAGAACGAAAGGTGTGCAGTCAAGTGACAATGGAAATAAAACTGTCATTGGAGGTGATGGCGCCTGCCTGCCTCATCCTTGTCCCTGACCCCGCGGGTCTATGGAGTCTCTCCGCGGGGCAATCGCTATGCTGTTTCCAACCAAGCACACTGCTGCTGTCCGTCCAAGCAAAATAAATCCCAGCGACACGGGCAGTAAATATCCAGGCCATTTTTTTTGGCAGCGCTTATCTCAGATGAAGAGTGTTGTCGCGTCAATGCTTACGTTCACCGATTCGGCTTTTAAAGTGTAGGTGTTGCAACAACAACATTTCCATCATTCAGTGTATTAATTGGGACAACACTTTAATAAACTTTAAAAAACTGCTTGGTGATGTTGCGTTGACACATTCGTCAATAACACCTTAAAAGGGAAAAAAACAGATGATAGGTCACGTTTTGGGCAATAGCTCTTCTTCATAGTACAGACAGGCCACAGAGAGAGAGGATGATCATTTGAGACGTTCACTTTCCACCATGAGGCCTCATGGGAATTAAAGTAAATCTTCTTTTTCTTCTGATGACCAGTTTTTTTTTAATAGGCATATACATAGCTACTGTACCTAAACAGTAACTAATGGATAACAGATATGCCCTTAAATAATTAATCAAACCGTATGACTAAATAATCTCACATTAAAAGTAAAAATGTAGGATGTTGCAGGCAGATTGCATTTAATAGACTTGGGAAATAAGGCACACTGTTACGTGTTGCAAAACGTGGAATAATTAAATGTGCAATGGATGTTAAATTAAGCATGCATATGTGACCTCGTTGACTGAAATATAAAATGCTTCCCCTGTTCGTTTTGTGCAAATCACAAATTGTTTGTACATTGGACTTGTTCCGACAACTTTGGGGTGGAGTGGTGGCACAGTGGTGCGCACATTGCGCGCCACGATCCTGCAAAACCTGAGTTTGATTCCTGGCCACAGCTAAACATCAGTTGCGGGGCGATATCTGAACCAGTCTCAGACAGCTCTCTTCACCATTCTGCACTGGTGAAGTATGGTCAAACAACTTCTATGAATAACACACCATAGAGTGGCAGTAAATTGACAAAGGGGCTGTACATTATAATTAATATTATTATAACTATATGGAAGACATGCTTTATAATTTAAAAGAGTTATAGAAATTTGAAAACTGCTAGCAATTAAAAGATAAGACGTGGTTTTAATTAAACCTTTAAATATGTTTCACGTCATTAATAGCGTGGATTATTTCCAGCCAAAATCTTTAATTGTCCAATATTTCATTTCATATCAGTTTAACATGAACTATATATATACATTGATATTGCCAAAAGAATAGAACGTTTCAATCAAACTTCACATATTCAGCCCCTAACCAAATAATCAGCATTTTAATCATTCCATGCAAGCGCTGCTGGCTCTAATTCCCTGCAGGGCATTAATAACGCACTCTCACTTGCCATTAAAATCTGAAAATTAGCATTTATTCATTTATGAACTCACATAAAAATACGAATGGGTAATAGTTATTATTTTTTTCTCCAGAAAAAAATGATCCCTCCAAGTCAGTTTTCATTAGGGTGGATAGGCATTACTGGCTATGACCAAACCATTTTATTAAGACAACTAGGGCACACAGTCACTTCAAATCTCTATTAGAAGAGAAATTTAAAATTATTTCTGGGCATAAATCCCCGTTGGATTAGTCTATATAAAATGTAATTCCATTTGTCCTGTGCAAAATTATTTATTAATTATTGTCCCTTCCTCCCCCCTCTATCTCTTACAGTGTCATTGTATTAAGGTGAACATTTCTTGCCAATTTATTAAACTTTTACCACAAGTCTCTTGATTTTTTTTTTCTACAGGCAAGTTCCATTGCACCAGTTTTAAATTAAAAACAACATCTTGGCATTACATCAAACTAATAAATTATAAAGTTTTTTCTTTTTGTATTTAATTAAAATTACGATACATGTACTGCTAAGAAATGCTCCTGGAGCATACTCAAATCTCATTTCAACATGAAAGAATGGAGGTATTTTATTCTACGTGTATAATATATCCCTTGAAATGTTCTTATGTTTTGCACATAATTAATGTATATCTTTAAGAGCAAATGCATCAACTGTTACACTAAAACATTGCTTTGTTTCTGGAATTCTTTGGGGCATATGGCAAAGGCTTAGCTTTTATATTGTAGCTTGGAGGCACATCAACTGCTGGCAAAACAAGACCATGACTGGAAAACAGGTCTGAGCAGCTGCTTTTAGTCAAACTTGGATTCCACGACGAAAAGTCGTTCATATTTCTGAATCTTTTAAGTTTTCAAAGCCACATTTTTATTCGTAACCTCGTAAAAAAGGTAAGACGTGGATTTAACAACGCACAGAAATGTACATTGCATGTACAAAAGCTCGTATTAAGACCACCAGATCCCAAGAACTGCATGTGTGGTCATTTTATCATTTGAGACCACCGACTCGACATAATTGAGAAAATGCAATAGATTTTCTCAACATTTACAGGTTAAAATTTAAGGTAAAGTTGCAGTCCTGCAATTGCTTGCTCACACCACTTCTGGCAGAACCACCTTCATTCGAAGGAGTTCTGGAGAGCCCAACTAGAAGCATAATTGGCCTACTTTTCCACTGGCCAGACATCTTGGAAGAGCTGGAAGAGGCCGGGGCAGGAGGCAGATATATATTTTTTTAATGCCCATTGTCTCAACTGCAATGCCTGGAGATCAGATTTAAGCGGTGACCTCTGAGTTGCAAGTCGAGCTTGCGTGCTAAACGTTACCCCCATAGCAGCATCAGCGGCATCGGCAGCAGCGTCACCTGCCACCTCGTTCCGTGCATTAGAGTCGCTTTTCCGAAACAAAGCCAGTCGCAGTTTGGCGTATTACACGGGCGGACAGGAGGCACCGATTCTGCCCATGAAATCACCGAGCATGCGTGCGCGTGTCACCATGCGCGCATCCCACTCCAAATCCCAAGTTGCGTAGGACCGCCAAGGGCTCTTAGAGGAAGAACACGACAGCTGCACGCAAGCATAGGGTGATGCGCATGCGGGGGGGGGGGGATTGGCGGTGATAGAGTGGGTGGATGGGTGTGCGACTCGCGCACGCAAGCGCGAGCAGGTGGGCAGGCGGCAGTGCACACGTCCCGTTGCGGCAGAAGGTAATTCCGGTTTATGCCCATCGCGTCTTATTTTGTCACCAGCATCGCTAACATCCAGAGCCAAGTGATCCCCCAGACAGGTCTCCAGATTCCAGGGCTTTCCCTTTTGGGAGCTGCTGCTGCTGCTGCTGCCGCTGCTTCTGTTGCTGCAGAAAGAGATGCACCGAACATTGTAAGCCACAATTTGACAGCTTTTTTAGTAATGGATGTAGTAGTTAATTCTAAATGTTTATTTCAACGAACATGAAAGACCCATGGTGGCTTGGGGAGGATTTCATCCAGGAGAGGATTGACAAAGATCTATACATGTCGTAGGTGTGAACCACATACAGTATTTAACGTTGTTAGTGATGCAGGGTGTTTCTTGGTTGTTCCGAGCGAATGCAAAGCCACTTATTATTTTGACTTCAATCGCAAAAGCAACAGCAGTACAACAAATGGGAAACATTGAGAAAGGCTGCACAGCCGTTGAGTTACAGTCATTGAGCTACAGCCATTGTTATAATCCTTCATCTGACATCTGTTTTGACTTACAAAAATGATCCCTACTGCAATTATATTTCTCGAACCGGTGCAAATCGCCTGATGGTTTTACATTTCATTTTAAAAGCCTCGATAGTCATAATCAGCATCTCACGATGCGATGGCCAGAGAGACTTGGGGCCTAATTCCGACGGTGACGTTAGTTAAGGGACTTCTCTTTGGCTACGACGGCGTAAAGAGCTGACAGGTCGACTACTGACAACATTTCTCCCTCTGCTCCCCACGCCGCGCTTCTCCTAAAAGCAAAGCATCTGCGCCGCACACCTGCCTCTGTGGCTGGAGCGACTCCGGAGGATTTCCGATGAAGTGAAGTGACAACAATAACCTTCGCCGGCAGAGCTCCGCGCGCACATTCAAGCGTGCGTTTTCTGGGGGCAGCGCCCTGCGTCCTCGGCATCGCCGCCTCGCTAAACGTGCAGAAAAGCGTCACGGAGAGGAGGAACCCGCTTATTTGTTTAGCTTAAAGTTTGGCACCAGATATTTTTCCCTGCAGTTTCCTATGCCTGCTTATGGCCGCCACCTGTCCCCCGGTTTTCCCTGGATCGCGCACTCCTTGGAAATCTCTAAGTGTTCCCTGGATGTTAAAGTCACTTTTTTTACTTTTTGTAATGATAATACGAATAATAATAATGATCATCATCATGTAATAATAGGGTTTTTCCCCTTTTTTCTGGCAACAAAACTGAAACCTTTTTACAAGGTTTCATGTCTGCATTAACCACAATGCCTGCAGTCAAAATGCAAACAAAAACCATACTATGATAATATATGCATTGTCCTTGAAACTGATTGGTCCACACCAAGGGACGGCTTTCTTTTGAGCCTCGACCCAATTGGTGCTCGACCAGATGACGCCAAAATGCATATATTATCATAGTATGTTTTTTGTTTGCATTTTGACTGCAGGTATTGTGGTTAATGCAGACATGAATCCTTGTAAAAAGGTTTCAGTTTTGTTGCCAGAAAAAAGGGGAAAAACCCTATTATTACATTTTGGTACTGGCAAAAGGAGATCTAATGATGATGAAATAATCATCATCATTTATTGTGTGATTATACACAACTCAGAACAAGATATTTGCAATGCATCTACGTGTAGTTATTATCCGCTTTTAATTTTTGGATAGTATGACCCAATTGTTTTTGTTGTACCTCAGGAGGCGGCAACCCTGGTGCTGCCTCGTGTCTCTGCGAGCGGTCTCAGTCCATCTGCGTCTTTTCAATGATTACCGATGAATGCAGCAGACTGTGCTTTTGATGTTCAATGTGGACACTTGATGTCCAGAAATTACTTTGCAGACTTTGGCTTAAATATTTAATCTAAAGTTAAGCCAACAGCTCTGAAAACATCAAAATATTTAACAGAGTAATCAAGACACCATTAAAACAGTTTTATGAAGGTGAAATGCAACATATATTCGTGAAATGCATGCCATTTCAATATTAACTTTTAAAAATTATTTTAAGAATTTACATAGATGTGCTGATCCATTAAAGCAGAGAAATAATGAACTTCAGAAGCACTTATAAGACAAGGACACAGAAAGCAAGCTTTATAAAATAACACGATTACATCACTCATATGAATTTAAATAGCGATATCGATTTAATCCCGCAGAGGGCTGCTTTGTAGTTACATTATTAATATAATTATATAATGTAGGTGAATGGAAAGATTCATTTTTAAAAATAATCACTGTTTTGAGTATGTCATGGATTATTTATGTTTGCTATGGTGAAAGAAAAACTTTGGCAGGCCTGTGGGTATGTTACTTTATCACTCCGACAGCTGTTAAACGGATTTGGCCAGAGGATAATGATGGTACAGGAGGCAACAGTCAAACCTCATCGTATTAACCTATTATCGATGTGACAGGGTCCTCGCAGCCAAGGAATCTTCTGGCTCTTCATCCGTTGCCCAAGTCCATGGCACACACACACACATTGGCCCTCTTCTTAACCATACCATCCGAATTTAGCCTCCATCTCTTGAAGGTCCCCCAAGAGTATCGCTGGCGAGTGGCATGGGTTAATCTGCTGTCGGGTTACTGCCACATAATCACTTGGCCTTGCGAGGGTTTTTTTATTTTCCTGGCAGTGTTGGCGGTTGTGGTGAGCCAGCCATCACACAGAGCTCGATTTACCGCACTTTGCCATGCATGAAAAGCCGCAGACACGCATGACGCATCAGCCAATGGCAGCTGGCCAGTTTTGACATTGATTTCATTCTTTTGCATTAGTTTTATTGTTATTTTAGCAGCCTGCTGCAGCCTGCTGCTAAAATAATGTCCGCTATTGAGACTAATGATTTTCTGCACATTTCTTTGAATCTTCACTGTGTGCTAAACTTATATATAGTTGAAATCTACAGCCTAATATTGTCTCAGACATGTAACGCAGAATTAAACATAGTTTGGTTCATTCGTTATTTAATACTGTACTCTGCCACACAGGATGTACAGGTATTTATTATTAATTAAATATCTACATACGTATATATGAATGCTTAACGTGTTCATCTTAAGTTTCAATGCTGCCTGATAAAAAAAAAATAGTGAGCCGTGAATAATCGGCCAACATTTTCTAACTGGCTGTAGAGCACATACAGATGGAAAACATGCAAATGTACTCTGAGTGCCAAGGTCTTTAATTATGGTGTTTCAGCACTTTCAAGACGTTCATCCCCTTAAGTATTATTCCCATGGTTCAATATCATTGTTGGGAAAATTTTGTATTGATAAATAAAAATGTTCAACTAAACATTCCGTCCTTTGTGTCTCTCTTCACTCTCCTGCTAACCACCGCACCGCATCTCGTGGCGTAACTCTGCCACAGCAGTACGACTCGCAACCCCCCCCCTCCTCTCTACACCACGGAACATGACGCGTGACCTGTCACGCGTCATCTCTCCGTGGCAGCCAACGTATCTCTCTCTCTCGAGCCGCTCCTGTTACCCCACACTACAGTTCACAGCATAAGTGTCCGCAGCAGCGTGACTCACAACCTCCTCCTCCCCTCTACGCGAAAGGACCAGGGGGATTGCCACTGCCGGGCGTCGCGTCCCCAAGGCAGTCCTCGCTGTCTGGAATGCAGTCGTAGTCTTGCCGCTGCATATTCAAAGCAGCAGCAGCAGCAGCGTACATTCTGCACGTACTTCTCAGAGACACTTTTGGAGGGGCCTGCTGCCTCTTTCACCTCCCTGTCGAGTGTCACGGAGTCTGGCTCCACACCGCAGAGTCGCGGTCGCTTGTGTCCGTGAAAATTCCATTGTTGTTATTGTTGTTATTATCATTGCAACTGTAATCTTCATGGGTGTTTTTGCGGTGGTATTTCAGCGCTTATACAACACTTACCTTCTAGTGTCAGGCTTTTTGTTAAAGCTTCTCCGAAAAAATCATCATCAGCCACAGTTAAAGCCACTGCTGGATAAAGGGCTCCCCCCCCCCCCCCAATTTCACAATCCTGCAATGTAGCAATCCACCTAGAGCAGGATTTGAGCATTGATGGATGTTGAGTGCCAATGCGAATGAGTATTGATGCACACGAAGGAATCATCCACCAATGGAGATGGAGCGACGAAATAATTTTCCGTGCAGGTGCTGGGCGGATTTGTTGCATGGCAGGGTTGAGAGAGGTGGCGATGGCTTTGGGATGCTCTCGTCAAGCAGTGGATTGACAATGTCTGTTGATGATGATGATGATGAAAGTGCCAATGCAACCGAAACTTGGATAGTAGGGAAAGGACGCAGTGTAAATCGGTAAAACGTTGCACGTATTCTGTAAAATATCAATTCAATAACGTACGGCCGTTTGTGCCCACGAGTTGACTACCTGAAGCTCCATTCAGATGATATGGCACGAGCACGAACGATTACAACAACGCTTTTAGATGCCAGTAATTAATGTGCAAAATCTTTTTTTTTGAAAGGACAGCAAAAACTAAAGATTTTGAGAAATTGATTACAACGTTCAAATGTGTAGGCCCTGCTGCAATGATTTTCGAATGGACTTCACGAAAAAAAACTCACTCGCCTAAAACGACACCAATTTCATATTTCCTCTTTTAAAGCAGCGTTGTTGAATAGAGTGTCGATTTCTTTTTTGTTTAATGCGCTTGTGCACCACCGCCAATGCAGCAGCAGCAGCATCACAAAAGATAATTTGATATTCAAACTGAATTGCAATCTTAAGTCAACCGGCAAAATTTATTGTTAAACATTGTGCATAAACCGGAGTAATATTAAGCCAGCAAAGTTGTGTATTGATTTAGAGTTTCACAAAGCACTTTGCTGACGATATCGTGCATTTTGTATTCAACGGCAGTGGCATCTGAAGAGCTTAGAGAAGTGCTTATTGTGACTGGCACCGTCACGTGATTCATTATCTCTCGATGTGACATGCAGTCGATTCGTGTGCTCTTCAGAGTGCATGCGCACAATGCAAGAGTGAAACGTTTCTCACATGCAGACTGCCACAGCAATAACTCCAGCAGGAAATAATACACGATTTCATGCAAATGTTAAATTTAGTATGTTTTTTGTATGTGTTTTGTTAAGATAAAAAGCATTCTGCACTCATCAGTGAACTCATGAAGAACAAAATCCTGGCCAGGAAAAGTAAATATATAATTCGTGTACCGTGTGTGTATGAAAATAAAAATCACAGTTACTGAACACAGGCCTCAAGGCCCCAAAGGCTAAGAATTCAACAATTAACAGCACTATTGAAGGTGTAATAGATTCAGAGTTTAACACGTTCGATAAATATAGCAAGGTTATACAAATTGAGGGAAAATAACTAAACTATTTTTATTTTATCAGGTAAGGCCCACTGATCGATATAGCTCTTTTTCAGAAGCAACCTGGCTAGCAATGATAGCTTAACGAAGTGGCTTAGCACGTGGGAATCTATAGCATACTCTAAACGCATGTTTCTTAATGTGAAGGGAAAAAAAAACCAGAGGACCTGGAGAAATATCCACATGGCCACAGGGAGAAATACAAACTCCAAATATATATACAGGCGTTGGGATCGAACCCACATCCTCCTCCATACCAGTCGAGGGAGTTAACGTCTCGCAACTGCCGTATCGAAGAGGCAATGTGAGGGAATTACAAAGTGGACCGGTGTGAGGAAATGAGAAGTGATAGAGACGCCTGTGAGCTGCCGGCGCGGTGGTTGAACGTGGTGTGGATGAGACGAAACGATCGGCTGGGGAAACAAGAGTCCTTGACGTGCATTGAGGAATATGTGAGTGAAGTTCATGGGAAGAATAACCATTATGCAGATTGAACAGTAAAAACTAGGCTTTCATATATATTGTAGGCCATTCTCCAGGGTTCAATCGGCATGTAATGTAGCTCAGATCAATAAATCTCATTTTGCTGGCTCCACGGCATCAGGCCCACATTGAGTGGTCGGTCTAATCTCCTTGTCTCCAGTTTCCACTGCACCGAATTCCCCCTCAGCGCCACAGACATTTTTTCCATAGCCCGACTTGCCGCTTTCCATGCCACGAATTTCACGAGCAGTGAAGTGAACAGCTGGGTTTTATTTAGTCTCCCCAAGAGTGACCCGAGCTGTGATCTCCATTTCCCCACTGGTGAATAAAACGTAAATCTTGCACCCGGCAGGATCCTGCACACGAAAGCCACTGACAGATTACGCCCACCCAGAGCAAGCCATGTTTATTGCAACTAGAAACTACCAGCAGTGACACCGGGCCAGCCCGGTGCCCCGGGAGACACGCGACCCATGGATTTCGACGCGAGGCGGGCCTCGGCCTGCCAGCCGTTGGCGCATTGCGGGCATCTTGGCGCCCACGACAGGACAGGTCACTCGAAAGTGGAGCAGCGCAAGGGGGGGGGGGGGGGGTTGGAGGAAAACCTCGTCAACCCCATTCTTGGCCCGGTCACTAACGCAGAGGAGAAGTTAAAATACGGTTTACCTGCACCTGCGACCTCGGTTACACGAGCAAAAAATGTCGAGTTGAACACCATTTTATACGACGAACCGTGCCACTCATGAGGCGCGAAAGAACGAGTGGGGGGGGGGGGGGGGTGCTAGGGACAGTGGCGGTGAGAAATGATTTGCGGTACAAGACGTCCTTCTTTGACATATAAGTTGGGGATAATTCACAAACACCGCAAACATGCATTCGGCGATTATTACTGGAATAGGTTCTGAGTAAAATGAATGGCATATTGTTCGTGTCCCATTGGGACATCATAAATGTGGATGGCAAAGGCAGTGCTTAATTACTTGAGGCGAAAAAAATGGAACAATGTGACAACCGGCCAAGTGAAAAGAATTACAATAAAGGTTATTTGACCAATTCAGCAATATTAAAATGTTACAAAGTAGAAAATGATATATTTAAAATTCCTATCCTGTAAAAAAAAATGTCATGGCAAGAGATCACAGGACGGCGATGAGTCCTGCAGTATTTCTTGGTTTTACCTTTATCCCACAATACTCGTTTAGTTCCGGCCAGACACCCTAAAGGCTAACAGATGAGTCAAAGTTTTCTCGGTGCCAAAAATACATTTTGGCACCCTTTGATTTTGGTTTCATTTCTTTCAGAATCCCAATTTGGACAAACGCATAAAAAAAAGATCAAACAAGTGTTTGGCTTCTACATCAAAGTGGTGCTGCTAAAGAGAATCAGTCCAATGGCTTTCTGTAATAGAGGCCACATTACATCTAAGGCTGTGGAATATATTGAATGGAGTATCAGGGAAAGCAGCGACGGAGTGCGTTTCACACACATACATGCGTAAAGAGCGCAAACGCATGTCATATGTTGTGAGACGGAATGCTAGGATGTTGGACCTAACCTAAATACTTTCCTCAATGTCACCTTGTTTGGATGCTCAAAATAATGTCGCGGTTACCCATTTCCTCGAATCCACCAAACGTGTTGTACAAATCTCATACGAGGTGCGGTTTACACTCATTTAAATGTAGGAATTAATATGGTATCGGCATTTGGCCTTATGAACAAAGTTATTAAAATGTTTGACAGCCCTTTGTCAATTTACTGTTGGACCACGGTGCTCCCCTACGTCTATGTTGGTCACCGGGATTGTCTGACCATACTTCGCCATGCCGGTTAAATGCAGGTCGGTGAAGGAGTGGCCTTCGATCAATTCAGATATCACTCGCCATCTATCCTCCCCATATCCGGGAATCGAACTCAGGGCTCCGGGTTCAGAACTCAGTGCCGTGAACAGCTGCACCACTACTCCCCCCATAAAGTTGTAAACTATTTATGCTTGCACGTAAGTTTTAACAAATGTATCGTGAGAATAATAACCAACGTTAATCGATAAATCGCCACACGCACTGGGAAAGAGCTGAGCTGCAGGCTGAGATCACTTGAGTCAAAGTCACATTTAGACAGTGTGTTCTCTTTGGTTCTCTAGTTTCCTCCCACATGAAATAAGGGACTCATTAAGGTGGCTGGGTAGTTCAGAAGGTCAGAGCACTGAACTGGCACCACTGAGCTCCTGTGTTGAATTCTGGGCATCTGCCCACGATTAAACTGGGTTCTCAAGTGTCGTGAGTTGATATTCTCAGTCAAGTTACCAATGACTCCACATACAAAAAAATATATTCCAGCTCTGAGAATTCAAAACATGGCTTTGACTATGATGCGATGAACATGACTCTTAGGTGTGCAGGTAGGAAAGTGTTGGCACGTACTGTAGTATGAATATGTCACTGCAACAGATTTCAGAAGTAGTTCTGTAATATCTGCTTTCGCGGACCTTTCTCTGTCAGAGTTCCCGATGGATTCTTCATCTCGTGACACGATGCGGATTGCAAAATTATGATAAAATGTAACAATTTACCAAACATTAAAAATACCCTCCTATAAAATAACGCGGTGCTTTCTTGGAAAATTAAAAGGCAAAAATATTTTTCAATTCTTGAGAGTACATATTTGATACCTAAAATTGGATGAACAAACGTATAGCTTTCTACGCTGGAGCAGTGTGCAATGCTAATATTGCATATGCCTTTCTAGTGTCCGTAGAAATCACGATATTTATTTAACTTTATCAACATGCAAAATAAGGACTAAACAAATGAAAATGAGTTTCATTCCAATCAGTACCTATAAATCTCATCTCCGCCTCGCTGCATTTCAACTCAGCTCTGTTTGGGATTCTGTAACAACATTTCCATATTTAGGCTGACAAAGATTTACCCCCCCCCCCAAAATAGCTTATTGTGCACGTGTATATATTTAAGCTTTTTTTGTTATACCCCAGTGCGGCTGTACTAACAAAAGTCCGTGCCAGAAGAAATAAATGGTGTGATGAAACAACGTTTCCAATGCTAACATTTCCTGCAATTATACAAGCGTCGCAATGTGCACGTTTCACTTTCCAGTGCCATCCGCTTTTTAAAGATGATTGCCCAATCAGGGGCAAGATACATATCTCAGCTGCTATCGTTTTACTGCCAGGGAATTCTTGGCAGATGCCTGTGGGAGTGGGTGCTTAATAACCCTGCTCCTCTGGTTACTTTCTGCATTCATTATGCAGTATCTCTTAACAGGAGGCAGATGGGCTTGCTGCAGTGCCGCCAAATACTTGCCTTCATGCCTCCGCAAGGACTTTGGCAGTTTGGAAACTGCGTGATCGCTGTATAAATAAAGTGCTCCTCTGTACAAGCACCTGTAACTCACCACAAGCTAGACGCTCGCTGTCGCCAACTTAGAGACACGGCACTGATGACGCGCCAAGAATTCATCCATCACACTCTCACCCCCGGCCTGGATACAGATCAGTTACTGGGTTTATTGCACGCAGCGTGTGCCAAACACGTCACAACACTCATAATTGCCACATACACACAAAAAAAAGCATCGCTCTCATCGAGACATGTTCGCTCCACTTAAGATTTTGCTCCAAGCGATGTAACGGCTTACAGGAGCATCGTCGTTTGGTTTAATTTAAGACGTGGGGTAAAGTAAACAGCGTCGTATTTTAAGAACGCCCAGAAAAGCAGGGCGATGTCCCGTTCATCAATCTTGTGCCTTTATAACCGTTCCGAGCGCCGTGTGATTTCCAGAAGACAATAACAGGCCACGCGCAGACTGCCGTGTCGTGATGCGTCGTGATGCCCTGCCAACAGTAAACCGATCAGACAGGCTTCAGTGCAAGAGTACAAAGAGGAGAGGCTGTCAAATGTTATACAATTCAAATGATGCGGTAAAGAGATAATAAAGGACTCGGTTCATCTATGTGCTTTATATACACGAGCACCTCGTGTACTGTGAGAGATGATTGTGAGTGATGAAGAGAGCTCGTGGAGACGAAGCAATGCTCCAAACGAACTTTGAAGACCAGATGCTACGAATGCAATATTGCATCAATGTGTTCAACCGAAACAGGAGTTTCCAATGTCAAGTATCTTACTTTAAGAACAGCAAACTCCCGATGAACAAAATGACAAAATCACCAGCACATGTACTGGCTGCTTTCTCCAATGGATTTCCAACTTTCAACACAAATCAGCATAATAAACAAAAACCTCCCAAGTACTTCGTCTTGGTTTAACCATTCCCGTCTGCTCTCCACTGCTAGGCCCCACCAACAAAAAAAACCCTCCTCCAGACCCCGCATCCACAATCGCCATCGAGAAAGCATCGCGAACCCTCTCAACAAGCTTCTGCAGTGTTTACACGTTGCTACACAATAGCATGTGCTTCAACTAGGCCGTGTTAACAGCCATACCTTATCAGAAGAATGTGGGCAGTACACACATAGACGGAATACACTAAAATACTATTGTTGTGAAGTAGAACCACGCGGAGACGGAGTTTACTATAAGGGCGATTGTCGTTTATGAACACTATCACGTTCATCACTCAAGCTCACACAAGGGGTAGGTGCTCTTTATTCTTGGTCGTTACCCTGCACCGCCGAACTCTATGTCGTCCTACCCTCGGCTATCCCTTGGGCTCTTTCACTCGGGCCGGGGTGGGGGCTCATTCACTCAGAGAGAAGAACCCACTCTCTCTCAGCCGATCCTTACTGAATACTTGGAGCACCGCTCTCGGCTACCCCCTTTGTCCCTGGCGCATCCGCCAGGGACACTCGAAGCATGACGAACGCTGCCTCCTCCTCTTTTCCCCAATGAAACTTTTGGCCTTTAGCGGACAATGGATGGAGTGGTTTCGCGATAGTCGCAAAATCCCGCACAAAGTGACGGTAATATGAGGCAAAGCCAACGAAACTGCGAACCTCCGTGACAGATGTGGGGGTTGGCCGCGCACGGACGCAAGCAGTTTTTTTCTGAATCCGTGGTGATACCTGATGCACTGACCACATGGCCCAAATACTTCACCGATGGCTGCAGCAAATTGCACTTTTGGGGTTTGAATTTCAGGCCAGCAGCACGCACTTTGATGAAGACCGACTCCAGACGTTGCAAGTGTTCGTCAAACGTGCGGCTGAAAACGATGGCATCGTCCAAATATATTAAACAAGATTCCCACTGTAGTCCCGCCAAGACTATCTCCATGAGACGTTGGAAGGTTTCCGGGACCGAGTGGAGGCCCATAGGAAGCCGATTGAATTGGAACAGCCCCTGGGGTGTGCGGAACGCAGTCTTTGGTTTGGAGAACTCATCCAATGACAACTGCCAGATGGCGCCAATTTCGAACGTGGCAGGAGGAGAAATGTCGGGAAGCGCCCATTCCCGCTACAAAACCACGATGGGCGCACGCGGCTGGGCTCCCACCTCTGACATGAGGGAGACGAGGTGTGCGGCCGACTGCAGCGGCTTGCCGAACTGGCTGGTGAGAAGCTGCCAGCTCTCCGGCGGTGGTGAGTATCCGGCAGCGGCAGCCACCTCCTCCTGCACCGGTTGTCCGAGCTCGACGGGGCGCATCTCTGGGGCCCCGGACTCCCGGGGCATCGTGGGGACCTCTTCCGTGCTGTCTTCATCGTCCGATCTCACAACAGGTGGGTTCTTCCACTTCGTAGCCAACTTTGACATGGCGACGAAGGTTTTCGGCCACTTCCGACACCAGTTGTTGTGTAGTAGAACCACGCGGAGACGGAGTATACTATAAGGGCGATTGCCGTTTATGAACACTATCACGTTCAGCACTCAAGCTCACACCAGGGGTAGGTTGCTCTCTATTCTTGGTCCTTACCCTGGACCCCCGAACACGATGTCGCCCTACCCTCGGCTATCCCTTGGGCTCTCTCACTCGGGCCGGGGTGAGGGCTCATCCAACACCGCCCGGCAATGAGGAGAGAAGAACCCACCCTCTCTCAGCCGATCCTTACTGAATACTTGGAGCCCCGCTCTCGGCTATCCCCTTTGATTCTCCCACTCGTCTGCCCCAGACGGGGGTTCAGCCAACACCGTCCGGCGACGAGCGGCAGAGACCTCCTGCAGCCGATCCTTACTCCGGGCTCTCACAACGACCATGCCCTCGTCACGCGGTTCCCCTTAAGTACCCCTTGGGCGGCACCTCCCCCTAACTGGGACCCCCCTTTGTTCCCGAAGGCATCCCCTTACAGCACCCGTGACATGACGTCATCCTCCGCTATCAACTTGCTCGCACCTCCCTCTGTACGCCCTCTCATGGTTTCTCACTCTACTCCTCTGCACTATCACTGAGGACGATGGGGGGGGAAAGGCTGGCCTTTTTTATATACTAGCTTTTTTACATCCAAAGACGGGTGTATATCGCAGTAAATCTGAAATATTCAAAAGAAAAATAGTTCAGCTCATGATTATTAATGAGGGGGGGGGGGGGGGGTGTGTACCCCATGCAGAGTGACGACACCCGCTAATGGTTATCATGGAGTGGTGTGGCATGTGGAGTGACGTCATCTGCTCGTGATTATTAATGAGGGGAGGGCTGTGGCATGTGGAGTGACGTCTCGCGCGGGACGGACAGACATTTCTGAGTGATTATAGTAGGTAATATATAGGGCCCAGGATCGGGCACGCAACCCTACACAACACAGGGAATGAGATGCAAAGGCTCCTCCACTTACAGTGGAGCGTGATCATCATTTCAACGGTGTCGTCACTCCAACGTGCTCTACATTTGCATGTAAATCTGTAGAACGTAGTTGGTGAAAAATTAGGAGTAGAGTATTTATATACAATATATATGAATATATTATATGTGGATATATAGTATGTGTACATATTGTATAGACTAGTATATGCCATACTCTCCAGATTATAAGACGCTCCAGAAAGTAAGAAGCACCCCAAGCTTGTGCCCGGCGTGAATAAAGTTAAAGCAATCTGGTCACGCGCACCCCACACACACATTAGTTTTCATATAGAATTGGGAAAAGTGCGTCTTATGATCCAAAGGATATGGTGTACCTCTGATGTTCAGCGCTTTGAGATTATTAATTTCAAATGCGCCTTTTAAAACGGATTCATTATATGTTTATAAATATAATAGCACTAGTGGTGAATATTTGAACTGGTCCTGGACCTCCCCTAGGTCGACTCAGCCTTTAATGAGTACCTGGTAGCGGTGCGTAAATGTCAGCACTTTCGAGACACTGAGGGAGTTGGGGGTTGGCCACCAAAGTCCAATTACTGACATCAGACCTTGTGGGACATTTAAAAATATCTCAATACAACATAAGATATAGTGATAATAAATGTTTGAATTTAGTTTAGTCATGAATTAAAATGTTAGTTTGTACAACGTCAACAAAACATAATACGAATGTATGTTTACGTTTTGTTGATTAATCTACCACTGTTGCCTCATGAGACCCATTCAGTTCCCTTTGAACTACATTGAATTTTCTGACGAAAACATGTTAACATGTACACAAAAAAATAACGGCAAGACATGTGCATTTCAATTCTTTAGGACTGTCCAAACACGGCAAATTTGCACCAAACAGAGTTGATCAAGAGAGAAGAGCCAGAGCGATTGTTGCTATTCGTAAGAACCATGTTAAACGCTTCGAATTGCGTTAGACCGTGCCATCGTTCGACCGAACGTGCTGCGCTTCCTTCCGGGCCACTGCAAGCGGGCGGGGGGCGTTCGTTCGCGCAGTGCCCTCGGACAGATGCCCTGCCCTTACACAGCTCGAGGTGTGTAGTGGGGGGCACGTGATGACGTCATTACAATTGTATGCGTCAACGACTCCCCCGTGGCAGCCAGAGAGTGCCTGAGAGAGAAGGGAGCGTGCCAACACCGTGGGATTCATAAACACTCCGGTCAACTTTTTCTCAAATAATAAAGTAGTAAAGCTTTCGTGACTGCATACAATTACTCATTGGGTTTTTTTCGGTAAAGTCACGTATTTAAGCTTCTGTTCATCCCTCCGCCCCCCCCCCTCTCTATCTGCCTCCCTGTCCGTCTTTCCTCCCTCCTTACCTCTTGGTGGACTTGTATATGTATTTCTACTGACCGTGTACCTCGTGTTTTTCATTCTATCTATGCTGGTATGTGCAATCCAAAGGTCGAACACGAAATTTAACACTCTTCTGAAATTCGTGGTCCGCCAGGAAGTGTCTAACTGTGTTGTTGGCCTGACTGGATGTGCTTCACATAATGTTTTTTCAGGTTTGTTGAATTCTCGTCTCTCATCTTTTTGTTGTATTTACCTCCGTGATTTGTTCTTGACACCTGATGAAGATCGCTTGCGTTGTGATCGAAACGTCGTGATTGTTTTTTTGTTTTAATATAATTTTATTGTATTTCTACATACGTGACTTTACCGAAAAAACCAATGAGTAGTTATTCTCAAATAGTCCGGTCATAGAAATGTATGAACGTCCCACCCACCCGATCAACGACCCACTCTCAAAAAAAATGCTGCTGCTGCTGCCACAAGCTGAAGATAGCAAACGTGGGTTGACGTAGCAAAGTGTTTGTTCTCTAAAAATAAGTAATATTAAAAAAAATACTTTTAAAATAAAATACACAAACCACTTCGCGCTATGAAAGCAAATGCAAACTGATCGGTTCGAGGAGTGGTTCCATGGGCAGCATTTTTTGTTGTTGCTGTTGAAGGCAGGGCGCCTAATTGCTCCTGTTTGCAAGATGATGTTTTCATTCCAAGTCTGGAGGTCCTAAATCTCACTCACTGGTACAGTTTACAACTGTCGGAGATCCACACAGAGCTACACAACAGACGATCCGGGTGAAGCTCAGTACCGAAGCTTGTCTCAACTCCTGTTCTACAAGAGACTTGAAGATCTTCATTCTGCCAAGTCGCCCTTAACCATCAACGCGCTATAATGCGCCTGCTTTGACATTCGTTGCAGTGGAAACATTCCGCTGGCGATAGGAAGGGCTGTGCGGAGTCTCAGCCTGGATATTTAGAAGACAAACGTTTTGAGAATGGATATCGGAAGTAAACACGCACTCGCGTGCTGCTGTATATTCTCTCAACGCAGTCACCCTTAACATCAATGCATTCATCACACGTGTGTCCCGTAAATCATTAGGAGGCTTCCACATTGAGCGCATTTCTCGACAAGTATCCGATTCCTAACGCTTCTTCACCACTCATTATGTGCGATACAAAGAGAAAGATCGCCCGTATAGCCTCGACAGAATGTTGGGACAAGTGCTGTTAAGCGAGCATATATGAAGGCCGGTACGGCACACGAGGAGGTGGGTGGCCAGCTCCACGCCCGGCCGCTTTTTTCTCCCGAGTGACGATGTTCACACACCACACGAGCGAGAATGGAACTTGGGCCACCGGGTTCACAGTGTACTCCGGCAACACAGTATGTGTGTAAGCACGCACACGTACATTTGTACCACGTACACAATTGATGGTGCCTTTAAGTCATACGACGATCTTTTAAGGTCAACCTGCACATACAATTTTTAATAGCCCGTCAATCGGTAGGTGGCACATGTGGTGGGGTAAAGCGTGGGTTCCCTCGGCCTCTTTCAAGGCGTTTTGTGCAGCTTGACAGATGAGGCTAAAATCTCAAAAGGGGCTACTCCATAGCCACCTCTTGGTGCGGGCATTGTCTGGCCGTGAGCTCTTGATGAGTTGCACCCGGTGAGACTTTGCCCCGCACCGTGACAGCGTCTCGCGTGTCAAACTTTCCACTTGCGCAGTGTGTTTATGCCATCTGCCGTAGTTCGGTATGTAAAAACATATATATAACAACGGCGTATTCTGATATTTTGAGGTGGTGTTTCGCACGTAAACAGCTTGTTAAACAGATAGTATGCTCTCTCGCTTGTATGTTAATTATTTGTTATGATATGATTTCAACCATGGGTTACAGCACAGCCGTCGTGCACCAATTACGAACGTCGTGAAAGATTTCCATCGGTCGGGACAGACAACGGCGAACAACCGTGTTCTTTGTATAAGGCTTCTGATTCCGGGGTTTTTTTTTGTTGTTGTTGCGTGTTTTTATTCACGCGCAAAGCGGCGCGACTGGCTCCTGCCGCCGACACAGTCACACAAGCGAGCGTGGCTTATCGGCACGATGACACACGCTCCACACTGCACGTCATTTGAACCCGCCGGTGCCACCTCAATTGACACCGCAAGCGCCCCGCATGATGAGAATCCGAGGCACTCTTCCAACGTCAACAACAAAAGCACAGCGCGCCATCTCGTTAGCCAGAACCCTACCGCCTTGCATGCGAAGCTGTTTTGTCTACAGGTTATAAAAACAAAGGCAATGGATTTTCTATTCCCCCCTCCCTCCCTCCCTTCCTCTTGTTTTGGTTTTTCCATCAAACATTCTCATCTCCGGTTTACCTTTACATCTTCACGCTCCAGTTGCCAAAGTTTGGTTAGTTGGTTTGAATTGTGTTGCCGTATATTCAGTTCATTGCCTAGGGCAAAATATGAACAAGGGGCAGACAACAGACAGAATTGGAGCGTAGATAAAAGCGACCCACACTGCTTCGTGTAAACAAGGCTAAGCTGCTGGGTGTCCGTAGAGAAGCAGAGGGAAAATACACGCAAGGGTCCTTCAGACTACAAACAAACGTTAAAGTTTGTGGATTTACTCGTGCTTTGATTATATGTTGGCCTTCCTTTTCATGTGCGGACAAAATAGTTTCTCCCAACTCATGAGGTTATATTAGAAACACAATGGCTCACTTTATGCAGCAGCCTGCAGCGTTAAAGCAAACGCTTGTTGTCGGCCTTGGGTATCTCAAGAAATGGAACACCCCAGCAAGTTTTCTTGGTTTATTTTTTTTCCAGCTGATATCATCGCGAGTTTGAACTTGTTTTTTCTTGGCTTGCACTTCCCGGATCCAAAGGCTTTAGTATCCGCTATCAGTGCGACAGCCTGGACAGCAACTAACCTCGACAAACTGCATTGTCGGCAAGGCATTAACGCGGTTATCAACCATTGGTCTCTCAGAGATAATGGATTTTTTTTAAGCCACGCAATTTTTGCTCTATTTTTATCTCGAAGTATAGCTGATCCAGACACAGCCTTGTGCCGATGACTAACGAGCAATCAACAAGGTCTTCCGTGAGATGTTGCATGGCAGCAGAAGTACCGAGTGAAGGTGATGATCAAAGCAGCCTGACTGGTTTCCCAGTCACTGCGTTATCTCTACCATTTGGAGGCAGAGCCGAATAGGGCCTCTTGGAATGCGTTGCCACTGTGGTCACATCTTGTGAGAATTAAGCCCCTCGGCCAACCTCTGGCTCTGCTGAAATGGATCTAATAGCTTCGGCACTAAGTGGCATTTATAGCTATTTAAAGCTATTTCCCCATGATTGTCCAATGTGTAAGGATGCACTGAATACAAACCTAATAGTTTTTTTCGTAAGCTGAAACATGCTTTGTCCTCAGGAGCATGGCTCATTAGTTTGGTGTCCCTCCCCCCATCGCAACATATCCGCCAACAGCCTCAACGTTGCAAAATAAATCTGTCATCGGTGGGCGGTGGGACACCTGGGTGGGCAAAACCTTCCATGGGGGGCAGAGCTGTCCCTGGGGTACGGCGAGTCAGGTCGACCGCCCGGGCCCCGTGCTTTGGGGGGGAGGGCGGTCGGCACGCTACGACGTCCACGGTATCAGATGTAACACTTCCGGTTTAGTTTGAAGGCGTCGGGGGGGGGGCCACACAGGGTGAGTTGCCCCAGGTCCCGCACCCCACTCTATGGACGGCCCTGTCAGGGGCCCAATGACTCGACACGAGTAACGCAGCTTTTACAGCTTCGGCAATGGTTCAAAGGCACGTGCTGATGGCATAAGTTTCCTGAGTGATGCCAGATTCAACAAATGTAATCGACACAAGAAAGAAAACCGGAAAAAAGTCGGCTTTCACGAACTACCTCGGGAATACGCAGTTAACTTGAGTAAAGTTGTAATTTTTACACAAGCGAGCGGTCGGCTTAAGTGCACAGAGTGCACGTTAAATAAAACTAATAAAGGTAACTGGGCGTGCAGTACCTCCAGCAGCTTGCATTTTATGCTCAAACAATCCCCGCTTTAAATATCAGAAAATAGCATCTCTAAGCAGAAGCGTCGTGCGATTTACAACTCGGATTAAGCACGAAACGTGCTGTGTGAAGGTGATGAGTATTAATCAAGGGATACACTTGATGTTCAGAGCCAGCATGAGGTTCAGCCAACAAGTCCTTGGGGCGTTGATTTAATTCGTCATTTGAAAGGAAAACAGACATGGACTGGTTCCCAACCTGTGGGTTACCTCGTGGTGTCACGTGTACCGCCAGGGGCACGCGTCAGAATGTCGGGGGGAGGGGGCGGGGGGGTTACGTGAGACGAATCATTTATCGGCGATCACGTGGGGCACGATCACACGTGATTCCTCGGCCAGGACCGCATTTGAGCGTGTGCACTAGCAATGCTGAAGCTGCTTAACATTTGTTGCATGGAATTTGGCGAACCCGTGTGCTTGGACGCCTTCCTGTGCACTACTTGTTGTGCCTCTGTGCGCGCTATAGCACACAGCAAGATGTATGGCAGGCAAACGGGTCGGGGAGCTGCTGCCTAAGACGTTCCTTAGCGTGTCCCCCAAGTTAGTCAGTTTTACAAACATGTGTGAAGAGTATTTGGCTGCTGGAAATGTCCACGTGATAAGCCACTTCGTTGAGCGACCATTTGTAGGTCAGGTCGCTTCTGAAAAAGAGCTATATAGCTCAGTGGGCCTTACCTTGTAAATAAAAAAAAGTGTAAATAGTATAGTTTAGTTTATATTGATTGAGAGTCTACAACTGGCCCATTGTTCGCAGGGTCCCGTGATTCAGCGGGGCCAATCACACAACCCCCCCGCCCCGCCCCCGTCAAGACGAGCTTGTGCACCTTGCGATCTTTCGTGCACGTGACAAGACTCCTCGTGCTACGTTGGAGAGGTCACGCTCGAAAACACTCGCCGCATTACGGCAGCCCAAGCGGCGAATGCGACTCGTGAAACTTGGCTTCGAAGGGAACCTGTTTTTGGAGACCAACCGAGGACGTAGAATCAAAGGTGGCGACGAGACAGCCTGAGAGGGAGAGTTTTTTTCAGCCGAAGTTTTCCAGGACGGCTTCCAGAAGCCCGCACAATCGCGAGCAGCGATGTTGCCGGTGCAGGAGGAGGGGAACCCCACGTGACCTCAACTAATTTGGATGCCCATCGGAGTGTGCGCAATGCGCTCGCTCTCGCAAGATCCTGGAAACTGAGGAGGTTCAGGCCTGGATAGTGCTCGAATGGGTGATCACCATGCGTATGATTGGTGCTCTATAGGCTGCTGCAGTTTCGATGTTTCGTGGGCAGTTGACAATAATAATCGATTGAGGTATTTTAATTCTATGCAACTCGCCTTCCAGTGCACACGTATGTGCACGTGCTTTGGATGGAATACAGTGCCGTTCATTCAGATTTTTTTTGACAGGACCTCATAAGTTCGTCGGACTAAAAAGGATATAACAAGACTGGCAATTTCCAGCACTACAGCATTTAGATTTTACAGCGACCTTTCTATATTGGCCCAGAAAAATCTGCGTTTCTTGTGTTTCATCCAGTCCAAAGTGTCTCTGATTATACACTGTGTAATATATTTTTTTGTTCCTGGGTAGTAAGTGTTATTTCCTAATTGCTTATGGCTCAAAGGTACAGAAAATGGCTATTATTCCACACAAACTTTGCTTTTGTGACCAGGACAGTGATATTTTGAAATTTACCTATTTTCCAGAAAATTCCAGATAGATTCAGAACTGAGTAAACTTGGAGTAACTTCTAGAACATTATAGAACTTTCCAGTATTATAAAAAGTAGTATAAATACAGGGGCCTTAAGCCCCCCAGTTCAGTTTAGTTCCAACTGCCTAAGTGGATACATATCTGCATTTTTCTGAGATGGCATCAAGAGGCTGCAAGCATCCGGCAGACGCATTTTGCTTTGTCTGCGGCCAATTCATCAAGACAAGAGCGAAAAAGTACTCTGTGGAAGCATCTGCTAAGATGTGTGAGGCCTACAAGGAAAATTTCGGCATGCCTGTCGGGGATGAAGACAAGCCCTGACCACCTCATTTCACCTGCGAGCAATGCAAAATAACTCTGGAAAGTAAGATGGACAACTGTTGTTCGGAATTTTATGTTATAAAACGTGTTACAATTTTTTAACATGTAAAAGTTTTAAAATTTTAAATGTTTTACAATTTTAAATGTTATTGAAAAAATATCAAATATGAAAAATGTTGCGAGAATCTCTTACACATTAGTCATGGGTGAAATAAATGTATTTTTGTAGGATGGTACAGAGGGAAAAAGAGAGCCATGATGTTCGCTATCCCAGAAATTTGGCAGGCACCCACTGACCACTCAAGAAATTGCTACGTCTGCATGGTGGACCCTTCCAAACGTCGGACTGGCAAGAATGCACCTGCTATCACGTATCCGGACCTTCCTTCATCCATCGCCCCGGTACCACACTGCCATGAGCTTCCCGTACCCACTCCTCCGGAGAGAGAGGAGCCGTCTTTAGAAGAGAGCAGCAAGTCAAAGAGCGAGGAAGACGTAGATCCAGATGACAATTTCAGAGGTGGAGATGAGAGAAACCCATACTACCCCAACCAAAAAGACCTCAACGACTTGATCAGAGTTCTTGGTCTCACCAAGTCCAATGCCGGGCTTTTGATGTCTAGGCTCAAGCAGTGGAACTTGTTGGATAAAAGTGTGCAAGTCGCAGATTAGAGGAAGTGTCACCAATCTGTTTGCAGCTTCTTAACCCGTTAAGATGGGCTCTGCCTCTGCCACAATGTGACCAGTCTGTTTGAGGCAATCGGAATCGCCTGTAACCAGAATGAGTGGCGCCTCTTCATTGACAGCTCATCCAGGAGCCTCACAGCCATGCTGCTCCATAATGGTAACAAGTACCCGTCTCTTCCCCTGGCTCACTCGGTGCACCTCAAAGAGGATTACAACAGCATCAAGACCTTGCTGGACACCTTGAAGTATGATGAGTACGACTGGTAGATCATTGGAGACTTCAAAAATGGTGGCATTCCTGATGGGTCTCCAAGGCGGTTTTACCAGGTTCCCTTGATATCTTTGCCTTCGGGACAGCAGGGACACCAAGGCGCACTACCACAGGCGGGACTGGCCACAGCGGACCGAGTTATCTGTGGGGAGGTACAGCGTCAAGTGTGAGCCACTGGTGGACCCCCGGAAGGTGCTGATGCCACCACTACACATCAAATTGGGCCTTATGAAACAATTTGTCAGAGCTGTAGATAAGGAGTTGGCAGGCTTCAAGTACCTTCAAGACTTATTCCCTAAGCTGTCTGAGGCAAAGGTCAAAGCCGGTGTCTTCATCGGACCATAGATAAAGAAGATCCTGGAGTGCAATGAATTCCCCAAGAAGCTCACTAGTAAGGAGAAAGCGGCTTGGGACAGCTTTGTCGCAGTGGTTCGTGGCTTCCTGGGAAATCACAAGGTCGAAAACTACGTGGAGCTGGTTGAGGTTCTGGTGAAGAACTACAGCACAATGGGCTGTAGGATGTCCCTCAAAGTCCATATCCTTGATGCTCATCTTGATAAATTCAAGGAGAACATGGGAGCGTACTCGGAGGAGCAAGGCGAGCGCTTCCACCAGGATATACTGGACTTTCAACGCCGCTACCAAAGACAGTATAACGAGAACATGATGGGAGACTACATTTGGGGGCTGATTTGGGATTTACAGTATAATCGTAAATCTCGAAACACTACTCACTTCTAAATCTTTTGTAGTCCTTTTTGTATTACTTTAGTATAAATACATGTAATTTTTTATTAATATGGTTTTTTTCTGACTTTATGAGATCGAAAAGACACAAATAAGCCAGGTTTTTAATTGAAAATAGGTACATTTCTAAATATCACTGTCCTGGTCACAAAAGCAAAGTTTGTGGGGAATAATAGCAATTTTCTGTACTTTTGAGGCATAAGCAATTAGAAAATAATACCTACTACCCAGGAACAAAAATTGTGTTACATAGTGTTATGAGCTCACCTCTTGTTGGAGTTTGGCAGTCTACTGCAGTCTACTGCCAAACCCCATCAAAGCATGAACTTGCATGTTATTCCACTGTTCCACCATAAAAGCCTGGGACTTAAAGTGACACTATAAACTCTGTTTATTACTCTTTTGGAGTAGGCCTTCTTCCAATCCACAGAACTTTCGACAGTAATTCCTCCACACCAAGCACAGCTGTACCAGGCACTCTCCCCCAAAGAGGTTAGCTTGGGTTTATGCAATATACCACTATTTAATATACCCGGTATTACCTGCCATGGATTTTAATCAGCTTTAAAGCAATATTTCAGGCAATATATCAGTCTGCTGGAGAACTCTACAAATGTTCGACTAACCCGTTTGAAAGTTTGAGTCAACATTTAATGTGTGCAGTTCACAGTAATGTGAATAAAATGTGGTTTCAGGAGCACACTTTAGAAGCACTCCATCTTGCAAAGGGCCCTGCCGATTGGCTAAGCAGCGAGACTTCTGGCACTCGAAGCACGACACAACTGGCTATTGCTGTTTCATTCAAATTCAGATTCCTTGAAACGGCACAGGTCACCATCCACCCAAATGTAGCTTTCCCAGAAACAAGTGCATTGCCAGCGAGGGTCTTTTCAAAATTGATGGAAAAAATTTTGATGGTTTTATTAGTACAATGTTGAAATCTGAAACATGCAAATTGCAAATAATACAAATAAATGTGATTTGTTTATCCATGCAGGAATGGCATGAGTCGATAGGAAGGTGGTTCTCCAGTGGCATGTGATATACCATAGTTTGCTTTGCAAATTAAGGTATAGTCAGTAAATACAGTCAAGTTATCTTGATTCATATTTATTTAATATTTATTTTGGAATAGATGTATTGGCCAATTTTATTATGATTTGACATGTAAAAAAACACAGCAGAATGTTATTTTAATCTCAATCCACTTTTGAAATTACTTTTTCACTTTTCAAAACAAAGCAATTCATGCCTCGTTTAATATTGAGCCATTATCCACTGCTGGATGAAAGCTTCCCTGCAAAGTCACCATCGCTGGTGGGTTCCCTTAATTTTGTACTAAATCCGATGTGTGTGATGTTCAGAAACGGGTCAGTTGTTGGATAAAGGACAGCAGTGTTTGAGAGAGAGATTAGACAAAGCTTGGTTTGCAGACAAGGATAACAGGAAATGTTTCTTAATCCAAAATAATCTGAATTCACAACAGATTATGGGAAGCTTTCTCGCGAGCTGGCTTGATCTCTTTTGGACATCAGTGATATAATCATTCTCTGCCTTGGATACATAACCATGCATAAACAGCGCGAAGATGAGCCCAGGATTGAGGTCAGTCCATTATTGAACAAATTAGTTGGTGATGCTGCTGTATTGGCAGTGGTGCACGAGCACTCATAAATAATTCTGTGGCCTTAAAAGGATATTTATATAAGTGACGTTTCAGGCAATGGTCCTTCTTCATGGCATATAAAATAATAAAAGAGGGCCCTTGCCCAAAACGTCACCTCCATTATATTTAACTGCTAAGGCTGCAGCAGGATTGATACGTATTCAAAGTTATTTCCATTATTTATCAGAAACCAACTGCTTGGAATTACCTCCGGCACACAGTGATACAATGACTTCCTGAGATATGTTAATGAGCCGTGGAAGCGAGATGTTAACTCCCTTGCCTGGTATGAAGGAGGTCGTGGTTTCGATCCCAACCCTGACACTCCTGGTATGAAGGATGTCGTGGTTTCGATCCCAACCCTGACACCTGTATACAGTATTTGGAGTTTTCATGTTCTCACCGTGGATTTTTCTCCGGGTCCTCCGAGTTTTCCCTCCACATTTAGAATCAACGTGCGTTTAAAGAATTTGGCTGGCTTAAATTTCCACGTGACAAGCCACTTTGTTAAGCTGTCATTTGTGGCCAGGTCGCTTCTGAAAAAGAGCTGTATAGCTCAGTGGGCCTTATCGGGTAAATTAAAAAGAGTATTTTTGTATTTACTCTCCTCCTCCTTAAAGCAGCCGGAGAAGGAAGATGTGCCAGCTGAAGGAACTGTATGCAAAAGCCGAGGGACCCGTGGCGTTTTCACTATGACAAGCTCACGGGTTATGCCGCTCTAATTAGTGTGTGCGCTTGTGAGGAAATTCGCTTTCCGAGATACAATGCAAATAGGGTAGGTTTGCACGTCGGATAGATCTCTTCTCCTCCACCACCTTAAACGTCATTGTGTTTACTCAGAGACATGCCCTTCCGCGGATGAGAACTAATGCATTTTTATTGAGATAATATATTTTGATATCACTGTAGTGCTCCCTCAACTGTGCAATAACCGTCCCCGTTTTATATTACATTGATCCCATCTGAAGCACAACAATGAATTAAGTGGTAGCCTCTACAGCAATGTGGTACACATTCCAGTCCTATTCTGGCATTCCAGAGGCAAGGACGCGCACACACACACACACGCGCACACACACGCGCACGTCTAACAACGAACGTCCAAAGAGCCATCGTGACAGTAAACTCTCACCCGACTGCCACTGCGGCAGAGGGAATAGAACGATAATCCTCGTAACATAGCGCCTAGCAGTTTTAACCTGGAATCAATCACACGATGGCTGAACCAGCAGGAGGTTTGCCTGCATTCTGCGGACAACCTGTCTGCTTATTGAGGATTTCAGGATTCCCTCGTAATGCCCCGGGCAGAGACAGCGAAACGAAAGCGGCCTCGGTAGCACAAACTAAAAAAGAACATTGCAACGGTATAAGGTTGCTCAGCTTATGCCACGTGCCAGACAAGGCTACAGGAATAACATTCCCGGTAGGGGTTTTCTTAAGTTTCTATCATGGGCAGAGTTACTTACCCCCACCCGCAAACCCAACCCCCAGCCCGCACCCCCATCTCTCTAGCGGAGCAGTGGTTTGTAGGGCACCTCTCTCCACTGCTAGGGTGTCTCAGAGTAGGCAATCGATTCCGTTTGCATTCGTTGCTCAGGGTCAAGTTTGCCGCAGCCGCCATCCTCGCCCGAACCCAGCTGTGGCTGCTTGGAGCGAGGGGAGCCCCACGGGGGTTCTCTGCACTCTCCACGCTCTGCGGCCGAGGCGCGCCTGTGCATATTCGTAGTGTGCGGGATCTGTTGTACGGGCAGCCGCCGACTCACCGCCACCAGCAGCAGCAGCAGCAGCCGCCGCCGCCACTCGGCCTCAAGAGGCGACTCGCGGCCGAGAGGCGGCGTGGGGGTCGCGTTGCGGCGTGAAGCGGCAACGCCGGCGTTTTAGTGTTACCCGACGCGGGCTCCGTTGGCTCTCGTCCAAAGCCGAATGTCAAAATATTTAATTACTCGTGCACTGCAGGTTAACACCACCCCCCTCCTCCTCCTCCTCCAACCCCGTGTTTAAACAAGACACGGACACGAACGCATTTTGCGCGTGTGCCCAAAACGAGAACGGCATTTCGCTCGACTAAACGTGTTTTGGGGATGCACGTGATCGACATTTACTTCGAGTTTGATCAATTGTCGCTGCGCTGGAGCGGTCAACATCAAAGGGGAGAGACAACTCGACGGCAGAACGCAGAAGTCCGGCACCGTGCGGCACCGTGCGCGACTGGGAAATCGGTGGCGCCGCGAACACCGTGGGAATCACAAAAGCCTTGAATTAAAAAACCACGAGGGGCTTGCGAACAAGACACACACACACAACAATTGCGAACAACACACACAAAACAATTGCGAACACAAAACAATTGCGAACAACACACACACACAAAACAATTGCGAACAACACATACACACAAAACAATTGCGAACAACACATACACAAAACAATTGTGAACAACACACACACAAAACAATTGCGAACAACACACACACACAAAACAATTGTGAACAACACACACACAAAACAATTGCGAACACACACACAAAACAATTGTGAACAACACACACACAAAACAATTGCGAACAACACACACACACACAAAACAATTGCGAACAACACACACACGCACACACACAAAACAATTGCGAACAACACACACACACAAAACAATTGCGTGGTTTTGGCGGCGGTCACGGTTTGGTGTGGGGGGGGGTTGACGAGGTGTGACGATGGGGAACGGCAGACGAATTTAATATGCGGGACGTGCCTTTTAGATGCGGCCAAAACGCGTCGAGGGAGAGGGCCACGTTTACTGGAAACCAAATTTGGGGGGGGGGGGGGGGAGAGAGACCGAAGCAGCCCGCAGTTGCCGTTATCGTCGGTCTCGCATGGCGGGGGTGTGCGGCACTTCAAAAATGGGGTTTTTTTTTTTGTTACGGGATGCACAGCCACCGAACGTCTCCCGCCAGATCAATGGGCGTCCCCTCCGCCGTCTGCGCAAAGCGGCGATGCGGAGAGACGAGAAACGTCGCCGCAGCCGCCGAGTGGCGAGGTGAAGACAAAGTGACGGCGGTCGAGGGGATATAGCAGGCGCGTCAACCACGCACGGACGCCTCGATTTAGCGTGGGCAGGAGTTGTTTTTGTTGTTGTTGCGACGAACGGAAATTTGGGCGATGGAACCTGGACGCGCTGGATCACGCGAGAGAGACTTTCGGGACGGTGCCGTCGGCGACAAAAGCCGACGCTGGGATAAGGATTGGCGCGAGCGTTCGCCGCTTTGTTACGCAGGCAACGGGGAGAATAGGGCCCCCCCCCCATCCCTTTTGTAACGATGAAGGCATCAAGATTGAAGATAAGTGGGAATTCTGCCTACTCCAACAGAGGGAAGCGTGGAATGACACGCGGGAACCTTTACGTCCCAGAAGCTTTGGAGAAATAATAAGTAATATTTAAAAATACTTTTAAAAAAAACACGCTTTAATGAAATGTACCCTACTCGTAATGGCAGAACTCCACAACTCCAGGAAGTGGCCGAAATAAAAGCGCGTAATAATAAAAAGTAGACCCTTATTGATGCCAGAGGTAGTTTCTATACATGCACACACGAGGTTGCAGAAAGGTCACCATTTTCAGATGCTATACTGTACTTTACCATTAGAAGGCTATTGTTTACAGCCCCTTATGGAATATACTGCTAGATGAAGGCCTCCCCATGCTGTCGGGCGCGGGGGGACGGGAGAGGGTGTTTAATCCTCCTTCCTTTACACCGGTGCGTGTGGGTCGGCGAAAGGAAGGGGGGCACGACCAGTCAGAGTTATCGCTCGGCTACTGACATTAGCCGAAGCTGCCAACTATACTCGGGTTGTCGGCTCAACGGCGCAGTGTGCTGATCACTGCGTCATCGCTTCCCCCACCCAGCATCGTTTCGTTATGAATCCTGAATTCAAACGAGGACACAGGTACACGATGGGCGTCAATTGTGCCCGAGAAACGTGCATCGATGGCGATACTGAAGGGTTGCCCTGCTTTGAAAGTAAATATCCTGGACATGAGAAAACACAGAGGAGCATCAAAACACTAAACAAGGTGTTTAAAACGTATGCAAACCTTGCTTTTAAACGAGTTAATTTCTTGTAAATGGTTACAGTACGAGCAGAAAGCAACTATTCATTATTTAAAAATAAAATTATTTAAAATCGGTATGGGTATGTACATTTTCCTATATTACATATGCCCCAACGGTTGAAAAAACAAAAAAACCGAAACATATCGTCAAGATCAAGATTTATTCAATATTTACATTTTATACACAAAAGCAATCCATAAAATACGACACGACACACACTCTTGATTTTACAAGTTAGTGAACCTACGGGCGCCCGACGGCTGCTTTTGTTCCCCCCCCCCCCCCACCAAGACAGGTTTACCAATTCACGAGAAAGTCGGTAACATTTAGAGACTGTTTGTTCAGTGCAACATCATAAGTAAGAGAGCATAGTTTGACAGTTATATAAAAACGAGAGACGTTTTACTGCTCTTTCGGCAGGGGGGCTGCTTGACCACTGCAGTAGACCACCCTCGAGTGATTTTTTCGCTATAAAACACCCGCGCGGCGTCATCTCTTTCATTTCGGCACAAAACGTGTCCATCGGCTTGTGTAGTTTCTTAAAACGAATTCACCCAACAGCAATTCCTGCCCGCGCCCACCGCCGCCGCCGCCGCCCTCCGCTGAGATATGTGCACCGTTGTTGATTCAGAGGCTCAGATTTCACAAAGGCAATTTGTATACGCACGTGCATACGTGCGCGCTCACACACACTCCGCGTTTTCCAAAAAACGTCGTCACGTACACGCGCGATTCAATAAATGACTTCGTACAGGGTAGCCTTCTTGTCCCCGGAACCAGTGACTATGTACTTGTCATCCACCGAGATGTCACAGCTCAGAACGGACGATGTCTCCTTGGACTGCAAAATGGGAAATCAAGACGTTTGTAAAAGCACTCGCAGCCTCTCGCTTTAACATTATTTTGTCCGTGCAATCATTTTTTCGCAGATAAAAAAATACAACCACCAACAGGAACAAGTTTTAACCGAAACGCCATTCCTGCAAACTTTGCAAAAAAACCACTCGACAACACCTACCTGGAATATGCTTGCCCCGTAGGGTGTTCTCCAGGCATTCAGCAGGTAATCTTTACCGGTGCTCACAAACCATTTGCCTGTAAAGCGACACGCACGAACAACCATTAACAACGTGGTCTTTCATCACGGTCGTCGTTTTCGTGACGCGCCACGTGACACATAATAAATCACAGCGACCGCAAAATCGAAACCCCATTTCTCGCTCACCGCAGTGGGCGAACTTGAGCGAGAGGACGCAGCTCTCGTGCAGGTGCAGCTGGTACTTGTCGGGCTTGCTGTGGTGCAGCACCTCCACGTTGCTGCTCTCCATGCCCACGGCCAGCCACTCCCCCGTCGGGCAGTAGCCCAGCGAGAAGATCTACCGAGGGCGAGGAGAGACATTCATTCACACCGCGCGTCATCGGCCTGCGTTCTTGGCCCGGCTTCGTGGCCGGCGTTCGAGCTGTCGGCGCTGGGTGTGGTTTTTCAACCAGAAGTGATGTTTGTCAAAAGGTGAGTGGAAGGTAGCATAGGCACGGTCAATTGATTTGTGGCCAAACGTTTTGCTTTCCAAATGACACAGAATCCAACTGTTGTGAAAATTAGACAACAGATTGGGCTTCGTCAGGGAATAAGGTGGGGAGCTGATGGGGGTGAGGGGGGGCTTAGATAAACTAAATATCTATAAAACTCTGACTGCAAGACAGGGCAAGAAGAAGAGGGTGCAGGCAGCACACCTGCGAGGTGAAGTCGTGCTGCTGCAGCTGCCTGCCCTCCCGCAGGTCCCACGACCTCACGGTGTTGTCCAGGCCTCCCGTCCACAGCTTCGTGCCATCGTGGGAAATGTCGATGCAGCTCGCGCCGTCCGTGTGTCCCTGGAACTGCCTGTGGGACGAGTCGAACCCAGGGCACGCACGCTTTATGAAGCCGCCGGCTCTGGCGCGCGGCGTGGCGCGGCAATTCGTGTCTGCTGGTGCCTGCTGGAAGCGGCTGGCGACGGACCTGACGAGCGTCTGGTTGTGCAGGTCCCACACGGCGATGTTGCCGTCGCTGCAGCAGGAGAAGCACACCTTGGAGTCGGGACTGATGGCGAGCGCGTAGCACGCGGGCGCCGACGACGTGAGCTCCGCCTTGATGCGCGGGGTCGGAGCCGCCAGGTCCCAGATGGAGATGGTGCTCGCCTCGCCGCCCACGATCAGCGTGCGCCCGTCCGGCAGCAGCTTGCACGACCGGATGTAATTGTCCCGATTCTTAACAAGAACGACAACAACATTTTACTGAAAATTCTTAAAATACTGGATGAGAGTACACACTTCAAACATCCGTCATGTTGTACACGCACACATTGCGCAACTCTGCTTCAGCGTTGTGTATACCAAAACAAAGTGCGTGTACACGAGACGTGTACCACCTTGTGGGCGAAGTCAAGTGCGGTTATAATTCCATAGATAAACTTGTCCACACCATAAGAATGCGTAACTTTCCACCAATGACTCAGGGCCACAATAAGGAGATGAGCACCGTCTGAATTCTTATGTGAGTAGGCAATCACTTTGACTGAAATAAACGAAAAACCATCGCGGTAACCATGGCAACTCAGGAGCATCCCTGATGTCACGACAAGGCAGTCAAATTGTATACTCCAAAATAAACAAGCAGACAACGCATCTCCTACATACGTTACTCCACCGCATGAAAAATATACAAGTGTTATTTTACACTACCCCTCAACCACAATGCATTCTGTGGAGTGCACAATTTCAGCAACATTGCTTCAATGCAAGCAAACGCGAGTTTCGCCACACAGCGTCTCATCATCAGCAGCCAGACTTCCTTGAGAAGCAACGCTGGTGAACTGCCACATGTTAAGCGGCAAGAACCCTCATCTTAAAATATGGGGGGGGGGGGGGCGATAAAGTCCTAATTCAATGCACAATGATTTCCAAGTGATGGCATTAGTCGTGCCAAGAGATACTTTACAACCCCCGCACCTCCGATTAGCATGGTTGGCTAAGTGCGGTGCTGAAAGAAGTTCAACAAAAGTACATACATACATACGTACATTCTCCACAAAGGCACGCATTTATTTGTTATTATTGCGTGTTGCAAACATCAGCTTACGAGGCAGTCGAGCTGGGAAACGGGCGTCTTGGTTCCCGGCTGCCCGATGTCCCAGATCTTGACGCAGCCCTTGCCCCCCGTGTAGACGTGGCGCGTGGGGTTGCTGATGGTGACGGCGCACACCACCTCGCCGTGCGGCAGCGTGCTGATCTGCCGCGCGTGACGCGGGATCCCTGGGCCCATCAGGGCGTCCGGAGGGAACGGCACGGGCTGCATCTGCCCGTCCGCGCTCACGTGGAACGAGTACGCCCTGTGGCACCAAAACGCAAAGATGTAGCGCGCAAAGCACTCTCAACACGGCTCCATTGGGACTTATCGTGGAATATTTGCAATTGCAACCGCGCTTCACGAGCCTGCACAGAAACAGCAGTGCATCACAGTGGCATGCATATCTCACTACATATTTATTTTTGTTTGAAGTCAGTCATCGGCAGAGAAGAGGAAGGAAGGCCTTGAGCCTGGACTTAGGCACAGAGAGTCTTGTCGCATGGATCAGAATCTTTATTTAGACTGGAGAAATACGGAGAGATACAAAGCGCTTTTTTTTATTTTTTACAAGTCTCTGTGCGGGAGCCCCTGAGCGCGCGTAATGTTCTGGGGGTGCAGAACCGGAGGTGCATAGACACGAAGAGTCGGATTTCCACTTTTCCTAGAGACAAAACCCATACTATTTCCGTCCGCCTGGATCAGGTGTTGGCAACCTGTGGCTTCGGAGCCGCATGCAGCTCTTAAAAGGGACCGCTTCGTGACTTTTTTTTTTAACAGACCACCGTCTCTCGTATTCACATTGCATTGCGGCTCTTGAAATGTTTTTTTTACCGAATTCGAAAAAAATGGAACTTCTTGTTATGTTGGTTGCTGACACATGGCCTAGATCGATCACACCCGTGAAATAGACTTAATAAAATTGAACGCAACACCACCAGATCCCCCCCCTACATCCCCCCCCCGGATTGCCAGGGGGGTAGGGAGGGGTTAGATAGTAGGGGCAGAATAAGAAGTGACTTCCCACTAAAATAAAAGGTTGGCTGGAGAGGTTTTGGCCAAAAAGGCTTGGTTTGTCGGGAGGAGAGCGCACGCGACGGGCACTACAGCGAGCTGAGAGAGCAAAGGTCGACAGGGGCAAGTGTCGGGAGGATCTTGAAAGAGGTGAGCGGGATTCTTAAACCCACTGAGCTATATAGCTCTTTTTCAGAAGCAACCTGGCCACAAATGAAAGCTCAAAGTGCCTTTTCACGTGGAAATCTATATCAGCCAAATATTCTAAACGCATGTTGATCCTAAATGTAGAAGAAAAAACTGGAAGACCTGGAGAAAAATACACGTGACCACAGAGAGAGACGCAAACTCCAAATATACAAGCATCAGGAGTCGGGATCGAACCCACGACCTCCTGTATACCAGGAGAGGCAGTTCACATCTCGCTACCGAGACTGGTCCAGAAGTCAGTGGAGGGATTGGAGGGCGGGCGGGGGGATGATGTGGATTCGTTAACGCATGCAGGAGAGGAATCTGGCAGTGATGGCGTGCATCATCTACAGGCGGGGGGGGGATTTCATCCGACTTATATGCAGTCGTCATGCATCACCGTCACCAATGCATTGACATCTAAGTGCTATTGATGTGCGGTACTTACGGCTTTCCACCAGAAATACTGTTGGGCAGAGACGGGGGAACGCCGGGCACGCGCATGTGCGAATGTGGATCAAAGCCAACCTGTGAGCGCACGAAAAGGAAACGTTAATCACGCGCCATTAAGGACCTTGACGCGTAAGAATTAAAATCGTATTAGAGTGCAAGTGACAGGAGGTATGCAAAACCCGTCTGAACAGCCAATTCAGGAAAAAATGGAACATATTACAAAAACCCGTGTTGACGTAAAATTTGGTTTCTGGAACGTATTTTTGCAAAAGATATTGGGAGCGACTCATTAAATTAAAACATGCAGTAAGCAGTTTATTATTTGACCAGGTGGGAGGTCACTTATATTCCTCGGTAATCAAAGATAAACTTGCACGTCATATATTAACAGCACCACACATGGATAATATGGCAGTGCAATATTTTTTTAAATTGTATTTAAAAGTTTATATTTTTACGACTAACCTGTACCGGACTTCGTCCACTTTCTAATAAGCTTAAGTGTTGCACTCTATTGTGGGAGGAAAATGACTTGGTGGGCATCGTACATTTCTATAAAGTGTTTAATAACATGAGATTTTGGGGGATCAGTGCCACACTTCTCTACGAACCCTGGGATCAGAGTTAGATTTCTGGCAACGGCTGACATTGGTGGTGATATCTGAACTGATCCTGTATCCTGCCTCCCCACATCATCAATCCCCACTGTCCAATATCGTCAAATATAATCAAACAAAATCCATGATCGACACAGCATGGGGAGGTCTTCATCCAAAAGTGGATAAATAAGAGCTGCAAATAATTTTACATTATGCAAACCAATTTAGGAAAGCATTATGACCCTGCCCTTTGGCATTAAATCAATAAACCTTTGGGCTGCAATTATTGGCATCCACATTTTGGAACTTTGGTAAAGGCATTGGGTTTTTTTTTTAAGACAGACTTTAATATATTTGTGCCAAAATTCTGCTTTGTAACCAATCTGAAATATCATTAGAGATAACAGCAGTCGCTTAGACAGTCGCACTCATCTATGTGTACAAGTTTTTCGGATCCAATAAGAATAACAATCAAAATGAAACACTACTACAATAACAGGGGGTAAAAGTAATTTTTGTTGTATATCCATTTAACACTAAAAAAAGTGAAAATGTAACCCCCACAAGTGCTTGCTCATGCCACTGCTGGCAGAACAGCCCCCCCCCCCCCTTCCAGGTAGCTCTTATAGAGAGGCCCCCCTCCAGAACGTTAGTGGCCTACTCTTCCACATTCACCAGACATCTTTGAAATGGTGTGAGAGCACCGATGTAGCTCTCCACACATGACCCAGCAATCGACTGTGGTGAACCTATATTCTTGGTTCTTTCGGTAAAGTCACCACGTAGAAGGGAAACAATAAAATAATAAAAATATAAAACAATTAAATTCTCAAGACGTTTCGACTGCAACACAAGCAATCATTATCAGGTGTGAAAACCACAGCAAGAAAATTTGAAAAAAGTGGCGGTTTTTTTTTACGTTAGCACCACGGAGAGCGATTTGGCAGTTATTCAGATGGACGAGCCCATCTATGTTCGGAAAAGAGGAGGGGGGAGACGAAAATAATGGATGCGGTCTGAAAGCCACCGTAAGCGTGAACAATCAATTAAGACCCGAAATGGTTTATCAAATCCTTCCAATGATTGCTAAGCCAGAATCCATCTTCTCGGTTGAAATTGTCTCTGTTTGTATATGTGGATAGCCTCATGAACGAATCTCTCATGGTAGCCAGATTGCTTGCAAAGAACCTCTGTCTTGGAGAAGTCAATGTCATGTGAGCCTACTGAATTATAACAGTGATCTGCCACGGCCGAGGTGTTGGTCCTACCGTGTTTTAGGTCTGCTTTGTGTTGAACCTATTTATCATACTAAGTTGGACAGAGACCGGGGTATGGGGTGTGCGGCGAAGTGGAATTTAAGAAACTTGGTCCAATGTGTCACTCGCCACACGCGCTGGGAGATCGAATGGAACCGACGACCACTGGATTGCACGTGCAGTGTGCCCCGCCGGTACACCACGGCAGCATCCCCCACTCCCACTTTACATCAGCCTGCACCGTGTGCTAACAGCCCACAAAAAAAAAAAGACAAGTGGTCAGGCTACTTGTGGGAACTGAACCCGCCGGCTCCGCGTCAACTGGCTGCGGGCGGGACCACCGGTCACGTGACCACGTTACACCCACCGTGGGCAAGTAACGCCCGTCTTGTGACCACGCGGTCGATCAATGCAGAGCGTGTCGGGCACCCTCCATGGGTGAGCGTCGGCCGGTCATGTGACCGTGCATTCAGCCAATATGAAGCGAGACAAACGTACGAGTGCGATGTTACACCCCGTGGGCGAGCGAAGCCCGTCATGTGACCACGCAGTCGACCAATGCAGAGCGTGTCGGGCACCCACCATGGGCGAGCGTCCGTAGGCGGCGGCCGCGGCCGCCATGGCGCTCATCTGCGGGGACATGCCGTGCAGGCTGGCGTACGCCCCGGGGCTGGCCAGCTCTCCGTTCAGCCCGGGGTGTGGAATCATCCCAAAGGGGTTGCCAAACGGCCCGCCGGCCGCAGCCAAAGGCATCCTGAAGCCGGCCCCTGCAACAACATCCCCATGGCGGAATTATTTAGCGCCAACCCACGGTGTTGCGACCGCCTAACTAGTGGGCTGGCATGGCGCACAGAATCAGGAAGGTTGGGCTCGGCCCAGATTCCAACGGTAGCCTTACCCGGGGGCCCAAGCCGGCATTAACCGGGCCATGTAGCCTACTTGTTTGGGCCTCTTGGCCCCCTTTCCACAAGGGAGCTGCTCGCAAACACCCGTTGCAGCCCTAGGCACTAGCCGTGATGTCACGCTGGGGTTAGTAAGCCAAGCAGCGATGACATCTGTCACTTAGGTTAACTTCAAGGCAGTGGGTTTTTTGGTTGTGTTTAAAAGGATGGCTGAAAATGAAAAAAAGTTAAACAGATTTTTTTTCTTAGATAATCAAACCCAAGCGTACCTTCAACATTATTTCTATATTATAAAAATAACAAATGCTATCCGGGGTGTGAGGTGGAGCTGCTGGATCTCAACAGGCTTCGCCTGGCTCACGTTTCAGAAGCATGAAAGAACATCACTTGTTGCAAATGGCTAAATGTACGACTGCCGCAGGGTCACGGCGCATTTATTATTCTTGTATCGCATTACTCAGTCCTGGACAGAACGCCATCGCCCCCACTTGAAACACCAAACGCGCACTCCCCTCTTAAAAGGCATATCATCTTTAAGTGCGCCTTACCCAGAGGGTCCATGCTGTGAGGCTTTCCTGGGATGGGCCTAAGGCTGGCCGAGCCGCTCGTGCCAGGCACAGGGAGGTCATTTGAGGAGGCTGGGGTACTTGAGGCGGACATTGGGGTGTGAGGTTTCTCGTTCTGCAGCGACAACAAAAGAACCGAGGCGCATGTTAACACAGTTCCCATCGATCTGTAACGAAACGCCAAGGCCGAGCTTGTTGCAGAGTTCAATTAAAAAGGACAAGCGGCTCTTTAACCTCCAGCTACATAGAGAGAAGTGTGCGGAAACCTCAGGCACGTAAACAAAATGATCCAAGAAGCAACTAGATCTAGCATGAAACGCTTCAATGTGGGCAGTCGCGTGTTGAAATAAACACAGCGGCGTACTTGCACACGAAGGAGGTCAACACGATTGGGGCATTTACAATCTGGCTAAGAGATGGCAGTACAGCGCCGAATTCTTGATCTACGTGTGGAGCTTTGAGCACTATCCCACTGTGCGAGAGAGGGGGGGGGGCACTCCCTCTTCGTATTCCACTTTTTTCCCCCAACAAGAACCCCCAAAACCCATCAACAGAATCGTCCAATCCAGCCAATGCAAAACCTTCCTAAAAAAGTTTTTCCCAGTGTGCCTTCCCCCCCCCCCCCTTGGGCAACAAAAAGAGCAGCGTTATTACTTCTAATGCTATGACAAAACAACAAAGCTACATTAAACCGGTGACCTACAACGAAACGAAAAAAGCAAGCGAAGCAACAAGCACCTGCACTGAGGTGGGGGGGGGGGGCAGACCTCGTGCACCTCAACCCCTTACGCACCTGGGCCGGCTATTTCCATGCAAGCGCGATAATGGTCACCGGGGAACGATGGCTCCCAACCACATGAAAGGACGCGAGGTCGCAGCCCAGCAGCACGACTGGCGGGGCCAGATAAATAATCCCCTTGCGGCGCGGGCGAGCGGGCGAGGCCTGCCAAGTTAACAGCCGTCACACCACTACCGCAGCTGCCGCTGCCACCACCGCCAAACCCTCACCTGTGCGTGGTCCTTGGAGCGAGAGGACGGAGTGCTGCTGGACGACGCCACCGACGCTGGACTCTGCGGGGGCGCCTCCTTCCGGGGGCCGTGACCGTGTGACCGATCGAGCCCGTTCTCTCGGGGCAGGTGGCCCGGGCTGCCCCGGGGGGACGTGGGGTCCTGCCCCCAAGGTGGAGGGGTAAAACAAAAAAAAAGAGGGGGGGGGGGGGTGGGAAGAGGCGTAAGGCGGGAGGGAGAAACGACGCTAACCGTGAACGGCGGGTGACACGCACCAACCCAACAAGCCACAGCGAGGCCGCCCCGCACGCTTCCTTTGCTGGAGGCGAAGTCTCCGCAGTAGTTAACGTCAAACACAACAGGCGTGCCGTAAACCCTGCGTGGCTCCCGCGATGACCCCGTGCCTCGCCGCCTCTAAAACTGCCTGATTTATCGCGCGCGGGTGTCAGTCGCCCATATTTTATGCATGCGAGCCACGGACCACGCTGCCCTGTGTTTATGCTAATAATCCACCGGACGCAATTCTGAGTGCCGTTTTTTTTTTTTACGAACCGCTCATTACGAACCTCATTTGAGACATCCACGACTAGGTTGTCATCACTCTTGTCAGCGTCGCTGTCCTGTAAATGCCAAAACATCGCACGCGTTAAAGATGCGTTTTTTGCCGTAACAGTAAAAAACGTGGCCTTTCTGTACGTCAAAGCATTTAAAAAGCCGATATCAGTGATGCAGATTAACCACATGTTCCATGTACGTACGTAGTGATTCATAGACTCCTTCACATCCATCTTCCTCTTCTTGTTCTCATTTGCAAAGTCGGACGAATTTCTGAATTTTTCATTGCTTCTCAAGCTGCCAGCTGGTGACACGGACTTACTCTGGAATTATAACACAAGACACAACTCAAGTTTAGCCATCACTACTGGCCCCGAAGTTTAAACATTCTATTTCATGCCACTAAATCACATCAACGAGCATATTCATTACTTTGCCTTCTTCCCCCAATTGTATATCGTCTGCGCTACTGATGTCAGTCATGAGACAAAGCATCCATTCGGACCTCGCAGAGCAGCGCAACCCTACATTCTATAAATGGCCCACAAAAGCAGACACCCGCAGGGGTACCTCTGCAATCCCATCAAGTGACCTCTGGTCGACTCAGTAAGGGGGCAGAACTTTCCCACCTGCCCTGCCACATTGAATGTTAATTATTACGAGAGTCACACTGATATTTCTGATTCTTATACGCGGAATTTAGCCATATTAAGTGCAGAACCAAAATGTATTTTCGGTTGTTTTTTGTGCCATCATTTTTACACCATCAAGTCACTCCATTTGAGAAACTGGTTTAATCACAGCAGGCTACCTGGATTCGAACCCTGGACCTCAGCATTGCCAGCTTGGCAACCTGATATTTTAGCTTACCTGACCACCTGCATGTCAAAAAAAATTGTTGTGGCTTTGAAATATGTTGTTGAGCAACAAACATAATAAAAGCATTCAATGGCCACAAGTACAGGGATATACCTGCATAAAGAGCCTATTACTAGTGTTGCAGCTCGGTTAAAAACACAAGACCTTGGGAGAGCACAATTGTGGGGACCATGGAACACTCAAACAACTTTCTTCCACTTGAACTACGACAATTCGCTTCCCGAGTGCCAAATCGATTTGCACCTGTCCAAAAAACCCCAAACTTTTTTTAAAAAAAGCAATACATACGCAAGCACATTGCAAAAAAGGACTGCACCAACAAGTGAAATTATTTACTCTTTAATAAGCGAAGGCGGCATGCGCTTTTATAAAATTATTTCCAGCTCGTTCTAATGTAAAGTCGTGGTCTTTTTCTCTTTAGGCGAACCACTTGAAATGAGGAAATGTCGCTTGGTGGCACTCCCTGGGCACAATTAAAATTAAGAGTCCTCTATATTTAGTGCAGCAGAGAACAATTTTGAGCCAACAATTTTTTTTTGGTCAATAATTAGCCGCTGCTGGGAAAAACATTAAACCCTCAGCATGTTTAACTGCATCTTATGCTACAGCCAGTGGACAAATTGATGCAATTTGAAACTGCACTGTAAACTAATTGCAACAAGAGCAAGTCTGTGTAGCTCCATTATGCTTATTTTCAAAATTGCATTTAAACATTAAAAGGGCGCATCGCTCCTTTGCTTAGCCCATTCAGCATAAAATACAGTAACACCATTAGACCTCCTTTGCCAATACCAAAATGTAATAATAGGGTTTTTTCCCCTTTTTTCTGGCAACAAAACTGAAACCTTCTTACAAGGATTCATGTCTGCATTAACTACAATACCTGCAGTCAAAATGCAAACAAAAAACATACTATGATAATATATGCATTGTCCTTGAAACTGCTGTATGCCTTTTGGCATCATCTGGTCGAGCACCAATTGGGTCGAGGCTCAAAAGAAAGCCGTCCCTTGGTGTGGACCAATCAGTTTCAAGGACAATGCATATATTATCATAGTATGGTTTTTGTTTGCATTTTTACTGCAGGTATTGTGGTTAATGCAGACATGAATCCTTGTAAAAGGGTTTCAGTTTTGTTGCCAGAAAAAAAGGGGAAAAACCCTATTATTATACAGTAACACCACCCCAACCCGCCATCATTTACGATTAAAATGGTACAATTACATTTTCTAAATGTTAAGTGCGTGCTTACTGGGCCTGGGTCCCGGTCTGCTTCCGAAGATTTAATACGCCCGGAGACGATCACAGGAGCCAAAAAAATACAAAAGGAAAAGCACATTTGTTAAAACTCCAGTACGCACATTTTTTTGGTCCACCTCTCAAGAGAAAAGTGGGGCTTCAGCCGGCAGGGACATTGGTCGACGGTCAAGAATGATGATGGCGCGGCGGCCAAGATAGGAACGTAACGAATCCCGAGAGGACATTTGCCATGAGGAGATGGAGCAATATAAATGGTGACATTTTGGGGGGGGCCTTTTCACCCATCAGTGGACTGATAATGGCTGCAGATGATGATGACAACAAAACAAACACTCTTGCCACTTCAACCAAAACGAGAGTCGAACGCGTGCAAAGTGCCGTTTCGCCTCCGTGAACACAAACCTCTGTGGTTGTTGTTGTTGTTGTCTTGGTGGTGGTTCTTGTCCTCCTTGCTGGGGATGTGCGGAGGTGGCGCCAGGGCCCCCGAGAGGGCCCCCGACAGGGCCAGGAGGCCCGAGTTGCCCACGCTCACCGGCGGGAGGCCGGGCGGCTGCAGCCCGGATGGGTGCGGGGGCAGCGGCACGGGCGGTGCGTGCGCGTGCGCCAGGTGCTGCGCCTGCAGCTGCTGTTGCTAAGGTACAATACATGTATATATAGATAAATCACACGCGTTCCTCCATCCAACGGGATCATTTTTACAGTTGAAAACGTCACGACAGATTTGGCGTCGAGGTGTCAACGGACGCCGGCGAACGCGATTATGCTGCTCGCAAATATCAAAGTGCTTTTTTGCTACCCATGTGGAGGACTGCCGACTCTTATGGATCACCAATACTGTGCTGCTCAAACACCATACCGCGGTGGGTTTTACACCCGTTACGCTTCTCTCACACTGCTCCACTCTGAAATTACCTCCCATCGTCCATTTTCTCAAATTCTTATCACATTTCTCAATTCAAGGAAGGCATCAACTCCGATCTATCATGCATCAAATAGCGCCGTCTGTAGCTGGCCGCTTGGCGCTGTGGGCTTTTGGAGCTGCGCTCAGCAAAACAAACTTAATAAATATTGCAAGAGTTTGATGTGAGGCAAGGGATTAATCTGCAAAAAAGGAGGGATGGGGGATGCGCAATGACTTAAGTATAGCGTTTCAAAGTCGGGCATATACATTAAATTGGCTTGCCATCACTTTGTGGCTTGCCTTTTGATGTAAATGATCCCACGGCGCTCTTTGCAACAGTGGGCCATTGTATGCGAGCCTCGTGGGCCAATTTGCCTGCAATTACCAAGAAAATGTCCCCAACTGTAGAGCTAACCAGCCTCCCTTATAAATAGCATCTATGTCTTAATAGCTGCATTGCCCGAGGCTCGAACATGAAGTGAGGCGGCAGCGATAGTAGCACGCTCCTCACGGCACACCTGTACGCCCGCACATATTTTATCAGTCCGTGTATTACGGCAAGGCGAGGCAAATCCCCCCAGAATAGAGCACGTATATTTCACTGGCATTGCTCATGTCATCATTGAACAATATATATATTATTAACGCTACCAAAGAAACGTTTGCCCAAAGACCCATGTGACGCAGTCTGCCAGTCAATCACGAACGCAATTGTCCCCCACCGAGATTAATTAAAACCATCTTGAGCAATGCTGCGCGTTACAATTAACAACCGGCAAAACAACGGCATGATGATGTTCATAATAAATTAAGGGTTAAAGTTAATTTTAAAAGCACTCGTAAATAAATATTAATTATGCACTCACGACCATGTACAGTTCCATCAACTCTTAAAAAGATCGGACTAATACACTCTGTGCCGATACTACAAACACGGTTTTGTTTTAAAGTTTTGCACAATGCTCTCTGTCAGCCTAAAATGCATTCTGCTGAAGCCATCACCCAAACATTCTTCCTGAACATGAAGCCCCCCACCTAAAAGTTAATTTGCGTGACATTCTAGGTGGGGAATTCACACCAAGTATTTTTTTATGTGTCACTTTGACCTTTGATAGTGGGGAAAAAAGCATTCCCACGCATAATAGTGCACGGTCCTTGAAAGCCTATATATATTTTTTTATCAAATAAATGTGTTTGGAGGCATTGAGAGCATATTAAGATGATTTTAAAAAGGATATTGCTATTGGATTTTGTTTTACATTGTCTATTTAAATGAAAGTACATACAAATCTATAGTGTATTACTCAAGCAAACAAAAGCTCACTGAAAAACCACGTTATGGTTTCTTTTCTAATACTTCGCTTAATGCCAAATGCTAAACTCTGAGAAAACCATCTAAATTGTTATTGAGAGGTACTAATCATTGAGCATCATTGTGGATAATGTAATAACAAAATAATGCCTTATTCAAATATTTGTCGCTCATGTAAAAAGTTAAAAGCATTAAAAACACAAATCCCATCAGCCCACAGGACATTCTGGGAGTGCATCTTTTCAGCAGCTTCGGTTTAGTATCAGCAAGTACTCGACATTCACCATCATCAGACGTCAGGCTTGCTTAAACCGATTGCAGAATATTTGATATCATTTTTCACGAAGATAAGCATTTACGTAAGGCGACGCACAACCGAGACATAAAATCCCATTTATGGATCGGCCCTAGAGGCCGCTTGTGATGTGTTGCATTTTTTAACGACGGCCAAAATAAAAAAAAAAACGCACCACGGCGGACAAAGCATTCGGCACGGCGAGCGTTCACGGCGTCACAGTCATCAAAGAAATGTTAAGTGGAAGAGGACAAACCAGCGGCAGGTTGGGAAGGGCACGTACCCCGATGATAGCGTTGAGCTCCGACATGGTCACCTGCTTAGCTCTCTCTACAGCCTGGATCACCTGCTGTTGGTGCTGCAGCAGTCAGAGGAAAAAGACGAGAAACCAAATGCACTCCATTTCACTGCAGCGCCGGCCGCGCGTTGCCTGTGCATCCGCTAGGGTCCAGAGACTCGTAAGAGCGAGAGGCTGCAGCAGCTCAGGTTGGCAATCCTGAAGCAGGATTAACACCAGGAACGGTAAGAGTACCGACGATAACTTGTTAAATAACGACAAAAATCCACAATACGTACGTAATTAAAACTCATTACACTTCGGGTCGGACAAATCGCACGTTAACTCCTGGGGACTGATTATTTCAGAAATGTTTGATGGATAATGCCTCACTGCATGCCGGTGAGTCCATCACTGAAGCACCAAACCTCACCTGCTAAGACTGTCAAAGACTCAGGCTTCTGCATACAAAGATAAAGGTGCAGCCCCATTGGAGGGAATTTTGCCTATTCTTCCATGCTTGCCTGTGAAAACATTAGTCTTCCCATAAAGAAGGGCGGTCGGTTGAAAAGGTGATATCTTCCTTTCTCCTCGATGGCATTGAATGACTGGTGATAATTTTAATCAACCTGTTATTTTGTCTACAAGTTTACCGAAGCAGTAATTTGAAAATCTAAAACCCCGCCATGTATTAGTTACGTGTTATTTTAAATAAAAATAAAAACGCGAGTCACAGACAGTACTTTTGGCTGCAAAGTGTGGAATTGCACAGAGAGATTGGTTCACCAACAGGAAATGCTTTACACCGCATTTGACAAAGCAATGTGAAACGTTGATTTGGATAAGCATGCACAGCCCTTGCTTAATATGCCACTGAAAGCAAATATACATTTTTTTTTCAAAACTCATTCATTCCACTTCCTATCAGATTTATTTTTCATTTGCAGATTTCAAAATGATTCACATTATAAAGGTCAACGGAATTAAAGGTTAATGGGCACTTATAACAAATAGATTTTTGTTTAAATCCAGGAGCCCAGCTAATGACTGTCTTTTTACATGTCCGTTTAACAATGTCAATGAGTCGCACGTTATTACATTAAAATTCCCTCCAGGAAAATACCTTCTGCCATGCTGCTTTACTTTCAGAATGTGGATGGGCCAACAAGTGCTACACAGGTTTTTCAAAACAGTATGTTTAATGACCACCATTCCATATTCATCCTACCACTTTTCTATTGTGCGCACTCACACAAAAAACCCCAACCGAGGATAATGACTGCCTTTAAAACAACGCGCTTCCACTAATGCCAAAATAACAAGCCCCGCTGGGTCTGTGCAGATGGTCTAAGCACTTACTCCCACCCATCTAGACTACAGACACACAAAAGCACGGATATAAAAGCACGGCATACAGCGTTGACTCTACCCACCTCCCACCAACTTGCAGTCAGCAGGGAGGCATTTTGGTCCATACTCACCTCCGGTGACAGAAACGGAATGATCTGGGCACAGATTGCATTGAGCCTTTTCACTATCTCCATCTGAAAGAGAATACACTGTTTAGTTTCTTAGTTCTGAGAGACGGAGAAGATAACTTAAAAAACACAACAATAACAAAACATTCATAACAGAAATTCGTGCAACCCTTATTGAACGAAGATAACGCGATGGTGAATGTTCACCTTGCCCCTTATGGGTTCTTGAGAACAAAAAAAATGTAAAACACATGGTGTGGAGATAAAGCACGTGGTGGTGTTTTTTCAAGTTTGGGAGAAACGGTCAATTCGACGCGGTCTGAGAGTATCTACTTCTGTCGGTCTTCAGTACCTCTCCAGCATTTAATCCAACTGTAAGTCACTGCTACGCTTCAGCGGCAAACCAATAACACTCAGCCCGAGGAATGTGCACGTTCGACATACGAGCACGCGCGCAGATAACAACTACCCATGATATTAAATTATTTAAGGGCCAGGGAGTTCGGTACCTTCGGGCCCCTTTGCTTTGTTCATCGGTGGCTACAGTTGAAGCTCACCAACGCTCGACAATTAACAAAACAGAGATGTCGCCTCAACGTGCCCATGCCATACGCATGCAATTTCTACGACATATTTAACAAAAATGTTTACATGTAAATAGGTGGATGTTGATATTAGCACCTGATGAGTGTTTACTAAATTCAAGTAAGATAGGACTCCTCATTTGTAGGTAAAAAAGTCACCTTTCACTTTAGCTTAATCTAGATTTACTGTGACTAACAATACATGGCCATACACTGCAAGACAATCAAACCTCACGCTTAATTTCAATAAACGTTGACTAATTTCCGCAAAAAATGGCTAAATATCTCGACAGAAATTTGGTTTATAAAAAACATTAATAGCAAGGGCTTCTCATCAACACCATGTTTTTCACATCCACATAAATTTAAGAATGACAATTTTAGGGTGTTGAAATTTGACAACAGAAACCCTTCTAACGTCATGGCAGGATCACTTGTTGCACCAAGCAACTCAGCTTTGATGCTACACGCGGGCAAGGTGGGATGGTGAAAATTGGAAATGGCACGAAATTAATTAAATTTTGCCATTGTGGACGCTAAAACATAATTTACGATAATGAAGCATCGGTCAATGTCGATTTCGAATCTCTTGATACAAGTACCGAGATTTGCGCGTGCGTACGTATATATGTCAGAGCGCGACATCCCTGCAGCCGCGTTGGCCACGTTTAAAAAGATAACTGATTTTGTGAATATCATTGCGGCAATTAATTGAAATTGCCTGCGGTGGGAGGAGTCCGCTACACCTCTACTGTACGCCGAACCACAGGCAAGTCAATGCTGCATTTAATTTGCAATATTTTCATATATTCATGTGCTTTGCGTTTTATTTTTAACGACAATGACAGTTGCAAAACATATCTATAAACAGCTTTATACTCTTCACTCTGTGCAATTAAAAAGAACCCAAGAAGCATGATGCACCCTTTTCAAATCGCTCTATTTATCATATTTTAAATCCATCTCATTATGTCTCGAGGCAAACAGCTTGCAGATCGCTGCTTGCAGACATGCTCAGATTAATAAGCAGCTTCCCGAAGCCGAAAGAATTGAAGTGTTATTACTCTTTCAAGTCCAAAAGTGTAAATATTCTTCCAAAACATTGTCAAGGCGTGGATAAAACTCCCATTATACAGGTAATTTATATTATTTTACATGCGGTTTTACAAATTTACAACTACGCTTAAAGTGGCTTTTTTTATTGTTCATTGTTTAGATTAATGGTAGTCACACTATACTAATTGCTATTTTTTTCCTTCCACAAACACAGGGCAGAAGCCTCGGGGGATGCCGATCCAATAAAGGAAGGCCTGCCACCATTCCACGTGTCAGAAAAAATATAATCCCTTCACACAGAACACAGCCGTCTGCATTACATCCCCATTTCCCTGTGGGGTGGGCTACGGGTCAGTTATTGACACACCAAGAAATTGCTTGGGAAAATTAAGTATAAATAGTTCGCCAGCTGCCAAAGTTACGAGTATTTAGCCAAAGAAAGCAGGACAAAAGCTATAGACGAATTTGCTTTCCTGCAACCTCAAAATTCACATGCAGAAAAAGGTGCACCAGGCCATAAGAAAATGCAGATAGTTTGGAATAGACGCAACAGAGTTGAGCTGACTATACCACAGAACGAGACAAAACTAAAATCATACGGTGGGTGCAAAAGGGCCCAATAGTTGACAAATGTAAACAAAAACTATACAGCAGCTTTTTTTTCCATTGGTGACAAATACACTTAAGGTAATATGACAAGAAGTACAAATTGTGCAGATTATGCCACTCACTTGTTTGTGCATTTCGATGTTCAGGCCATATGACATTTCATAATACTGAAAAACAAACACGGAAAATTTGATTAGACGATCCAGTCATTGTGCCGTTAGCGTTTTGAAAGGATTCATAACACAACACACACCCAAAGCAAATTGGATTACGTCAAAGATAGGACACAATATTAGTGAGGCTTAGGCGATGCTTTGTGAAATCTTGTCTTACAAAAATAGCACTTCTGTCTGGTTAGCATGGGGCGAGGTCACAAAGGACAAGCTCGCGCATAATAAAAGGCACATTATGAAAACGAAGGAGCGTGCTGAGAGGTTAAGGGACAATGGAAGTGGACCCATGTCTTTTGACATTTAAGAACACGAGTTCAACTCAAAAGATTCCTCAGTACAGCAATGCGTTCGACAAGTACCGTTCTGCACAATAGAAGGCTTACCATGACATAATGCCGCTGCATCTCTGTTTTCTCACTGGCCAGTTTCTCACATTCCAACTTCAAACTGATGACGCAAGATGGCAACAAAAAATAGAGGACACTTATATCAGACAAACATTTTGGCACCTTCTACCAGAAACATTACTTTATTAATAACAAATAAAATGCTTTGGTTGTTTATATACGGCTGGGTTATTCATACATTCAATATTTATTTTCCCTTTTATTCACACCTTGTCACACCTCCTTCAATAACGCAATTCAGCTCTGCACCAAGGGCTCTGCCCAAGTCAACGTTAGAAAGATCTGTATTATTTTTATGAGTGGAACGTCTCTTTCGGCAAGTTGTTTGGCTATAAACTCCAACTGTGTAAACACACACACACCACACCACACAAGGGGGCTGCTGTTTCCACGATTCTCAAAACCAAAGTCAGGTTGAATCCTACAACCAGTGATGAGGATGCCTGATGCAAAAAAAGGCCACGTAGGTTCATGAACGCAGAATTGCGAATGAGGCCTCGTGCAACAACGCAGTTCAAATTTTAACGGGCGTACGAGTAATCCCTCCACGCCGTGTGTATGCACATATTCCCAAAGCCAAATGTGGCAATGGGGCCGCTAACACAGGACCCTCGGCGCATTCTTTACACGGCAACAATCACTCGTGTGTTCCCCACACAATTCGTGTTTATCTTAAAAATTAAAACAATAATCGCGTGATACTGCGTTGGCAGCGGCGCCACAGGCAACACATAACAAAATAGCAACGTATTCATCAATGACGCTGCATGAAAATGGAAAAAAATATATGCAGTATTCTCTAGGATTAGAAGTCACTACAGAAAGTAAGATGCGCCCCAAAACGTCAAGGATAATTTTGTTTAAGTGTATCTTGTAATCTGGAGACTACGGCAATAGCGTGACGTTTCAGGCAACGGCCCTTCCTCACAGCGAGAGCTCACATTTGCACTCCCGTGTTTTTATTATTTTTAGGGCCTTGTTTCTTGAAGGATGTGTTGAGTTCTTTTATTCGTCGTAAAGCAGCTACGCTATCGTGGTGGTGGTGCACGGGGTGTGGTGGTGGTGCACGGGGTGTGGTGGTGGTGGTGCACGGGGTGTGGTGGTGGTGTGGTGGTGGTGCACGGGGTGTGGTGGTGGTGCACGGGGTGTGGTGGTGGTGCACGGGGTGTGGTGGTGGTGGTGCACGGGGTGTGGTGGTGGTGTGGTGGTGGTGGTGTGGTGGTGGTGCACGGGGTGTGGTGGTGGTGCACGGGGTGTGGTGGTGGTGCACGGGGTGTGGTGGTGGTGGTAGTCGTCGTTGCATGTGTCACGTTGCCCACCTGTGATACTGCGCCTGTAAAAACTGAAACTCTTCCTTGATGCGGTCACAAGTCTCATTGATGGCAAATTTGAAGGGCTGCCCGGCTTGGGGTGGCGCCTGGGAAAAAGACAAGAACACAAACTGATGAATCACCAGGCATCTTCACCCCCACACAATGCCATCACCTACCCTCCCCCATATATATTTTTCCACACCCCCCCCCCGCCCCAGTTGCAGACAGGCCATCACTACTACCACCACCACCACCACGACTACGGCCTTACCAGTGCATCATCAAACAAGACTCCAGCGTGAGCCACCTCCATACCCCCCCTCCCCGTCACTCTTCCTCCTCCACCACACATCTTTAGCCCCAATCTTTCCTTTTAAACAGATTACATTCCCACCCAAGCCGAACAACCCCGCCCGCCCGCCGCCAGCAGAGCCTACCCAGGGAGCGTAAATCACTATAATCAGTCATTTCAATCTCGCACCCCGGGGCGAAGAATCCAAAGCGCCATCACGACAATCCACTGTCGCCCATTTATCAACCGCAACCATCTGCGTGCGAGGCGACCACTGGAATCTCGAACATGCCTTCCCAATGTGCAACATCCTCGTAATAGCCTCTTAACTATAGAGTGGAGGAGCAAAGACTTTGCAAAACGGGGGGGGGGGGCGGGTGGTTATACATTACACAGGATTTTTTTTTATCTTGCCGGAAGCTTTTTATGAAAACAATTTGAAGGACAGTGTGTGTGTGTATATATACGTGCTTTTTGAAATGTTTGTCTCTTATGTACGCGTGTGTGTGTGTGTTGGAGATGGGGGGGGGGGGGTAGAGGTGGCGGGGGTCGTGGTTAGCACGCAGCACACCGCGACAGAAACCCGGCCAACCTAAGTTTGACTCCTGGCCACGGCCAACAACCGTTGGCGCAGAGTTCACTCTGATGACGATGATGATTATCACGGTGTAACAAAACAATCCATTTCTTTTACTCCTGGGTAGTGAGTGTTATTCTCTAATTGTGTATGCATCAAAAGTGCAGAAAACGGCTATTATTCCGCACAAACTTTGCTTTTGTGACCAGGATATTTTGAAATGTTGCTATTTTCACTGAGAAAACGTGTGTGCGTGCGTGTCATTCCTTCACGTAAAGTTCCGGCCACAAACGCGAAGTTTGTGCGGAATAATATCCATTTTCTGCACTTTCGAGGCACGAGCAATTAAAAAAAAAAATTCGTGTGACATCGTGAATTATCCGAACCGGACGAGACAGAACAGACAGTACGCGGGGCCTTCACAAACAAAAACGATGTTAACTCCACCGTCTGAGAGGCGTTGTTTGCCTGGGGTCGTGCGGGTAAACATCGCCTCTAGCTGGGGAGACAAAGGCAGCCGTGGAGGGGGCGCTGTGGTTGTTTTTTGTTTGACACCGCGGCATTAATAGGCGTTCGCTAACAACAATTGTCATCACAATGCATCGTGGTAGTCGTAGTGGGTGGTGTGGTGGTGGTGGGTCTCTCTCTTTGTTGTACGTCGCGTGAGTGAGTATATGTTGCTGTTTTAGTGCTACGCTATTGTCTGTACACCGCGAGACATCGGCGAGGCTAGGGAGACGCACAGTCTCTACGCCTCGCGCCATTGCCGGGCTTGAATCTACCACGAAAGGGGGGTCCCCGTCCCCCCCCCCCACACAAACTCTCTCTATCGTGGCGATCAACCCCTCTGCATCCTCCACGCCGGAATGAGATGCGACAAGACGAGAATGTTGACGACGAAGGAAGGGAGGGAAACGAAAGCTCGTCTCGCAACAGCTCGTCTCGCAACGCACAAAGGGGGGCTTGCTCACGACAGTCGCGTCGTGGATGTGCGCGAGGCATTCTTGTTTGCTGTGGAAAGGTCGACGACGGTCCTGGTGGTGGTTGTGGTGTTGGTGGTAGTGGTTGTTGTGGTGGTGGTGGTTGTGGTATCAACAACACGAGGACACGACACGCGCACACAGCGAACAGCGTAGCCGCAGCCACCCGCTGCCAAGACCAATATTAACGTAGCAGCCATTTGGTTAATACGACTACTCTGGTTCTCGTCAGCCACGGCCTCGATTGTTAAACGACTGCCGCCGCCGCCGCTGCTGGATTAGCAGATGATGTTTAGTGACAAGAGCACTCCTCGTCAACTGTGAGGAGGAAGAGGAAGGGGACGACTCCTCGTTTAAACGACGCTAAAATACAAAAGGAGTCCGCTCTGTCTCTCGGATCTTCTGCTGGATAGCCGGGACCAAACTACGGGCTGTGGTTCTAAACGAGGCGCCGCTGGACGAGCGGTGACACCGTGCAGCAACAACAACCGGTCGTGACGATGGTGGCGGTGGTGGCGGTGACAACACGCTATCTATCGTGTTATATTTACAACGATATTGGATTCAAGATACTTTTGAGATTAAATTCGCGTAGGGAGGGAGCTTGGGGGGGGGGGGGCACGGAAGGGAACCCGGCGCACCGAGCTGGGTCCCCGGCCCGACAAAGGAGGAGGAGGGGGGGTGAGATGGGGGGGCCCCCTAAAAGACATCACTCACGCCACAACGAGCAGCAAGGGGATGGGGATGCGAGCATTTCTGGGGGGGGGGGGTGTTGCTGGTGGGGTTGGGATAGGTGGTGTTGCTTGGTTGTTGTGTGGTGGTGGTTGTTGTTGCGTGTGGTGGGGGTGGTGTTAGGTGAAAGGTACTCACAGCGTGTCTGCTCTGCGGATACATGTCGCGCTGCTGCTGCTGCCTATCGCCAGCAGCTCCGTCTCGGCAGGGGATAACTCCAGTATTCGGCTTCGATGTTCGCGACGGCAAGCACCAACAAATAAATAACAAAAACCACCACCACTACCACCACCAGCAGCAGCACGGCCGCGGGTCTGGCGCTCACAGAATCAGCGCAGAGCGAGCGGCGATGTTCGCGTCCACAACTCCTCTGCCTCTCTCTCTCCTTCTCGTCTCTTCCCCCCTCTGCACTTTTCCTCCTCCTCTCCCAAACCTCAGCCTCGTCTGCCTCTCTCGCCAATGATGTCGCTGGCAAACCTCCCCATCCGAGCCGACCTCTCTTCTCTCTCTCTCCGCACCACGGCTACGCTTGGTAGTAACAACACTCCTCTTCGATCCTTTATCTAGCTCTCTCTCTCTCTCTTACAGGGGAGAAACTTCAGTATGGCAAGCAACCCACAGCGACGCACACAACACGCACGACACAGGCGAGAGAGAAAGCGAGAGACAAGAGGGCGCGCGTAGCTAACACGCGTGCTTAACCACCACCCCCACCACCCACCACCTCCTCCTCCTCAACAACAAAGAACGGCTTGATTGCTGGACAAAGTAACGAGCGTACACACACATACAAACAAACAACAACCCTTACACTACTGCCGCTGTGCAGCTACCATTAACACGGCAACAACAACGACGTCGTCACGGCATCATCCGCAGGGCCGACAAGAAGAAGCAGAACTCCGCACACATCACCCCACAACAGTTTTGGAAGCGACGAATCTCTCCAGCCCACTCGCGGACCACCAAACCACCAAGCAAGCAACCGTATAATATATTTTTTTTAGTTATTAACAGAGCCACGAGGAGAGAGAGGAGAGAGCGAGTAAAGGAGGGGGAACGCACAAAGAAGGCCGGGTTGAACGGCGGGCAAACGAGACGGGGGTGGGTGGGTGGGTTGGTGGAAAGAAATTAGCCCCAGCCCGACTGTGCTCCTCCGAAGGAAGCAAAAAAAAGCCAGCGGAGCGAGGAGAGAGAGAGGAGAGGGGAACGCAAAAAAAAATCAACCTCGCTCCTCCGTCCGGAGGAACGACGCTGCGTGACGTCAGCGCTCATTTTTTTTTGCATGCGAACAGCGGTGGCGGTGCCTGGACGTGAAAGTGGGGGGCAGGGGAGGGGGGTGACGAGGGTCTTGGCTGCTTTGCTTGCTGGTTCGTGAGATTGGGGGGCGGTTGCGGTGGAGGTGGGTGGGGTGGGGGGAAAGGGGTCGCGCCTTCTCTTCCTCCTTTGTATGCAAGCCAATTAAAGGAGCGCCGCCCTGGCCCCCCCACTACGCGAGCCAATTAAAGGAGCGCTTTGCCTCGAGCGCGCGCGGCCCTTACCACCAACCCCTCCCCCTGCCCGCCACGTGGGGCCGTGACGGCAGCCGCAAGCCCCGGCCAATGGAAGAGGCCACGCGGGCGCGCTCCAATCATTAAGCGCGCACACGCTAAGGACGTCATTAAGCCCCGCCTGATTGCCATTAAGGCGTATCTCGGCCACGTCAATCAAAGTAACGTGGGCTCGGCACCACCCATCCCCCTTCACCCCCCTCCACCCCACCCAGCCACCCGCCCCCCACCAGCCTCTCTTCCCCTACCCCCCACATCCTCGCGTTAGCGAACCAATGTAATTGTGGCTAATTAGGAATGATTCCTGCGATCTTGCGCTAATTAGGTTTGATTGTCTTTCCGGAACGGGAGAGTTTTGGGGGGGTTTTTTTTGCAGGTGCTGCTGCTGCTCTTGCGGAGAAATGCAACAGAGCGGTGTTTGTGTGCGTGTGTGAGCGCAAACATTATTTACATAAGCGTGAGTGAGTGTCTTGTTGTCGTAAATCCACGGCGGTGTTAGATTTAGCACGGGTGATTGGTACACACTTTATTTAGCCGGGACAAGCACTGTATTTGGCACTTAGGGATTGAAGCGTTTTCGCATCGTGATATCTTGCATTAAAAACAGACGACGGTGCCCTGCGAGTGCGAGGAATTCGTGGTCATTTCGCAAGTCACGGAAACCTCCTCCCCCCCCCACCCCCCATCGAGTGAGAACCACGTGGCGCGGACACCGCCCCGTTCTCTTTGTGTGCCATAGCCCAGGGTACAAAGGCGCAGCCCTGCAACTGCTAACTCGTGCCACTGTTGGCGGAAGGGCATACACTAGCGAGAGATCGAGAGGCCCCCTCCCCTCCCCAACTAGAAGTTAGTTGGTCCACTCTTCCACGTTGTACAACACGACTAAAGGGCCGTCCATAAATGACGTCACGTACCTGGGGGGGGGAGGGGGGGATCAGACATTTGTGACGATGTGTGACGAGGGGGGGGGTTGAGAAATGTGACGTCACATCAAAATGCGCAACTTTAAATAAATATAGACAACACTTTTTAATAAACGTTTTCTCCTACGACATCAGAGTGCAGCGCCACATTAAATACGCACTACAATGACAATAGTTTAAAGCGATTTGAAGCATGTTTTTTTTTGGGGGGGGGGCAGAGTTTTGTGACATCATATTTGAGGGGGGTCTGACTTTTTGTGACGCCGTGTGACGAAGAGCGGGGGGGAGGTCAAAAATCGTCCAAAATCGCGTGACGTCATTAATGAACGGCCGCCTAAGACGAGAGTTGTGGGAAATACCCACACTTTAGCCCACCACGCGCGACCTGCCGGTTGACTCACCGCGATTGTTATGTTACTGCTGCGTGGGCAGAGCCAGGGGGAAGGGGTGGGGGAGGGTTCAAGACACTTGTCACCATTGTTCGTGCCGGGAGATCGAAGGGGGCGACCTCTGATATTGCAAGCACAGCGTGGCAATCATTAACAACCAACGGCATCTTCCCTCCTCGAATATGGGGTGGTATCGCCTCTGTTTAAACACAATATATGCATTAACGACACAAAGCGTTGCGCACGTAAATGCTAAGACGCATTAAAATTACAAATGTTTGTTTTCTTCGCCGGCGAGATTAACATACAACTTGTAAAGTTGACACTCAATGCGGGAGGGATTCAGCGCGTGGTGGTTGGTATCTCGTCCTGGCTTGCCGATGCTTCAACGCAGCAGAGGGCTTTCAGTGCGTGGCGAGGTGGCTGGCACCAACGTTGACACCGCGAGAGAGCGACCATTATAGAACGCGTGGCCCTGCTCCTCGCGGGGTGGGACATCGTTGTCTGCTTCCCACACGCGCGCGCGCTCACACGCCACGAAAGTTTAGGCCACAAGTCCCCGTTTATCGCATGCATTTGGGCTGCTCGTATTATAATATATAATCCGTCTCCACGAACGTACACGCTATGCCTCCTCTCCAGTCACATCCGTTATTCTTTACAGAACCACAGACTCGGGCAGTGAAAAGTGAAACACAGACTTACACCGATACACATCGACTTACAGAGCAACCTAGATACGTACATATTCGAGCCAAGAGTCCCGTTATTGCATGCGGTCGACAGGATTTTCCTTCTCCATGAGCTTCTCTTTTTTATCTTCTGTGCCTCTTCTCTCGTCGCATCCACTATCCTAACATCTCACTCCACCGCAACATCCCATCTTCCCCGTCGGGCTCCCTCTCGCCCTTCTGCCCAGCACCGGTGGCAGCTCCACAGCGCTTCCCGTAGCATTTTCTTCGTCCCTTCTCAACACGTGGCCAAACCATTTGAGTCTCGCCTCCAAATTTCACCTCTCGAAAATTGTAGTAATCCCCGCTAAGGCTATGACTTCTTCATTCCTCCTCCGTTCCCTGAGAGATGTACCCAGCATCCAACGCAGCACTGTCATCTGAAATGTTATACACCTATAGCAGGGGACGGTGTTTCATAATGTAAACCTTCAGCACGTTAGTCCAGCCCCTGATGAATGAGGGCCACCCAAAGCTAGATCGTTGGTGAAGGCAAGGAATATAGACAGCGGGAGTACCTGTATAACAATGTCCTTCCCTTGCACTTCCGATTTGCACGGTCGGCTGCGAAAGAAGTTCAACATATAGTACATTCAACAATGTATTTTCTGCGCTACTTATTGCTGGCCACCACGAGGCCACTAACCACCCCCACCCAACCTGTAAGAACTTGCTGTGTGTGGTGGTCGCCCATCCAAGTACTGTCCAGGGTCAAGCCTGCTTAGCTACCGAGATATGTCGAGAATGGGGGCATTCCGGGGCACATGGTGAAAGGAAGTGGCATCTTGTCAACACAACCAAAACACGTGAATTCACTTGGCGTTTTTGGAGTTTGAGCCAAGCCAGCGTACCTATTTCGCCCCTGTATCATGCTTGGAATTCCACCAAGGTCTCCTTTATCTTTAATCCTCGAGAGAAAAAAATGCGTGTTTATTTGCGCTGTTGGGTATACCGTATAGGAAAAAGGTACAGCCCTGCAATCTATTGCTCACACGACTGCTGGTAAATCTTGACTTAAAGCTTTCGTGACTGCAGGAATACATATTCTATGGGTCTTTCGGTAAAGCCACGTAGGTAGAAAAAAAGCTGTATTTTTTCACCTGAAGACGATTGCGATCGAAACATCGTGATATTTTTTATTCTTTTTCTATCTACGTGGCTTTACCGAAAGACCCATAGAATATGACTGCTGGTAAGTTGGGCCTCCGAGAGGGGGAGCACCAGGGACCCTCTCTAGCGGGTATATGTTTTTTAAATTACCCATCCATACTGCTTACACGTCGGTGCACCCTTTAATGTCGCCGAGTGGACAGAAACCTGTTCAGTCAGTGTGCTTGCTATTCGTCACACCACGGCAGCATCCGTAGGGTATGCGTTGTCAAGTTTGGTTTTGCATTGTTGTTCGCCCCCGCGTTGTGCTTCGCTCGCTTCTAAATACCGTACACCATCCAATTCGTGAGCACTCGCCTGAGCAATAATTCACTGAGGGCTTTCGCTTAAATGTTTTGTGTTTTGACATTACACCGCGCTTGCAGAGGGCATGTTCAACACATTCAGAGGGGCTGTACGCTGCCTGCGACTTATATAAATTATATATTTTTTTAAAACAGAGTTTGTGCTGAAGTATTTGTATTTATGCGTTTCAACTACTGTGGAAAACGTCTTAAGCATCGTTATTTATAACTGCCCATTCGTACGTGAAAAGGGGGAGGGGTCACTATAAATATCTTGAAGATGATCGAATATAAACAAAATTTCAGTGTAAAGTCGTGTTGCTAGTGTGGGCAGTCCCGATCGAAAATTGGCCAAATTCATAATCGAAATGCCTATATCTCCGAGACACAAACCAGAGCAAGAAGGACTACATGTACAGTATTTGCGAATATGTAACACATTTAGCTCTGACCCTAACCCACCGACTCCCCGTGCCATTCTGTTAATGAAATACTTTCGAGGATAGACGCATGTTCAAAAGCGTTACATAATCCATAATACTCTATATGCGAATGCGGGGATTACTTCGCGCGTCGGGGATGCCCGATGGTCAAGAATACGCCAGAGTGGCAATCAAAGAATGGAATGCGTCCAAAAACGTGCGTACAACCATGGGGAAGGAGCGATGCAATCAATTCCATGTGCAGATGGACTGGTATTACATTGCATGTTCGTGAGAGGAGGTGGCGGGTCGGGGAGGCCTTCATCCAGCAAATCATTGACCATGGCTGCTGATGATGATGATGAGGAATACTTTTTACCAAACTCGTTTCATTGAGGTCCCAATACCCCGTGATGGCGTGCCACGGAGGGCGTGCGAGTAAGCACGCCACGCGGTCATCTCATCTCGAGAGGTTGCGATCCCTGGCGGTGCCGATGGCGACAGAGTGGTGGAAAATTACAGCTCGCTCGCTAACGTAGACTCCTTGTCTCGAGAGTTGGCGGCTCCAGACGCTTCTGGCGGTTTGTGAACAGCGCTTAATTGTTGCCTCTGTAGAGCAACAATGGGCAAGTCGAGTGACTTTCTAGCGCCACCTACTGATCAGTGAGACCGAACCCACGCGGTCCGTATGGGGTTGGCACATGGAAATCTGCAACTTGTTTTTGTTGTTGGTGGTGATGGTTGTTGTTGCCAGGGCTTCATTCATTCAACCGCAGCTGTCCAGGGCTGCGCTCCGGAAAGTATATTCTCCCTGTAGACTGTTGGCGGTGGGAGGCACCGGGGGTTCAGGCGTTGAGTCAGTTGAACACTTAGACTTTCGCGACCAATATTATCCATAATAGAGGTTTTGGGGGTTAGATTTAACCCCAAAAATAACCTCTATTGTGGGGGTTTGGGTATTATTAGGGGGTGGGGCTCAATAATATTCTACGAAAAAACTCAATACGTTCATGAACTATACTGCCCTGTAAGGGAAATTAATATATGATAGGGCCTAAGTTAAGTTCTGGTTGTACTTGTCTGTTCCATTGTAAAAAAAAATATTCATACCACTGGCCTAACATACGCAACATTAATTTGAGCACAGTGGAGAAAATGTTGACATGTTGCTCATCCAAACATAATGCACGTGTGAAAGCAGCAAGATGTAATAATAATAAAAGTCACCAGGGACGTCGCAGAAAGTTTGTGTTTTGAGTGTCTGGGCTAAACGCTGAAATGGGGCATGGCGATTGAATAAGGCTGAACTGTGTCACAAAACGCAGCGTCGCAATGGCTATGGAGAGGTTTGGGATTTCTGTGTTTGCAAGAACGTTCAAAAGGCATCCAGGGGCACGGGGAAACGCGTGAATGGAATGACTCAAAGACACAATCAGAGAAACACAGCATCAGGGAACAACAAATAAAAGCATCTCAATAATTCAGAAAACAAAGCGGTCTTTGCTATTTAAACCCATTTTTGCCTTTATAGAACACTTTCTGAGAATAGTTATGCCGTACTCATGAAAACATCTGCATATATGGATACACTTTCGCAAGCCGTTTTTTTGCAATAAATAATCAACAAGCACATTTTTGGTTATAAAGCCTTGGGAGAGCGGTGGTGCAGTTGTGAACACTTTGTTCGGAACCAGGTGAACTGAATTTGAGTCCCACTTACAGCTACCATTAGCTGTAGTGGAGCCATATCTAAATCGGGGCCTCTCTTTGCCAAATAGCCTGGTGAAGTATGGTCAAACAGCTTCTACAACTGACACGGCATGGAGAGGCCTTTGCCTAGCTGTGGATTCTCAAAGGGCAGAGCATTTTAACTGAGAGAGGCTGAGAAAATACTCCTCTGTTGAATTGATTTTCATGGCAATTAATTAGTAGTAATTGTACCTCATTTATCTAAGCGGAAGCCACCAGACATTCGCCAAATTGTTCTGTTTTAATTCCTATGGGGGGGATATTTTGTAGGCAAGTTTCTGTACAAACAAAATTGAAGATCCATCATCTGCATCCACAACTGCAACACGCTGAATAATGAATGAATGTGCCACATGGAAGCCTTTAGCTGATCCGAGGGCATTGTTCCATTCTCTTCTTAAGCGCAGTGTATGTTTGGACGAGCCTCATTTGCTTTACATTAGTATGGCTTGAAACAACCAATGATGACCAGGTAGGGCACATTATATACCTATCATCAGATGGTTTATTATTATTATTGCAGTTGCTTGTGTAAGTAAGCAATTGACGTCTTTATTTAAAAAAAAAACGTTGTTTTCTTACCAAAGAAAAATACACAATGATCGAATGGCAATGGTGCATATAATAATAAATTATCTGTTCCGCAAAGGCCTCTCCATGCCCTGTCAGTTGTAGAAGTTGTTTGACCATACTTCGCGAGGTTATTTGGCAAAGACAGGCCCCAGTTTAGATATGGCTCCACTGCTCATGGTAGCTGTGAGTGGGAATCAAACCCATTTCACCTGGTTCTGAGCATAGTGTATGAACAACTGCACCAATGCTCATGTACGCTATACGGTATAACTAGCAGATGCTTTAGAATATCGCATAGTGACCTAATCTGGCACATATATATCAAGAAAGTTAAATTCCTCATTCTCGGCCACAGCTAACAACATCTGTAGCAAGTGATATGTGAACTGGCCCTGGGCAACTCCCCCACCCCCCAACCTCCCAGCCCTTTACTTACCAAAGTGGTGAGGTATGGTCAAACGACCCTCGTGATCAATACGGCCCGAGGAAACCTTCATCCAGCAGTGGATTGACGATGGGTTGTGAACTGTTATTTTATTATTACTACAATATTTACTGCGGCGCCTTCAAATGCCGACGGACGGCATACGCGTGGAGGCGATTGGACACGCACACAGCACACAAACTGGCACACAATTTTACACTTGGCTAGTTCATAATTGTAAATGTCCTATATCTTCATTTAAAATTCATGCTCACGCACAAGCAATTCGAGTGCCACTTTAGCCTAAGTCTCACTACCTATATCTCTGGTAATAAATCTGCACGTTGTGCTAGTGCTGCACATTAACACGTTTACATTTGTTCTTTTTTAACTGACGAGGATTTTAAAATAAATAAATGGCAGGAATAGATTTTTTTTTCCTATTTGCTCAAGCAGCAAAATGAAAAATAAACAAACACATTGCATTTTGATGCCAATGCTGAAAAAAGAAAACCCCACAGCAGCAACCAGCTAACACAGTCGTAAAATACTCCTGGCAAAAGCCCAGTGCGAGATGCAGCACACTATCTGGGGAAGGAAAACAGCTGATAGTGGCAGGAAGTGGGTTCAAGTCATCAGTGGCTGGGCTTTAACAAGGGCTCTTGCAAGGCACACTAATGGTATCTGCAGGGACCAGTGCTGCCCATTATTCCATTGTCTACTCAAAGATTGCTGGAATGGCAAATGCATCTTCTTTTTTTTCTATCTCCCTCTCTTCCCCTTCCAGGTTTATGGTCAATACCCATTACGCTCTGAATAGCTTGTAAATGGCAAGGCTTTCCTTTTATTTTGCAGCATTGCGAATTGCTAATGCCAGTGCTATTGGCATATGCTAAAGCCCATTATTAAATAATGTCTAATGTCCTTGATGTAATAATAACAACAGTTTCCCATTAAGCCACTTGCAGTTTGGTATTGACCAGATGGAATAAATACTCCACAATTATACATGCTTACATGTTATATTAATACAAATATCGGCTTATAGGATTATGGGACATGGGAGGCGGGTTGATGGAAGAAAAAAGAAAAGCTGTAATTGTAAAAACAAAAGGCGCTTAACTTTTCAGGACACGTTTTAAATGTATGTTTAACGTAACCCACAAGTGCTGTGGTTTGTGCCACTAGGTTCTGCTCCGAGTATAGGAGCATTCCACGGTCCACTGAGCACCAGCGCACACGAGAGCCAACATCTTGCACTTGTGATTAATGGCCTGGCATACATGAGACCAGAAAAAAAGGTCACCACATATCATTAACTGTTGTATAATTATATCATCAATAATCATATGGAAAAATCTGGGGTTTCTTTTAGCCTCAATAACAACGAATATATGTAATTATTATGGCATTAAATGATTACCATACTAAGTGAACAAAAAAATAACCCCACACCATATGACCTCATCGTAAAAATCTAACAGCCCCACTTATATTAAGTTGCTAGAGCTGAATACGATTGGCGGTCGCCCATGAGTTACACCTCAGCTGATATGATCAGCTGGTGGCATGCTGGATAGGACACCCTTGGCTCGTGCTTAGCGAGGGCAACAGAGCTGCAGCGATGGGAAGCGCCGCCGTGAAATGATGAATTTGCTCAGAGCGTAGGGCCGCACGTTTATCCATCAGCCGCTTGCCAGTCAAGCGCAACTTTGCCAAACAGAGCAGTTTATCCTCACCCGGACGGTGTCCTCTACGTGGCTAAATAAAGATCAATTGCTGATTTAGGGTGCACTTTGGTCAGTTATAGGAGCGGTCTTCACTGAAGTGTAGAGCGCTTTCCTCCCGTGAACCAAATCCTCACTTCTCAACTTACAGCGAGGAGTTATGCTCACGCCAATAAGGAATAACGCGCAATAATCCCATCAATAAATATTTATTCTGGCGGTAACCATGCACATTTCTACCTTCTAGTATAAAATGCTGCGAGGAAAACAAAAACCTGTGCTTCGCACAAATAAAATGTCCTATGAATCCTACAAGGGCATACATCTATTCCTGACTCTTATGATGGGTGGCAAAACATTAAGTAGGTGGGTCATTTTTGCAGAGAAAACCCGCCCATGCATGCCAAAACAAACCACGGGTACCGCGGTAAGTTGGCTGCATTACGGGAACAATAAGATCTGAAAGAAAGCGGGAGTTTAAAACCATCAAATGTTACAGTGTGTGCTCCGCTCTAAGGTGTAATCCATTGCGGTCACTGATGAAGCGAAAATACCCCCCGGTGCCAGAAGCGGCAGAGTTTGATTATAATCTGAGAGCAGAGTGCAAATGGTATGGGCAGCTGTCTTGGCTGCATATCAAAAACATTCAGGATATCATGACGGACTGCATATCCAAGGTGTCGATATCATTGTACCAACTCTTGCCGACGCATAACATGTAGTATGTCCGGTTACTCCACGTGACCAGTGGAAGGTTTAAATGTTAATTTTGCTCCGTGTTAGATATCGCACGAATACACATTAGCATTCGCATTGTATTTATTGAAATGAAATCAACTATAAATAGCAAATTGTGTGTGAACTTCTAAATATACAAACAAGATATTGAATGTGTTATATCTGTAAGATACAATTCACGAGATATGATTATAAAACCCCTATGTTTGCATTTTTCAACCCCATTGCCAATACCGGTGGTTAATTATATATTGTATGTATATTTAACTCATTAGGCTAATTCCGGCAGGTGGCTGACTGAATTATTTTTTTTGCCGTCAATATGCCGACCACGCTGATGGAAATTGCTAGCGGTCGAGCCAAAAAAGTAATTTGGTCGATTGGGATTATTGGGCTAAACTTTCATGATTCTGTGCACTGAAGCACGACTCAATTTTAACAAGCCCTCTGCCAGAGTTGAATGACTAATCAGCTATGGGAATAAGACATCTGTTATGCTCTCTTATGCTAACACTGTCTGTCTCCGAAAGAATCGATTGAAGGAGGAAAAAAAAGAAAAAAAGGGGGGGAGGAATACAGGGTCAACACAGTTCCCGACAAATGGCTTTGTCAAACACAATCAATGTCAATCTTTGAAAACTTTTTTTTTATTCCACCCCCCTCTCCGTTCGGTTTTACCCTGAGAGGTTTTACTTCACAGGAGTAGCGAATATTCCTTGGCAGTAAAATATTAACGGCGCATGTTAAAACAGTTGTTAAAATTGTAACATCCAAAAATTGTAACATCCAATGCAAATGCCGTTGTGATATGACCGTTAGAATCCCTTTGGTTTGGCCTGTGCGGCTGAATTGTACGTTGTGCAACGGGGGGGGGGGGGGGGGGGGAGCTGGGATTTCAAGTGTGCCAGGAGTGGAGGGAAACTAATTGTACACGGAGGAGATGGAATGCCGGGAGAAACGTGTGCAGTCGCCCTACAGCGGTACAATTAAACGGCCTTTGTGCTCAGCATACGAGATATACCGTTAGGCCTCCCGTTGTCCTGCATACAGCCTGTCAATTTAAGTCATTTATTAAAGGTCTGGATGCATCGCCGGGGCCACGGCTACCCGCTCATTACACCCACATTTCTGTCTCCAGAGGAATCATTAAGTCCAATTCGGGTCCATCTCCCCCACCACGCAGATGACAGTAAATTGTTAGGCAGGGGTTTAATCCATTTCCTCCTATGCTGCTGCTCCTGACTCCCCTGCACCCCTAACCCCTTTCCACCATTGATTATCCCCAACACACTTGCATCTGGTCAAGTCAGGTCTCTGATGGGCAATTACAGCACCGTACGGTTCTGACAGCAGACACAAAATAATGGATGTCATTAATATAGCGGAGAGTGGTAATTTTCGAATACGGTCTTTTTACGGTACCAAACTCAAAAAAAGACAGCTCCTTTGTCGTGTTTCTAACTGCTAAGCTTCGCGGCTAAAAGGTCCTGATGAAACTGTGCTGCAAACAGGTTGCGTACGGAATACATAGCTGTAATAGCCGCTTGTGGTAATGGATACGCTGTGCTTTGACCGCACGTATAAACTGTGCATATGCCGAGAGGTGCACGCATATTTTTATTTTCACGTTTTCAAGAAACATTTCCTTCAGGAATTTGATTCGACCGAAATGCAATCATGACGTTTATTATGACCTTGCGAGCTGCAAAGAAAAGGCAGGATAATGGTGCTCGAGCAGAGCATCACGAATGGCCCAATTATTGGAGATAAAAATCGTTCGCATTCCACATTCCTTTACAACAACAACAACAAAAACCCAGCGCTTGTACGCTTCGGCTCGTACGACGACGAGCGAGGTCAGCGATTGACCAAGGTGACATAAAAGTATGATTGGCAGCGCGAGCACTCTCGGCTCCTCAGGAGACAGCGGTTTTCTGGTAAAGGGGAGATTTTTTTTGGTTGTTGAAAGTTTTCTTCAAGAAATACGGCCGCAGCGAGCCACTCAACAGCGACGCTCTCTCCGCCGTGGTCTCGCTCAACGGCTCCCGAGCTCTTTGTTCTCCCACCTCATCGAAGCGACACAAAGAATGCACGAGTGAGGGGGGACGCTCCGTTCGACCACATTAGTGAGCAAAAAAAAACCATAAACTAACATGTGATTGCATCAGACTGTGGGTGTTTCTGAGTTAAAATGTGTGCCAGCAACATTTACGGTCTATATTCATAGTCCCCGTAAGAAATTATGTTGTCACGGATTGGGGGGGGGGGGATAAGTAAATTCATGACAATTACACTGCAAATTAATGAATGCATCAATTTTGTGCAACATTAATCTCCTGAAACATATAAAGTTTGTTGTCAAAGGTCATATAAATGAAGCCTCAGTCTGTATTATTAAACACATTGTTTGGTGACGCTGGTGCTGCTTTGGCAGTGGTGCACAAACACATTTAAACTAAATTTCGATTTAAAGCTTTCGTGACTGCAAGGATTCATCTTCTTTGGTTCTTTCGGTAAAGTCACGTAGAATGAGAATAAAATAATAAATTGATAAAATAAAATAACAACAATAATATTCTCACGACGTTTCGGCCACAACACAAGCGGCCTTCATCAGGTGAAGGGACGAGACTGTCTGGTAAGACAGCGCTGGAGTGAAAAAAGCCACGTTCAGATCACGACCTTTAAGTCTCAACTTTAGTGCTAACTTTGGTGCTAAAGTTGAGGCTTAAAGGTCGTGATCTGAACGTGGCTTTTTTCACTCCAGCGCTGTCTTACCAGACAGTCTCGTCCCTTCACCTGATGAAGGCCGCTTGTGTTGTGGCCGAAACGTCGTGAGAATATTATTGTGTTATTTTATTTTATCAATTTATTATTTTATTCTCATTCTACGTGACTTTACCGAAAGAACCAAAGAACATTTAAAATAATCAACACATTCATGAATAAAATCACCTTAAAAGGAATAAAAAACATATATAATTATGCAACGTTTCAGGCAGTGATCCTTCTCCATGTACTATCAAGAAGGGTAATTGCCTAGAATGTCACCTATTATATACTTTAGCGTTTAAGGCCACAGTGTCATTGACTAATGCGTTGCATTTGTATTATTAGATGCTTAATGTTTTTGCTGTGCAAGGAGCATTAGTACGCAGGCATAGAATTATTTCGCGATTCGATCGTCACCATTCGGGGATTGCGATGTGATCCAAGAATCAATGTTTTTCATAATTGTGGTGAATGTAGCAGCCTCCAGTTGCAACGGGGATCATGTGAACCTATTACATGCACTGAGCATAATCGATTCTTGCAAGCACAGTTCGATGCGTGTATTGTGAGCATATGAATCTACATTAATGGCATAATCCTATTAATTTTATAGTGTACTTTCATGTTTGTCGCCTACTTTTGGGATGGGCTAGTGTTATGTTTTTTTAATTGTTTCATATAATTATTGCTCAAGTTTGAAACACCCAATGTTTCTTGTCATACTTAAGATGCTTACATTAAAAAGAAAAGCTTTGAAAAAATCCACGAAATCCGGCCTTGACATTTATTGGCATCTCCTGGAAATTTCAAGTGGGGGGAAGAGGTTTTGCTCGCACCCTTTGCAAATCCCATTCAGCTTTGAGCTATAGAAGGTACAACATTTGCATTGCGGATTTTCTGGTGTGGAATTCCATTTTCCTACAGCAATATAAAATATAACAAAAAATATATACACTGAAGCATGCCATGCCTGCAATTGAAACAAGATGAATAACAGGTCCTTTTTTTATATGAAGTTCCTTGTGGTCAAATTTGCCCATGTGCATGCGATCATATAAAATTTGTATGGCCAAATCACCAGGTTCTGAAAGCCAAGCAGGTATGAGCCTGGATTGTGCTTGAATGTAAGTATGTTGAACTTCTTTTGCACCGTACATAGCCAAATCGTGCTAATTCATAATGACATGCCATTATTGAAACATGCGCTAATTTTGCTTTTAATTGGAGCGCAATGCCATGGATCAGGAAACGTGGACACCGATGAACGTTGGTCCAACGTTGGCATGCTTACTGGGCAGTAGCGTGGAAAGGCACGTGCAGTGCATTACACTGACAGGAAGGAGAGGAACACATGGATTAGAGAACACACACACACACAGGCTAATGACATCATGTTGACCATTAAGAAAAAAGTTATATGAAGAAGGGCCATTGCACAAAACGGTGGCTTTAATATATTTACATTGTTAGGCTAATCGAGAGGTGCGATTGGGTGACCACCATACAAGAAACTGGTGTCGCAGTCTGTTGTGGGGCTGTACCGTCACAGGATGCGCATCAAATATAGGCAAACAAGCCGTTGGACCCCTCCCCCTGCCGAAATAAATGAAATCTAAAAATTATCTACGTTGTCAGTAAGAGGGTATTGCAGCAAAATCAATTTTTGTCCTGCACTATGTTCTAACGTCTATGCTTCCCACCTTCACCATCCTGAACTGACCAGTAATGATAAAAGGCAAATAACGCCCATGACCCAGAATGTCGCGAGGATGACCTTATGCAGCAGTCGATTAAAATAAGGTGCATTTATATTTTGCATAGGATAGCAATTTATTGAATAAAATTTTTATGAATATATTGTCCTGTTTATATTTGTATTTGAAATATTTGCCAATACAATGCAATTCAATTAATGCATACCAATATAATTTGCAAAGTAAAGTATACATATATATTTTTACAAGGATCAAAATAACACAATATAGATAGACCATCTGAGCAAACAGCCATGGAGAGAAATATCATATGGAGATAAATGGGCATTCTTCCTCTTTGCCTTTCGAATGTGATCATGATCAAATTCATTGCGGTGAGGTATGACATTAATATTCTGCACAAAAATCAAAGGGCAGGTGATTGCTGTCAGCTTGGCTGCGTTTATTACCGGTGCACGTTTTATGTCAGGGGAATGCCGAGGCATTAATGAGACAGCCGGGTAGCACTGCATGTTCTTTAAAGCAGAACCCATCACCGGTGCCTGACATTCACCGTAATTAGGCTGATATTTGTCAAAGCTTTTGGCTAAATGAAGAACCGGCTGTACCGTAAGTCCTTGCAGAGCTAGGTTATGAAACACGTTTTTTTTTGTTAAAGCCAGATCTAATGAGCGCAGACGGCAGAATAAAAGTTTTTTTTTTAAATCATTATTAAAAGATATGAATTGTCAACAATAGTTAGTCACAAAGCAAAGAGCACACACAACACATGAAGGGAGCAAGAGGTACATCTGGTACATCACTCGTCTTTTGTTTGTCCACCTTTGCAACGGCTCTTTATTTACAGAACAGATTACGGTTTCAGTTTGTCAAGTGTGCATGACTGCCAAGAATAATTTGGCTCTTTTTTGTCATTTTATATTCTTTTTTTTTTGCCAATGTCAATTTCCAAACGTTTGCGCAGAGATATACAAATGCATCCTGTATTTTCATCATTAGACTTCCTTTGCCAGTACCAAAATGTAATAATAGGGGTTTCCCCTTTTTTCTGGCAACAAAACTGAAACCTTTCTTACAAGGATTCATGTCTGCATTAACCACAATACCTGCAGTCAAAATGCAAACAAAAAACATACTATCATAATATATGCATTGTCCTTGAAACTGATTGGTCCACACCAAGGGACGGCTTTCTTTTGAGCCTCGACCCAATTGGTGCTCGACCAGATGACGCCAAAAGGCGTCATCATCATGAATCCTTTTAAAAAAGGTTTCAGTTTTGTTGCCAGAAAAAAGGAGAAAACCCCTATTATTACATCCTGTATTTTCTTAATAATAATAATAATTATGAAAACGCTCATGCCTTGGTGGCCAAAACAAAAAGGAAATTCAAGCAGACGTTATTAATGCTTACGTAACACATAAGTTAATGATAACGTAACAGATAATAATTACGTAAACAGATAACCTGTTTGTCAGTTTTACTTAGAATTCATGAAACACAACTATTATATATTTCATGTGGCTCAACGTAAAATAGCACGCACGAATTCGCCACCTACTGACCGTTCCTCCATGAATCGTTCCTCAAGGAAAGATCGATTGAAGTTCTTAGTGTATCGCACTGATCCTGCCTGTGACCGAATCACCCGAAAAGATCCCACGAACAAAGCATGCTTGAGCGTGGATAGCACCTGGGTGGGTTGGTGACCATGAGTGTTTGCCAGATAATACAGGTGAGAGAAGACTCTGGCACTTTTCTTTGTCCACAAGGTAAGGTCTTTTTATTTCACGGCACGGGTCCACACCTTTGTTCTCGCTGTCTCCCGCAACGCCCCGAACGCCGCTCCCTGCTCCCTCTTTTATCCTCCTCCTGGCATCCACCCCTCGCCGCACTTCCGTCTCCACCAATCGTCACCTCTCTTATCCTCACCTGGCTTCACCGTCCCACCTGACGCTCACCCAACCCTCCATCTCTTTTACCCTTTTGAACGTTCCGGCCAATATTCTTGCTCCCCGTGCCCTAACCAATCAGAGTGTGGAGTGTTTGCTCTGGCCTTCTTGAATACTCTGTCCCAGGGATCGTGTGGGACAATCACTACACAGCCACGGGGCTCTGACGTGGCTAGGAGAAAGCAGTATTTGTGGCCTTTCTCTGGGTTTTCCAGTTTCCTCCCACATGAGGCCGAATATTCGTCAATGGTACTGGGCAACATTTCACAATGTAGGACTCACGTGACAAAGAGACGTGAGACTCAACAGAGGCATTTTCTGGTAAATAATTGGCATTGCTCTGATTAAAAGAGTTGAACTCTAAACCAATGGGTTTTGTCTTTAAATTATTTCGTCTGAAGCTACCATACCCCGACCAATAATAATAATGCCAAATTAATGTTTCTGAACATCTAGAAAATTGGTCGTAATTACTTATTTGTTTTAAAATATAGCTGCAAAATTGTAAAGCTGCTTAATCCTTAATAAAGGCCAAAAGATCCATTAGCAGTTTATAATGTAACATCTTGCTTAAGCCCCCTGACAGTAAAAGCAAAGTATGCTGCTTAAAATGCAAATGCATTTCCTAATTGCTCTGCTTTTGATGTGCACCACATAATAATTGCATATAATTAAAGCCATTTGGAGGTAGACACAGTAATGGGGCAAGACTAATTCAATTTGATGTCAAAATATTACATGCAAGAGCACAACTGGGTAAAATTATCGCCGCAGAAAAATTAGTTGGATAATTTGGAGGAAACATTTACGGTTAAATATTCACCGTGGACTCTGGAAGCATTTCCATTAAGCAAGCGGCAATAAAATGTATAAAGCCATTACAATTTTTACTACAACCTCACGCGATGGGAAATTAGGTTTAGCAATGGCTACCATCGCGGAATCTCGCGGCGATGCCGTCAGTGAAGAAACAGCGACGCGATAAGCCTCCGCTTTCATCCGCCGAAAAAAAGAAATCGGAGCAGCGAACGCTGCCGCTAAACTCCTCTACGCACAGCATAAAATATATCACCTTATTGGTCTTTAATGCAATTAATCTAATGCCGTGTTCATTATAGATGAAGAGAGGTACACTTTCATCAATGCAAAGCAGATGTTTAGCCCAATTAAATAAGCAATGTGGTGAAGATTTATTTGTTTGGAAAGTTAGTTTTTCACTGAAATGTTCTTGTTGATGTTCCAATATCAGAAGAATCATATAGTAGTAAGCAACGAGTTGTGCCTAACCACGGGCAGCAATTACATCTCGTGCAGTCCCCCTGTGACTGGGACATGCGTCTTAAATAGAAATTTATTGCCATTTGGTTTCACTATAAAAGTGGCAGCAGTTAGATTGTAAATGCAATGAGAAACGGCTTCATAAAGCCGTGAATTAGGCGTAGGATTCCAACTTACAAAAAGACAAGACCTACCCCACTGGCTTTATGGGCCTTTGTAACCCATTCACCGCGGTATCCAGTGGCCTCTGTAATTTTGCCAGGCTTTACTCAGCCAATAACAAAATCACCTTGGCATAACAACACAATTAGACATCTATGTTTTTTTTGTGAGCTTCTAGAAGAATACAGTTTTAACAATTTTGACGAGAGCTTCTTTTTTGATTTTCATTTTTTTTAAAATTAGATTTATATATCTTTATTTTCTGGGGCATGATTGAGATTCCGTGTTCAAAAATCGGTCGGAAAGAATCAAATCTCCCACCACCCCTTCCCCCCCCCCCCCCATGTCCCCCGTCACTTTTACATGATCGGTGGTGCTGTTATTTTATAAGAACCCGCTTTGTGTTGCACATGGCCTATTTTGAGGCATTGTCAACATTCAGCAGGCGGGAGGAGCAGCCAATTACGTGCGCCAGACTACATCCTTGAAGCACCTCGCAAAGGAGGCTACGCACCCCCTGACAATGGTTTCAAAAACATTCGGAAGTTGCAAAGTGCTTGTCTGCAAAAAAAAAATTGGGCGACTCTGAAAATGATAATGGGGGGGGGGGGGGGGGGGAGCGATTTGTAGGAAAGTGCCAGAAAGCCACAGCAGCAAAAGCACAATTTACTCCCACACTCTGGAGTGCAGCGATTGGGGCCCTCTCCCTTGTTAAACGTAATTGAATGCAGTCGCTGGCAAAGTACAAGCCCCTGGCCTTTCATCACCATAATTGGTGGCCATCCATCATTCCTGGGTAATTTCCAGCAAATACTGGTGATTTTTCACACCTGCCAAGCGCCTTTGTCGCAAATAAAAGCTTCTATCCTGCAAAAGCTCCATTTTTAGAACAAATGAACGAGCCCTTTAACCGTCAAATCAAAACCATCGTGTATACTGCCAAAGGATTATGTATGCGGTAACTACTGCGGAAGATTGCTATGCTCTGCGGTGTAGGATCAACGTCAGCATGCTGTGACTTGTAATTACGTCATATCCTGTACACATTAGGTGAGCGTGATGTTTAAAAGTAAATGGACAAAAACAAAAGAATACATATAAAGTAAGCACGTATGTCAGATGTGTTTTTTTTTATATAAACGTGATCAGATAAAATACAGATAGGTGAACATGGATACAAATCATACCTTTGTTTGTGGATTCTACACATGTATTTATTTTCATGAAAAACCCACACTCCAACAAAAACTATTTTGTTCCAAGGACAGACAAAAAAGTATTATTTTCCGTGTCTGGCATTCTTCAGTGCATCAAGTAGCGAAATCTCTCGCAGCCTGCATGATCCATTCTGGAAGATCACAGGCATCGCGTATAAAACATAAAACAAAAAGTATCGCTTGCATCACTCCGCGCCAAACAAAGTCAACCGCTTTGAGGCTTCGCGAAACAACGCGGGGTGTAATATGTTCCGTAGAATTGAAATTGCATGCATATTGGCACACATGATTGGCTCGGTTGTGTTGTTGTTGTTCTTCAGAAACTGTACGTGGTGCAATCAATGCGGAAACTTCACGCTCATCAACTATTTTAGAGTAATGCGCCATCGGCACACCTGCTCCTACCCTTGCAGAAAGGCAGTGGAAATTGGATTCGGCATAAAAACACGCTTGCGCGGCACGATAGTCCTACCGCTGTGAGTGGAGACGTGCACAGAAAAAGGTTGCTGGGTTTCTCCGAAACAATCTCAATGAAAGAAGCACTTATTATCTACAAGTTGGAACAGCTGAGGTCCCACTTTGAAATCCTCTCATCTGCGCCTCCTTTATTTCTTTATCTCCAAAGGGAGAAAAAAAGGTTATGGCCAGGTACTCCAGACTTCCAATGCCGCTATGACAGGACCTGAAACCACCTCATCACAGCGTTCTGCTCTGAAGTCGACTGCACTCCAAAAAAAATAATGAAGTAAACCCGCAGACATAGGGTCAGGTAAAGGGACAGATTGGGAGCACGGGAAAGGGCGGGTGAAGGGAGGGCAGAAGGGACGAAGGCAATGGGCGAAAGCTGTGATCTCAAGCACGAGCACTGGGTCCGACGAGCCACGTGACATTGCCTCCAGAATGTCCTGTCCCAGTTGAACAAAAACAAACAAACCGACACACGACCCACTAGAGCATGAACAACAACAAAACAACAGCAACAACAAAATTGCGGTCTCATTTTAGGATCTAGGAATTAAAAAGGTGCAGAATGTATAACCCTGCAAGAGCTGTCGCCTTCAAAGTACGGTGGGCCTGCCTCCACAGTCGGAACTGGAGGAGAGCACTTTGGTGAGGCAAAGACTTATTGACTTCATGGAAGCTCAAATTAACTGAACCTTAGTAAACACGATTAACGTGTTTATATAACAGCCACGTTCCTGAAACTATTTCTGAAAGGTTAAACTCAATAGGTAAAATTCTGGGGCCCCGCGACGATAAACAGTTGCAACCACCAGCTCCAGAAATTCCTCCGTCAAGTGCATGTTTGAATATTTTGAACATTAGATATTCATCGTGTTTAGCTTTTCATTGTAGATTTGGTTTTACAGACTGTCTGCGTTGCACGTAGGGATGCTGCTGGGCAGGAATGGTTACAACACCAGGCTTGCAAATCCAGAGGTCGTTGGATTGATCTCCCAGCGTAGCTGTTGAAAAATTGTGATGTTTCTAAAATTCACCCTTCACCCCCAGCCCGACGTTTCCCCACCCAGCAGTGTAGTACATCACGGTCGACTGGCAGGTCGTGTGTGGTGGGGTGAAGTGTGGGAACTTCCGCTTCTCCCAAGACGCCTGGCCAGCTTGGAAGATTTCGGACAGACGCCTTCTAGAGGGTCTCTATTGATCTCCCACTATTGGAGGGTGCTTCCGCCATCAACAACAACAATAATGAGAATTGTTTACATTTTTAACACGCAGCCGCAGCACGCTCACTCACTCTTGTAGAGAGAGAGAGAGAGAACTCCTCAAATTTCCGAGGAAACCACGGACAAAGTGGGAAGGCAAGCCACTTGGTGAGCCGGCGCCAACAATGATCAAAGCTCTGCGGTCCTCCAAATATCGAGGTGTTTTGTAGACTATTAGTGAGTGTTTGCATGCGGGAGGAAACCGGAGAGCCTCTTGAAAAAAACTCACGCATACGAGGGGGCAATGATATATCCCATTAATACGGCGGAACAGCTGGAGTACACATTAGCTGTACTACCATCTATTGCCAAACCAGGGTATGGCACCTCGACGCCTCCGGGAAGGGAGTTTCAAAACATTTGTCCGATCCACCGACCTTCGCTGCCTCCACAGTGCCGGATTTTAGCCCACGTGCACGGGCACTGTCCTGGCAATAAACCTGCTCTGTGCAGTTACCTTCTTGCATGTATCTTAATACTGAAAAGGGGGCTTTTAAAATCATCCACTTTCATAGATAGTGAAAAAAAAATAGCACAAGGTGAAAAAAATGCACGCTATTAAAGATATGCGAGCGTAAACTCACCGCAGATCATAAGAAACTCATGACAGAAATGCTAATGCCCGTGCAATTAGCAGCCGTTTGGTTAACTCGGGAACCAAAAAGTTTTACATCTGGTTGCTTCTCAAAACCTAGGGGTTAAAGTTATCATTCTTACAATCACTCGCATTAACACACGCTGGCCATTTGGCTCGAAGTGCTAATCAAAATGCCACATTGCCAGAGGGCAGTTGGCCTTTGTTACCCTACCCACTGCTCGTTCAACTCAAATGCTGCAGGGCTCCACATGAGCCCATTGGTGAACGCTTCCACATTAACATCGTTAAAATAATTCAAACGTAGTTGCTAATGACTCGTGATGATCCACTATGTCAGAGATGGAGCGATGAAATCAGTTCGTGTCTAGACGCTAGACGGATCGTTGCATCGCATAGATCGTGAGCCGGTAGAGGTGGCTTAGTAATGGCTTAGCAATGCCTTCATCCAGCAGTGGATTGACCTGGCTGATGACGGTGATGCCACGCAGCACGGTACTGCGATGAATGGCATTGAGTGCCAGCTGAAGTGTTTGCGTTTGCTTGGATCAAGGGAAATATATAGAGGCAAAAGAGTAACAATAATTCTAATGAAATGCACGGGAGTTTTATTCATAAACTTTTACAACACGGTAGTCAGGCGGCATAGCGATCACGTCATCGGTTATCGCACGTGAGCGTTGTGTTGTGAGTAGGTCCATTATTGTATTTGGTAACTCACACAAGTCGTTTATAATCTTTATTTTTAATCCCCGACTAGAGAAACAGGAAATTTCACAAGGCAACTGGATAAACACAGCGGTTTAATGTTGTAGCCAAGAATGAGACAAATAAAAGTCCACTTTGCACTCATTTAAAGCTAATAAAATTTGACATTGTTAAAAACAGTAAAAGGAATACAAATTATAAAATACACTGTTCTCAAGATTCTTTAAAAAGAATTACATTCAAGCGCTGAGACTTTATATCACTATCACTGTTTGAAAGGAAAAAAAGAACAACTGTACAATGAGTTCCCTTATGTTAAGTTTAAATTCTTAGAAAATAGATTGCATGCCACACTTTGCCTAAAAAAAAGTATGCATTCTTATTTTTCGTAACTCAAAACCAGGCCTTGCTTTCCCAATTGCTGCCATGTAAATGGATCCTTATTGGCGTGGCAGGCCCCAAACCCACATTCATCACCGTAAAACCACAATCCATTTTCTGACGACAAACATACATACCTACGGTAGCTGTCACAAAAAGCCATACAAACTTGAATCGCATCAGGCTACGGATAATGTTTTACATGCAGCTGTAAAATTAAAGCCGTTGTTCATTGCCAGCGGAATTGGTGCCAAGATTCATAAAGATCTCTGGACTAATTTTAAGGGAATTGACTTACAGAACTGGGTACAAATATATTTTTTCAATTACTCGCATGCAAGAAAAGCTTTTAGATTTGCTTTTAATAGTGTGAATGCATTTATTTCGAATAATTTTTATAATGAGCCATGTTAGAGGAAATATTTTAAACAAGCTACTTAGTGTCATTTGGTGATGCTTTTATCTAGGAAATGGAAACAGTGGAACATTTATTTGCTGATGAATAAATAATACGTATTTATGCGATATACAACACTAAATGTTACATGACAATCAGCATAGTTCCAAGTAATTCATCTAATGACTCCATCCGTGAAGTCGAAAATCATTATAGAAATGTGCGCATAATGTACATTGTTATTCCAAGCGAATTACAATATGGAATAAAAAAAAATACATTACAACAACGAACACCCAACTTTTACGATGGCAAGACGCGCCCCAGGATGTTTGTGTGGCAGTTGCAAGCTCACGATGTGGCCTGAGAATAATCCCTGAGATGGGTATTGGAATTGGGGTCTGCGTGTTAGTGTCAAGACCCTCCTGGTCCTTGTGGATTTCTACCAGAAATAACTTCAATGTCCCAGACATACCGGCAACATGGTTTGCAATTAGTTTGGACAAATCCAGGAGGACCGAGAAATCCGTTAAGAGCATAATACCTATTTACCTGCAAATCAATCTCTATTCCAGATGAATGCTACAAACGGGTTGTCTCTTGATAGCTGGTTGGGGATTTTTTTTTTCCTTCTTCTTTGAATCGCTTTTCGCCACCATCAAAAACTTGCAAAAAGCATTTTCACAATCACCATTGATTTGAAATTCTTCACGTTCTTCAGCAAAAAATAATGTTCACAGATAAATTGCCAAGGTACACACATTTCTAAACCTTTTCTCATGCTGCATGTCACTTGAGAAAATTGGTGTACTGAGGTGGTGTCGAAAGCCCTGAGGGAACGTGGTTTTATTGTGTTAGTAATGCACGAGTTCTGTTGCTGCTGCTGTTCCTGCTACACAGCCTATCAAAAGCAGCCTTTAAAGGCCTTGGGCCTTGTGCTTTGGGGAGTAATCATTGCACCGTGTACACTTATTCATATATGCTTTTAAATTCATGAACAAATAGCATCCGTGACTGATAATATGTGTCAGAGGCCTTGATGGAGGCATGGATTGACAAAGGGTGTAAATTATATGTTATATTTGTGCTCTACTACTACATAGATTTTTGTGATAGTGCTGTGTAGGTCTCCGGTGTGTTTCCAGGTTGTACCGTGTGATTCTCGGCATAATATTTGATGTTTCATTCTGCTTTTTGTAAGCTTCTTCAAATAACTGATATTCAGTTCCTGAAGTAGCTCCCAGCACATTGAGCAAAAAGTCAAACATCATGCCGAACAACATGCGGTACAACCTGACCACACATCCGATACCTAAATTTGTGCTCTGGTTGCCATTGCAAAAGGGAAATGGTGATTCAAAGTGGTTGAGAAGACAACCACCCCAGTGGAGTAATGAGATGAGAGCTCACATGACCATGAGGGTTGGTGATAATGTTATCCAGCAGCGGTTAGAACATGGCTGATGACAATGATGATAACACTGTGTAACAAGTTTATTTATTTATTTTGTTCCGAGGTAGTAAATGTTATTTCCTAATTGCTTATGCCTCAAAAGTACAGAAAATGGCTAATATTCCCCACAAACTTTGCTTTTGTGACCAGGACAGTAATATTTTGAAATTTACATATTTTCCAGAACATTCCAGATAGTTTTAGTGCTGCGTAAGCTTGAAGTAACTTCTAGAACATTCTAGAACTTTCCAGTTATATAAATAGTAGTATAAATACAGGGGCCTTAAGCCCACCAGTTCAGTTTAGTTCCAGCTGCCTAAGTGGATACATATCTGCATTTTTCTGAGATGGCATCAAGAGGCTGCAAGCATCCGGCAGACGCATTTTGCTATGTCCGCGGCCAATTTATCAAGACAAGAGCGAAATAGTACTCTGTGGAAGCATCTGCTAAGATGTGTGAGGCTGACAAGGCATATTTTGGCATGCCTGTGAGGGATCAAGATAAACCCTGGGCACCTCATTTCACGTTGCGATCAATACAAGAAAACTGTGGAAGGTAAGTTGGAGAATTGTTGCTTGGAATTTTATGTTATAACATTTGTCAAAAAAAATTAAATTGAAAAAGTTTTAAATTTTTAAATGTTTAAAATTTTCATTATTATTGAAAAAATATATCACATATGAAAAATGTTGCGAGAATCTCTTACACATTAGTCATGGGTGAAATAAATGTATTTTTGTAAGATGGTAAAGAGGGGAAAAGAGAGCCATGAAGTTTGCTATCCTAAGAATTTGAATCATCTGACCACTCAAGCAACTACTACTTCTGCATGGTGAACCCTTGCAAACGTTGGACTGGCAAGAATGCACCTGCTATCACGTATCCGGACCTTCCTTCATCCAACGCCCCAGAGAGAGAGCAGCCATCTTTAGAAGAGAGCAGCAAGTCAGAGAGCGAGGAAGACGTTGTAGATCCAGATAACAATTTCAGAGGTGGAGCTGAGGAGAGAAACCCATACTACCCCAACCAAAAAGACTTCAACGACTTGATCAGAGATCTTGGTCTCACCAAGTCCAATGCCGGGCTGTTGATGTCTAGGCTCAAGCAGTGGAACTTGTTGGATAAAAGTGTGCAAGTCGCAGATCAGAAGAAGCATCATCAACCTTTTTGCAGCTTCTTCACCCGTCAAGATGGGCTCTGCCTCTGCCACAATGTGACTAGTCTGTTCGAGGCAATCGGAATTGCCTGTAACCAGAATGAGTGGCGTCTCTTCATTGACAGCTCATCCAGGAGCCTCAAAGCCGTGCTGCTCCATAATGGTAACAAGTACCCGTCTCTTCCCCTCGCTCACTCGGTGTACCTCAAAGAGGATTACAACAGCATCAAGACCTTGCTGGACGCCTTGAAGTATGATGAGTAGGGCTGGTAGATCATCGGAGACTTAAAAATGGTGGCATTCCTGATGGGTCTCCAAGGCGGTTTTACCAAGTTTACGTGTTATTTTTGCCTTTGGGACAGCAGGGACACCAAGGCGCACTACCACAGGCAGGACTGGCCACAGCGAACAGAGTTATCTGTGGGAAGGAACAACGTCAAGTGGGAGCCACTGGTGGACCCCCGGAAGGTGCTGATGCCACCACCGCACTTCAAATTGGGCCTTATGAAACAATTTGTCAGAGCTGTAGATAAGGCTTCAAGTACCTTCAAGACTTATTCCCTAAGCTGTCTGAGGCAAAGGTCAAAGCCGGTGTCTTCGTCGGACCACAGATAAAGAATATCCTGGAGTGCAATGAATTCCCCAAGAAGCTCACTAGTAAGGAGAAAGCGGCTTGGAAGAGCTTTGTCGCAGTGGTTCGTGGCTTCCTGGGAAATTACAAGGTCGAAAACTACGTGGAGCTGGTAGAGGCTCTGGTTTAGAACTACGGCACAATGGGCTGTAGGATGTCCCTAAAAGTCCATATCCTTGATGCTCATCTTCATCAATTCAAGGAGAACATGGGAACGTACTCGGAGGAGCAAGGCGAGCGCTTCCACCAGGATATACTGGCCTTTGAACGCTGCTACCAAGGACAGTGAAATTGATTTACAGTATAATTGTAAATCTCGAGAAACTACTCACTTTTAAATATTTAGTAGTAATTTTTGTATTACTCTAGTATAAATGCATGTAATTTTTTATTCATGTTGTATTTTTTTCTGACTTTATGTGAACGAAAATATACAAATTCGCTCGTTTGCTCATTGAAAATAGGTTAATTTCAAAATATCACTGTCCTGGTCACAAAAGCAAAGTTTGTGGGGAATAATAGCCATTTTCTCAACTTTTTAGGCATAAGCAATTACGAAATAACACTTACTACCCAGGAAAAAAATTGTGTTACATAGTGTAATTCTTCGGTGGGTTAGTAAGCAGTAAAACATGAGTACATGTTTCAACTTACTCATTTTTTTCAGCATATTTGTTTTTGTATCGTTTGATAGACCTTCATCCAGCTGTGGCTTGATCATGGCTGATGATGATAACTATGATTTAGTTTGTGGTTTATGCACTGGTATATATAAAGCCGAACAGAGCTAGAACCTCCAGTCCATACGACCTTATTTGGGATTCCAATTAAGTTATCACATTGTTAATGTTGTACAAAGATATTTACAAAAGGAAGTAGAAGAACTATGTAACAAATAATTATTGCAATACAATCAATCAACGTAACCGGCTGACAAGCTGACAAGAAATCCCCGCTGGCTAGCCGGGCTAAAACATTCACATTGTTGGCAAAGTCATGTTGACTCCTTGCTTAGGACATTTCCTTTGCCTTTTATGACCCATGAGTTATTTGTCCAGATGTTGTGTGCTGTAAAAATAACTCCAAAATGCGTTCCGGTGACAGAGTTACATCGTCCCACGGGTTGCAGTGATATTTTTACTGACTTAAATGTGACCGGGGAGAGAACCCTAAATGATGCATGTTGCAACCGGCTTTGATAGTGATCTACTTATTTTTTTATTTTCGATCTCCATATGCACGGAAGTTGTAATAATGGGGACAAGTTTCCTAATTCCCTGCCCACCGCCGCCTCTGTCCACCCAGCGCTATACATGTTGAGTGACATCGGGGATGTCACTGTATGGTGCCGGCCCGGAAGGGTCGTGCCGTTCGATGTTCCCACATTGTGGACAGCACCGTGTGGGTGGCTGTGTGTAATACCAGCCCTAGCGGGGACAGCACCGTGTGGGTGGCTGTGTAATACCAGCCCTAGCGGTGCTTGGCAAGCACTGGGATAGTGCGGGCACCACGCACAGAGTGTGGTTGGGGCTCCCCCGAGGGGCAGTGGGTGAGTATCAGCCCAGGGGCAGGGTTGCCCTGGGCCATGGCACTCTGGTTGACCCCGTAGACACGTGATCCGGAATGTCCATACAGGAGGCCCCAGGTGGGGGGATTAGTGGGTGGTCACGTGTCCGGAGAGAGCTCTTGAGAAGGCTCGAGAGGGAACGAGAATGTTCGGGAAGGCGGGCGGGGCCGAGGGCGGAGCGGCCCCGACCATTGGGGGATATAAGGCGGGTCCCTGAGAGGAACCGGAGTCTCTCTTCGTTCTACAAGCTGGAAGTTCCGTGCCTCAAGCTGGAAGCATCTCGTCCTACGGGGGACCACGTGGTCGGAGACCCGAGCGAGGGTCCGACCCTTCGTAGCTGTAACTCCCCTGTATCGTGTAGTTAGCTGGGTGGTCACCACCCTAGGTTGTATCTGGTAAAGAGGCAGTTACCCCTTTGTGTTACGGTGTTGCAAATAAAGGTGTTGCCTCTAAAAAGAACAACGTCTGCGACTAAGTTGGACTCACTACACATGTGTAATGACGACTTGACACACTTCTCTTGAGATGGCACTTTTTTTTGAAGACACGTTCACTTGACATCAGGCGGAGATCCCACTGCAAAAGCCCCGAGTCTCCTGCGCATCTCCCTTTTATATACCAACACGAGGCCACGCCCCTCCTCTCGATCATTCTCGCTGACTCTGGACGCTCACTCTACCGGCAGACTCCGCCGTCCTCTTCCGTCACCTGACCACGTTCCCTTCTCGAACATTCCCGTAGCCACCAGTCCCTTCGCACTCACAACTGACACCCCTGTCATAACCTCCCGTGGCCACTAGTCCCCTCACACCGCATGCAGGCTCTATTGTCATTACAAATGCATAACTCCGCAGTTAGTCTATCCCTGGGTCACGTGTAGTGGAGTAAAGTGTGGGTACTGACACCTCTTCCAAGAGATCTGGCCAGCGCAGTAGTGCAGGCCAAATGTCGTTTAAAGGGGCCTCTAAATAACTCCCTCGTGTGGAGGCCCTTCTCCGTAGGAATGGTGTTGAGAAGGCAATGTCAGGGTTGCAACTTGACCTTTAACCTCAAGAATGCTCCTATGACCACTAAAGTGCTTGTGGTCCCTCAGCCAGTGAAACATCAACAAGATACTCTCCCATATAACAACAACAAAGCTCAACACATTCATCAATAGCACAGTATCTTTAAAGGGAGGAAATATGCAAGAGGTGCTGTATCCGACAATGGCCCTTCTGCATAGTACATGCACAGAAATACTATATATCCTACATATCACGAATTGATCCTGTTAATAAATATCGTAGTTTGCCAATCCACTGCTAGATAGAGGCCTCCCCACACGTGTCGGTCTTGAAGGTTGCTTGACCATACTTCGCTACGCTGGTCAGTTCGGGTAGGTGATATCACCCGCCAGTGATGTCAACATTGGCTGCGAATTGTGCACAGGTTACCAGGGCACTAACGACTCATCTGTTTTTCAGCGTTTTTTTATTTTTTCAAATCTTATATCAATTGTGCCGTTGGTGTTATACCAAGAGATGAATAATCCAGTGGTGAACTCTTGCAGAGCATTTTAACTCCCTTCGTTAGGGAATGGTCTGTGGAGGCCGATTTCATATAACTTATTATAAGATCCCTCCAATTGACGTGATTTATTCACACATGAGGGGACATACTTTCCTACATATCCTGCTTTAAGAGAATTGTACGTTGCATGACAGTGACAAGTATACATGTTAATTATCAGAGCTGGAATTTACTCAAATTAAGTGAAAATTTAAATACAGTACTGCATGACATAATGGTTATATTGTTGACTTAATGCTCACCAGATTAATTCCATCACGGGCAGCTGAAATCCATTTTGAACCCAGTATCTCAGCGGTGCCAGCTCAGTGCTTTGAACTCTGACCCCTGAGTCACCCAGCAACCTTCCAACCGGAATTTAAAATAGCAGCGTTCCGATTGTGAGTGAAGCACTCGAACCACTGCTCTACCAAGCCAGATCTGCACTGCCATTTCCCCCCAATTCATAAACAATGTGCTGTTGGCATCGTTTCATTAAAACAAAATCACTTTGGAAACCTGATAGTGGAGTGTGCTGTGTGTGTCAGAGAAATATCCAATGGAAGTGTTTTTTTACAGAACCTTTAAATTGCCTTTTTTATCCTTTACAGTTCAGGGGTGGCACTTTCTTACTTGCTCTGCTATTAGTTTGTTTGACAATTGACAGTCAAAACAATATTATTCTTTTCCCTGAACGGAAATGTATCCAAATGAAGACTTAAAGCTTTCGTGACTACAGGAATTCACATTTTTTGGGTCTATATGATATATTTTTCCTGCCTCAGCAGCTCTCCCGCTATATTTTTCACCTGATGACGATTGCTTGTGTTGCGATCGAAACGTCGTGATATTGTTAATATTTTATTAATAGCATTATGTTTCTATCTACGTGGCTTTACCGAAAGACCCAAAGAATATCCAAATGAATTTCAAAATCAAATTTTATATTTCGATATTTTGTTTTATGCCAACCATTGCTGACTGGGCAGTGGCCATCAAGCCGAATGCACCGAAGAACCCGGTTTTTAATCTCAGGTGGCAGCCCAGAATCACACCCGGGATCACAGAGATGGCAGCTGAGCACCTAAGCCTTCTGAGCTAAATCGTCACCTCCTTTTCTGCTGTATTTCACATTAAAAGAAGAAAAAAATACGTGTATACAAAGCCCCCCCCCCCCCCCTATCGTGGCATCTCAATGGAGCCTCTACAGACGCCACAGACCGCGAGGTCCTTGCTCCCCTCCAGAGAGCCCCGTGTCCCTTGCCCACTTTACATTTAACCTGAATTACATCATTGATCATTTAAACTCAGGCCTACGGGAGGGGCCTGCATGGGGTTTTTGTTTTGTTTAATCCACATAGGACCCCGACATTGCTTCTGCTGCGCTTGGACAGCGCGTGGACAGTGGTATCACATTACACTTTAATGCGTCCAAGAATTTCATGAGGGTGGCAACAACAGCAACAACAAAAATGTATCATGTTTAAATAGATACCGCTCGCAGTGTTTTTTTCGTAAAAAAATATTTGCATAATAAATGTCGCGAATGTTTGTAAAACGAATTCCAGTAATTATTTGATTAAGTCCCATTGATCGTGAAAACACTGGAGTCTTAAGCACCGCGCTCACCGCAGAATGAGGTAGCCCGCGCAAGCAGCTAGGTCATATTTATCTCAGCCTTTTGTCTAATTCATGAATAGCAGTTCAGGCAACATTAGCATAACAAGTCGACAATTACACTGCAAATTAATTCACTAAAGAGATACAAACAAGGGAAGAGGCCCATTAAATCTTGCAATTTGCAATTCAATCCCAATTTGCTGCTCCACCGCTAATTGCCTCTGCAGCAGCAGCAGCAGCAGAGCAGGTGCTCCTGCTGGATTTTGTGACCTTTTTTTTATTCTTCCGGGCAAGAATCTTCTCCCCAGAGCTGAGCCGCGATAACGAGCGTAATTAACACACGCGTCGGTGCTGACACTGAGCTTCCCGCCCCACAAGCCTCCTCTGACTACACCACCCCCTCCCCTGGCCCTACAAACATTTGTGGAGCGCCTGTTTACCCACGGATTTAATCTCGCAGTGTCTGTCACCTTCTGTTACTGCAAGGACAGCAGTCACGGAGGCACTTGTCACCGGGGTGACACTGCATCACAATTAGCCAGAGCGCCGCTACAACGACGGGCGCGAGGCGGCGACGAGTGTATGAAAATTGTGCAATTAGCATTCGCGCGGCCCGATGTCTTGCGCTCCACTTTTCCATTATCAGCTAAAGAAAAGGTAATTATGGGTCTATAGTATTAGAGGCAGCTGCATATTAAATTCAGTGGAAACACAATATACCAGATCAGTATACTTGGCTTACATTTAATTTAAAATCCTTGATGCAGGCGGAATTAAAATATGCTAAGCTTAAAAGCCTTATTATTTCATGTCCCTGTGTTCTATAAAGCAGGGATAGAAAACGTGAATTCACTTGCATTCATCAATGATGCATTAACGACTGTCATGACCCCCCAAGAGATAAATGTTGCTCAAAACTTCTCCTTAAACATTTACATTCTGGTTGCGGCGGCAAATAGCTACGAAAAAGGACCCCCGTTAAAAAAAAAATAGCACGCTATTCAATTATGGCTAATCGGTTACATCTCCATCATAAAGTATTCATGGGGCAAGATACTAAGTAAATAAATAAATAGGCAAAGGGCAAGCATTGCAAATCAAGCCCCTGGGAATCGATAGTAGACAAAGTAACGGTAATGTATCAGATAAAAAAAAGTACACATTGTTTTTGTGCCTGTGCTGGGGAAACACGAGGCAAAAATGGATCAATTTCCAGAACACTGCTCCTCCCTGCAGCGACGCCACATAATTAGGCCCTCCTCCTGTACGAGGAGGAAAAAAAAAACAGAATGGGGGAAAAAAAAGGCAAAGAAAACATCATCCATCTGATAACTCCCGGCGCCTGTGCCCATCCATCCGTGAACGCAATAGATCACGGCGGGGGTGTAGAAAACATTGAACAAAGAGAATCCCGCTTCCCCAGCGTGTCAATTGGCGTGACGTCGCACGTGTCGCTATTGCTGAGTCAAATGCGGAAAGGCAGGCCCGCGTCGCCGACAAAGAGTTATAATCGGCATTCGTTTAGCACGCTCGAGATAAACAAATAATCATTATACGTTCAATAGGAAGACATGCAAACGAGAAGTGAACGCATGCATCGTTATCAGGAACATCAATGAAAAGGACGTATCTCGTTTCATAATATGAGAGATAGTCAGCACATTGGAAAAAGGCGAGATTAAGAGCTAAACTAATACATAAATTCCAGGCCAGTAATAATGCTTTAGATCTCAACTTTAACATATTAAAATGTTGCTATGGGGGGGTTAATATCTGGAGAAGCCCTTTATTAAATGAGGGGGCTACATTCTCCCTTACGGAGCAGCTTGCAGGACAGCCAAAAGCAGAGCCGCATGTTTGCTGGAATGCTAAGCAACTTGTATAAACTATCAGTATGCCAGACAGATGTGTTTTCACTTGAATTTGATATCGCAAGTCTGGGACATCTGCCCTTGTGATCCGTCCTTGATCATTCTCATTCATATTCATTGCTCGGAAAAGGCACACCGCTACCCTCTATTCCTCGCCCTCAGCAACGCAAGGGCAAAAAATGTGAACCTCCTTTGGATGGTTTTTTTTCTCCATTTCTCCCCCACCTTCGCTTGCTCTTCTTCACACTTTCCCTTACAATACACGCTTGAGGTGGCCAGGTAGCTCAGATCTCAGCGCTGAGCTCGAGAACCTCGGTTCGAGTCCACGCGCCTATCTGTGCATAAACTGTGTTCTCGAGTTTAGCGGGTTGATGACCGCTAATGACTGCGTACAAAATAAAACGTTCCGGTGAAATGTTTGGTTTTGCGCGTACCGTGGATACATTCCAGCCCATAAAAGTAAACAAATTTGCTCGATAGCCATACAACGAGCATTACGCCCTGTGTCGAAGCGGGTGGGATCGTGCGCCGCCTAGCGTAATTAACAGGTCACATGCAGAGATTTCGGAAGCAGTTCTGTGGTATCTCCTTCTGTGAACAGTTCTTTAAAATATAGCGCGATGCATTGGGTCTGTAAGATATTCGAATGGGTTATAAGGCTCACGACATGATTCCGATAGCACAATTGGGATAACATTGTGGGGGGGGGGGGACTAAAAAAAAAACACGCACAGACTTACTTCTGCCCAAATGTGGCTGCACCAGACATCAGTGGGAAAACACGACCTTCCGTGTATCCTCATTCCCCTGCCCCCAACTCGCTCCTAACCCAGACCCTCATCCGCCTTCTAGTTCCCAAGAGGACAGGCAGCTACCGAAATTGACAGAAAGATAAAAGCAGACGAGGTCCAATGGCTTGTCCAAGATGCCCCCTCCCTCTTTCCCTTCCCTCCCTCCACACAACCCCTCCCCCCATCCCACGACCCCACCACCACCCCGCTCTCTCTCTCTCGCAGACTCCACAGAATGATGCGAAAGAAATCCCGGAAATGGATTCCGTCATTTTAACCTGACCTTTGTGGGGATGAGTCCCAGGCAGTCTGAAAACTTAAAGAGATTGGAAATTGGGCCCCCACACACCCCCCCTCCCCACCTCCTCGAGCCTCTGGTCCCTCCGCCCCTCCATCTCGGACTCCGCCCCCCCCCCCCCGACGCGATCCTCTTCCCTCGCCTCTATTTCTCCCAGCATGTGTTCACTCAGGCAGTGACATCTCTCCATGCGCTCCCCTGTGTGTTTAAAGCATCATGAAGATTACCCAGGGCCATCTTTCCTGGCACCTAACTCCTGCTATTTAATCTCATAATCAGCTATTTATTACACTGCAAGCACACGCACGTGCGCGCGTGTGTATATATATGTGCATATACAAAAAAACATTTTGTTTTGTCCTTTATAAAGGCCTATAAAACGTAATGAATACAGGTATGTGATACATGTTTATGAATGCGTGTTTTATTATATATCTATTTTTTTTTACATCCCGCTATTGTCTTCTTATAACGCGCGCGCACTCCTCTAGCCAGCTGATTAAGCCGCTCAGGATTTATATCCCGAGTCTCGTGGGGACACGCGTGACAGTTAAGGCACCCGCGGCTATCAAACCGAGGGAAATTAAGCAGGTGTGCTGCGCAAGAGATATGAGGCATAATAAACACAAATCTCCGCTAAATTTGGCCGCCGGGTGATTTAGATGCCCTCTCCAAGGAACCATCAGCAACCGGGCACAATATCCCCATCCAGAGTGTGTGTTAGGGGTTTTCAGTGCTCGCATTTGTCATTGTCTCCTGCCTTACTTTTATTAATCCATAAAACATTGCTCCAGCGCCAAGGCACAGTGATTTCCTGAGGAGATGGAGAGGAAAATGGAAGAAATATTCCCCAGGCTCCATCCGTAAAATTACAGTTTGTGCAGAAAAAAAAAATGAAAAGCCCATCAGGGCATGATAAAAACCCGAGATGATTCGAGTTCAAAAGGATAAAAAGACTTATTTTTCTTATCCCACTTTTTAAAAGTCAATCATTTTTAGTTGCTATGTATAACCACCACGACCCTCACTTAATGTTGCCCTAATATGCGCATAGCTCCATACGTGTTGTCGGGATAATTACACAAAAGTGATGGCTTGTGGTGGTTCACACAATGCGATGAGTTCGATTCCTGGCAACTGCTAATATCAGTGGCGAGTGATTTCTGAACTGGTCATGGGTCCTCCCTTCACCAGCCTGCACTGGCCAACATCGAAAAGGATGTAAAAAAAACAACCCCCCAATAGCTGGCACGGGGTGAGGAAGCTTCCATCCAGCAGTAGATTACCAATAATGTATGACATTCACATGGCGTTACTTTTAAATGAAGGAACAGCAATACAAATTAGAATACTAATTGCTTTCACAGAATGTTTAGAATGTGTTAACTTTGCAAGGTGTTCAAGTATGGAAAAATTAAGCCAATTCGTGGAGCCTCAACAACACGACAACTTACCAAGGAAATGCTCCAATGTATTTTCGTTCATTATATATGTATATATATATTTTGGGGAATATTTGTTTAAATTTTTATCACATTTTTTTTTCATGAAACGCATCAAACGAAAATACTTTGCATGATACATTCAGCAAAGGTGTCGCCTTCTTGTGCATATTTGTGTGTAGGTGGTGGGGGGGCATGGGCACAAAATGGAAATAATGGCATTTCACTTTTTTTTTAGGCTTTCAAAAATCAGTGCAATTCTATTGTAAAAAAAACATTCAACATTCATGCTCGCTAGAAGCTTTCCCTGTGCAGTGTCTGGGTTTTCAATGGGAAAGATAATACAGTAACATTATATAACCCAACAGTCTGCTTGTGTAAGTGTCCCACTTTTTCTCATATTTTCGCTTCATTTGCTGCTTTGTAAAGAGAAAAAAACCATCCTCGTTCAATCGTAAAAAAAATCCCCATAGATTAAAAATACCGCTTAAGAAGAAGCTCATGCAAAATTACTACTTCTGGGTGTAATGTGGCAATGCTGTAAGCTCCTTTAAAGATTGCCACATATTGGAAGTGAGGTAAAATATTCTTATAAAATGATTGCTTTTTTGTATCTCTGCAACAATAAAATAAATTACGGTACAGTCTCTAGATGTATTATTATTATTATTTAAATATGAAATGTGTATGTCCAGTTTTGCAATTGCTTTGTCACACCACTGCTGGTGGAAAGGTCCTCCAATAGAGGGAGCTCTAGCGAGCCCTTCGAGAAGCAATCTGGCTTTCGATGCTGGCCACGTATTTCGTCAGAGGTGGGAGCACCCACACTTTATACCACCACAATGTGACCTGCAAATCGACAGACTGTGGTGACGTATTTATACGACTCAGTGGACAGACACAGGAGGGTTTACGAAACTTGCTCGTTGATGCAACTGCCGTGTCGAGGAATTTTAATCGAACGGTAAAAAGTACTCTTCATATTTAATTTAAAGTTAACTCAGACATTTCGATGGAAAGTTGGTACAAGTGGAATATTCGTAAACAAGGCCGCCTACAGATTTGTCGAGGGACGGGGCAAGATGCCACATGGGGTGGTGGCGTTGCCATCTACAGGGCCGGTGTGGGACCCCCTTTTGCTTAAGGCGTGGGGAAAATTGCCCCTTTTGCCCCTCCATTTGAACAGCCCTGCTTGCAAAGCTCCAAAGCAAATGCCTGTGCCATTGGGAGGGAGGGGGGGCAGGCAAACACACAAATAAAGACAAATATGTGAGGCAGCATGCTGCCGGCATGCCATCCAACCCTCGCCCCTTGCTGGTGATCAGCATAACTCATGCGTAGGATTTTGCGGTTGTGCCGTATAGCTCGCCAATGGGTTTCGGGCCTGATGTCTGAAGTTTGGCTTCACGTGCAGGGCATCTTCAGACATCACGGCGAACAACACGCGGTATACAGCTCCGAATATGCATCGGAGAGCTCTACAGCAGAAGCCATGGATCGACTCCAAAAGTGGTGCCGGTGTGGGGTGACCGTGACCTCATCACGCAATTACAAGCACGTAATGAGGACGTGTGCCATTATGCCTCGCTAATTCAATTCCCCATAGTCCGCCAGCCAGCACTGAAGTACAGTGCGAGTTGCTGGCACCGATCATTATTAATGTTTAACTGGTCACAGATAATTGATGGGCGAACCCGTGCTCATTCATCCGCTCAAGTGAAGAGGCGCTGTCATCCACCGAATTTCTAATTAAGACAAATTGATCAGGGTTGGGGGAATAAATGAATTCACCGGGCTATAAAGAAAGGTTTCGGTAGGGCAAAAAAGAACAAAACAAAAAAGCAGCCTTTAAGTCCAGTGGGGGCTGGGAAGCAATAACCCTCGGCTAAAGAGCCAATAATCAAATTGATCTGCCGAGCACTTTGTTTACCCGGAGGAGCAGTGTCAGGTTTATTGCTTTGGGAGGATCAGCTCATGCATTATTAATACACCGTTGGCTGTCGATCGCGCTCAAGTCAACTAGAAACGCACACGGGATTTTTCCTTTTTTTTTCTCTCCTCTCCTCCTGGTCGCCGTGCGTGATTGACTGGCTTCGGGTTCTACACCATCAGCGATGCGCCTGTGGCGACCGTAGTAATAAAAAAAATACATACATATGCGCCTGTGTTGATTTTTTAGCTCTGTTGACTCAATTTTGGTTAACAGAGCAAGATCAATTTCAAGGTGGGGGAAAAAAACCCAGAATGTGGAATAACAAGCTGACTTCCAGCAGACCCGTTTGTGGGGGCTGTCAGTACAAACTGCAAGCCTCCGATACCAAAAGTCTCAATACATTCTGCTCCAAAATTACTGTCAACCGCAACGAGATGGCACGGTGTACGTCTGTCACGGTGGTTGTGTGTAGGTCGAGTCAACCTCAAATGAGGACTTGGTGCGGTGTGTAAACATCGTCACGCGGGAGACAAAGGCGTCCGGGTGTGATGCTGGCCACCCACCCCGTCGTCGTGCGCCGTGCCTTCAAAGGTGCTCGCTAACAGAACGTGTCCCAAAAGTATGTTCAGGCTATATGGGGGGATCTTTGTTTTGTGTGTACCGAAAAGCTGTTTCACTTTAAGACAATCATAGACAGGATACGCGCGCATTGGGGCGAGCACGGCATGGGTGTTGTTGTTTTTTCTCTCTCTCCGTCAAATAATGACAATTTAGCTCTCAAATCCGAAGCGATGTTTGCGACAGAAGTTGTTTAGTGGAAATATGAAAAAAAAAACTTTTAAATATATATTTATATTTCATTGTAAGAGTTGAGTGAAAAATAGCTGGTGACAAATACAATAATATGCTCGGCATGATGAGTGCAGGGAATGGGCGGAAATAAAGGCAATATAAGTAATGGAGATATTAGGAAGATGACAAGGGTAGAAGCGACTCACTCACATAGAAAAAAAAACATTCTCAGTCCCACAGAGGAGTTTGATTCACGCCTCGTTCTTAAATGACACGAACCCGCTGTGGATTGAACGCCCCATGCCTGCGCTGTTGCCCGGTAGCCCTCGCGTTAAGGGGGGCAGGGGGGGGCGGGGGTGCTGAGCTTTTGATTTGAAGCGCAGAAGCCTAGCATGCAACTCACCCCCACGATGTCGTGGGACCCCCGTTGTATGTCCAGGTTGGCTTAGGCGCTTGATGGTGATGGATCGGCACGGGTGCAAAGCAGATGACACCCCCCCCCCCTCCTCACCCACACCGAGCCCCCTAACTCCTTAAGGTCGGCTCAGGAATAAAGGTCAAGCGCCATAACGAGGAGGCCGCGAGAGAGAAAAGCTGATCTGAACGAGAATGCTTCTTCGGAGCGTGACTGAATGTTTCGTCGCTAACCCGGGGATTTCTCGCCTGCGAGCCAGCCACCTGCGAACAGCGCCGTTATCAGCATCGACAATAAGCTGCAACGCGGACCATCCTCTGCAATTAACACAAAAGTATTTTTTTTTTTAAAAACATCTTCTCATTATTAACACAGCGGGACAATCGTGCTGAAGGGAATTTTATTTACGAAAAAAAAGTTGCACGCTGCCTTTGAACCAAGGTCATACGCAACGGTTACGTTTCATATTCCATTGCACATTTCAATGGCAATTTCACGGCATCGATAAGACATTCCACGTTGCGGGAATGTGAAATATTAAAATCGAACAAAAGAACATTTTAGGGGAAGCAAATAAGCCGATACGCTTACACACACACACACCGTGAAGAGAAACGCCGAGACACGGGACCGCAGTGACAAGGCCAGATATTGGGTCGAGCTGAAGTGGTCGCGCAGCACTGTACCTGCGATATAAGCCCGAGTGTGCACGACGCTGCACTCTAAGTGACTTTCCTCATCCCTCCATAAAGAGATCTCATCGGTTTTGACAGGAGACCCCCGTGGACCTCCACCACCGGAGTGACTCTTTAAATGTCAGCGTTCGCTGGGGACCGGATTGAGTGTAAACACGCTGCCCCGGCTGTCACAGTCGGTCCGCCGCCTGCCTGTCCCCCCCCCCACCACCCTCAACCGACCAGCAGCGGGCGCAGCACGGCTCCCCCCCCTGCACCCCCTGCCACAAACACATGCCCTGTCTGTTATCTCCCAGCTTCAGCGCCAGTGAAAGGCACTGGAAGTGACAGAAGGATGACAGGGAGAGAGATGAGATGAGAAAGCTGCAGTAATAACAAAACCCTGCTTCTTACTCTTTTTTATGCGTTGCACCCCCCCCCCCCCCCCCCAGTTTCGCTGTAGCCCCCCCCCCCCCCCCCCGCAGCCAACCTCCCAACGCTGATCTCTTATAAAAGGCTGCCCCTGCTTTTAACTTTAGCGGGTGCGTGATACAGGGCGACAGGTTCACACAATAGCACTGCATTTAGACACAGGATGTGTGTGTGTGTATGTATGCGCACATGCTCGTAGGAACGACACAGACGCGTTTCGGACACCGAGGAAACCACAAGGAGAAGTGCATTAATATTTCATGGCGGGTGCAAACTTCTAGACACTATCAAAGGTTGTGCACATTCGCAGAGCTGCAACGCAAGTACTTATCCAGTTGCAGGTATACGCACCGTCTGTCTCGATAGCTTCGTTTCATTATTCACGTTTAACAAAAAATAAATCAACACGATGTAATATTTCCATTTGTGAAGAGCGTTTACACGTGGATGTAGACACTACGGTGCAGTGGTTTTCTCACCGCGCGATTAACTCGGCGACCTGAGTTTGATTCCCAGCTGCAATGAACAGGAGTGGGAATATCTGAGCCGGATCTGGGGTCGCTCCCAACCAACCTGTTGCACTGACCAGCATGGTGAAGCCTGGTCAGACAACGCCTGTGACCAACATGGCATGGGGAGCCCTTCAGTTCAGTTGTCCATTGACAAAAGGTAATTTTTGTATCATTATGAAGAATGAAACTACATTCTTTGCAAGTGTCATAAGAGTGGCACCTTTATTTTGCGAACAGAAACAAGGAGTATCTCATTATACTCCGAATACAAATTATTCTAACTGAATTTTTCCAAGGCTGACCTTTCAGTTGAAGCGTTGACTTTACAGATATATCCATGGCGTACATAATAAATATATAATTGTATATCAAGAACATGGGATTATTCTTTTTGTCATGGAGAATAACGTGTGATTATTTGAAGAAGAATTCTGGTAAAGGTGCAGACCGGCAGATGCTCGCCCAACCCACTGCTGAAGAATCACCTCCGCTCAAGCGAGCTCTCGAGAGCTCCTCTCGAGGGTAATTGGCCTACTCTTCAACACTGGCCTGGACGTCAGAAAAAACGGTGGGTGTAGCCTCACTTGACCCCACCACACGCGCGACCTCCTGATCGACTAAATGTGGTGTGCTCATTGACACTGCTGGCTATACCAGTCCAGTCAGATCGAAGGAGTGACGACTGGATTGCAAGTCCATGCAGCGTGCTAACAATACACAACACAGCAGTATCCCTCGTGTGTGTGTGTGTGATTATATTATTCATAGCCAGCATTTTCTGACGATGACAATTCTCATTTTCTGCTTTTTGCATCTGCTTGGAGATTTACTTTACATCTGGTGAAATAAAATAGCTGACAATTATTGGGAAAATTCCCATCTGCAATGCTATGCCATGCAACTGGGATTTTCTGTGAATGATATAGGTGCACTCAGCATTTAGTCATATGTAAATGTGGACATTTATTATATTTTACGTCAGCCTGCTGAAACACACCCTTCTTACTCACAGACATTGTAAATGCACACTATGAGTACAAACCATAATACAATGGTGGTTAAAAATAAAAACGGGATGGCCGTAACAAATCAGATTTGTAAATAGCAACTTCATGACAGGAGGCAGTCCACACTGGGGCTGTCCACAACTCTGCGTGCGAGGCACAGATTTAGCAGATGGCTGTCCCCGTGTGTCAACGCTGTTAAGCACTCGTGTTGAAGCAAAGAGCCCACGAGACTGAAACAAAAGCCTCCTGCTACAGAGCTGCACACTGAAAGGCGAGACACTAAAAGCTCACCCCTGCTAGGATGCGCACATCGATTTCCACCCCCCCCCTCCCCACCGCAGCCCCTACCCCCCCCCCATATTTTTTTTTGGTCCAACAGATTTAGTGCACCAGAAAGATCAACCGCAGCACTTCCTTTGCTCGGCTCCCTTCGTCCCATTTCCTCCCTTCTCGCCGTGTCTACGATCCCCATACCCTGCCGGGCTTACACTATCCCCCTCCGCCGCCTGATCCACCTCCCCCACCTCTGCGCCCCAGCTCGGCTGTGACATGTTGTTGTGCTAATGCAGGTAAAGATACATGTTGTACATACCCACGGTATTTGATTTGGGACGAGCCTATATTGATTGGAAGGTTTCAGTAACAACAAGAGTTACATTTATAAAATGCTGCGCGTTCTTTTTTTCATTTACCGGGCGCTGAGCTTGTATTAATCCGGGCCGAAAATAACGTTGTGGAGCAAAATGTATAATGCTTCCTCACGGTGCTATAAAGCTAAACTTTGCAGTTTGCGCAAAGTATTACAAACAAGGCGCTGTGTAGATATTAAAACCTCTGATTAGCACGGTTGGCTACGTACGGTGCGAAAGAAGTCCAACATACAATCATCCAAAACTAGATTTAGTATTTTCTGGTGAAGGGCCACTTAAAATGAGCAGATGTCAGGAACCCCAGGCAAACGTTGTTTCACCACTGACTCACTTGCCTCGAGTGCCTTTCTAATTATTTCACCGCACAACCCAGGCAATAAAGCCCATTAAAATTTGCTCCGCGAGAGCCTCTTTGGAGCCGTACCTTTCATTATGCAGCACAGTCTGCTCAACGTGAATATTACAACTACCGCTGCATTACCTGCGGGTTGGACTGGCCCTGCACCCAGTTCCCTACCGCAGCTGCGGCGAAGGCTCGGTGCTTGCTGCGCCACAAACCACCACGTGTGTAAAGCAATCCCACCCCGTCCTCGCTCGCAAGACCAACTAGCCCGCACCCGCGGCGCGCGCGTGCTCGCGAGACGCGGACAACAGCCAGACTCTCTACGGGGTAATTAGATGGAGGGACATATGGCCGAGCGCACGTGTGTTCCCCCCCCCCCCCGCTATATCCCGACGGGCAGTGGGATTGTGGAGAAGCATTTACAGCGCTCCCGATTGGTTACAGCATCATCGTCGTCGGTGACAGATGGCTGCAATCGCTCAATAACCCCCGCCACAGCAGCACGACAGCTTGTAATTATGTTTGCCAAGTGACATTGCGAATCTTAAAAAACTGATCTAAATGATATCAACTCTCCGGGAAAAAAAAACACATTTCACGGTTTTTTTTGCGCGTAGTTGTTTCAAACATTTTTAATTGACAATTTGGTGTGTGCATGCGCGTGTGAAAGTTAAAGGTCAGCTTCTCTCTCTGCACAGAGTGCTCGTCACACGATAGAAGAAGAGGTGCTCTTTGCTTCGAGGCAGTCTGGCCTAATCATTTTCTATTCTGGCCAGATAGATTGGCAGAGGTGGAGATACCGACATATTTACCCCCACCCGAAGTTGATCAAAGTTATTCACAGCGACACGAGGGATGTTTTTTTTTCTTCCGAAAGTGATCTATCGATTGGCTTCTTGATGCGCGTCCAATCGTTACGGATGGGCAGAGAGGCATTGTCTGTAAAAATCAGGCGCCTAAGGTTTCATCAGCCTTAATCAGGAATCAAACCTATTTCACCTGGGTTACAAGCCCAGAGTATGTTTGTCAACGTATGCCGCGATCGCTCCGCACATTGCGTGCGCATATAACAGAATAATGCAAATAAATGAGATGGAGTTTATTTTTAATCACCGTGCTGTTATGATCATTTTTGCTGCAAGCATGCACGATATATTACAACTTAAAAAAATATATTGTGTGATATAAAGCACATTTAGTTACGAGCACCCGCACAGCATATGGCGTAGTTTTATGATTAACTATCTGTTTGTGCCGTAATTCCCCTAACCCCATCCGTCAAGAGATGGGAAATCTGGAACTTTTCACAAGCGTAATAACTAACAACTTCCCCGGGGACACGCTTCTTACAATGAGAAGGAAGCCTTCGGTATCTCAACGTAACAACAATACACACGGAAAGGGCTCTGTGTGGAATCGGGTCGTTTCAAAAGAGCAACAGCACCACCTACAGATCCCCCCGTTGTCCTCCCGATTGAAGTGAGGTCATTTAACAGCCCGTACCTGCTGGCCACCAACGTAACACGATTTAACGAATCACCTCTCTGTGTAAACACGTCGCGACGTGCTTCGAGAGGGAGTGTTGCACGCGGTGTTTTAAAATAAATTAGCAGGAGGCTGGCATGAAGCGAAGTGAAGTACTGTATTTCAGCACGATAAACATATTTAGTTGTTGACTACATTTATGCGTGTATTAACATGTGATGATCACGATTGTTATTCATAATTTGTGTATATGCATATATCAGGAATAGATTTCAAAATTGTATATTTTCATTCTTATTTATTGTTTTTTTACATAACGCACTGGATTTGCAATCCAGAGGTGGCCACATCAATTCAATCTCCCGGGGGAGGCAGCTGAAACAATGGACACGTGTATTGAATTCTCCCGACTCTGTCCACCCAACAGTGTGAAAGGGGACAGCACAGTCGATCAGCAGGTTCGCGTATGGTTGAGGCGAAATGTAGGTACTCTCGCCTCTTCCAAGACGTCTGGTCAGCATGAAAGGGTAGGCCAGCTACCCTCTAGAGAGGCCAGCTACCCTCTAGAGAGGCTCTCTAGAGGGTAGGCCAGCTACTCTCTAGAGAGGCTCTCTAGAGGGTAGGCCAGCTACCCTCTAGAGAGGCTCTCTAGAGCTCCCTCTGGTGGAGGCCATTCTGCCAGCAATGGCGTGAGCAAGAAATTGCTGGGCTGCGCCTTTGACATTGTTTTGTATCATCCAATAAACTAAAATAGTATTTTATATTACCAGCACATCATGCTGATATTCAGCTCTTTCAAAAAGCACTTGAGCAATAATGTGATTTGTGGTCCTAGTTGCTTCACATACTTCAGTGCACTACGAAAGAACGAGGCACGATCCTTGAGACAGTGTGTTGCTATTGGCACATCTTAGTCATTTTAAACTCACCATGGTTCCTCTCCAACCTCACAAGCCTCTCCTGTCTGAAGAATTTCATTAGCGAGAGAGTGTGAAATGCACTTTCCACGAAGGTCACCTTTGGCAATCCACTAGCTCTCCACAAAAAAATATATCTGCATAGGTTAAACGCTCTTGGCACGATTTTAAAAGCCTTGCTCTCATGTAACATTTTTTTTTCGAATTTCATTACTGCTGACTTGAGGAAGAAACAGTAGGGCTTTATCAGCATCAGATTCTTGTCTCATTGCCCTTGCATCTCGCTCCAGCACCAATGAAAGCCAATGCCACTGACTGTGGACGTATTTTTTTTGCGAGCCATGATGAATAGGAAAGTTCTCCCGTGTCACTGCAAAAGCAATGCCTGACTGTCAGTAGAGCAGGGGACCCAATCGCCACGGACTGTGCGACCGTTTCCAGCCATGCCCCAGCACCGCTGAGCTCGAGTTGGCGCACACCCCCGGTGCCTCCCTTCTCCCTCCATCCCGACGCTCGCCCTCTCATGCGCCTCCCCGCAAAGTCTGGCATCTGCCGCGCTCCTGGACATGCTCCACTTCGCGCTAGCCCGCCATGTGAACTTGCAGTCAACTGTGAAGGGCTTTTTTCTTCCCTGGCAGCGTGCAGTGCGGATGGGCAACCTTCACGGTTCTTAGTCCCTTCTAGACAACGCCACCTCCCACGAGAAATGGATCATTGGCTTCATTGTTGTGGACTTTTATAGCTGTTCATTTTCTCTCTTTCACCAGGGGGGAAAAAAAAATTGGTGATGAATAAATAACAAAATAAATACGAGACCTATGGCGAATTACCAAGGCGACTCATCAGGAGTACGTTTGTGCGGCCATAAAGGGATACTATTCAACCGCTCGGCAAAAAGATACGTCATCATGCCAAAATATCTGAGGATGCAATTCAACACTGACAGTGTAATGGACAGGGGATATTAAAGCAGAAGTAAAGTTTTGGCTGCATTCAACCCTTCCAGGGGGGAAGGGGGTGGGGGGCGAGAGGTTGTATTTTGCAGATAAAACAGAAAGGAAAATTAATTTATGTCTCCTCTGCAATCTTTCAATATCCTATTGCCGAAGCCATGATCTAAACCAATCAGTTGACAGGAGGTCATCTTAGCTGAGGCATACAAAGTGGAACTAATCTTTCCACTAAGAGTGGGGGGGGATGTTTTGTTAGGCCTCGGTTCTAATGACAAGCAGACGCTCGGCCAATCAAGACAAGAGGGAGACGCGGAGGGGCAGGTGGGGGCCAGGGAAGGATTCCTATCACCTGTCATGGCTTGTCTTCTTGTGACAGTCCTCTTTTTTTTCCTTCTTCGGCCATCAAAACAGCTCAGACTCGGGCCCACTAAATGCAGCTGTATATCGGTGGTGGTGGGGGGGAGGAGCAGAGCAGGGGTTCGTGTTGGAAGGAGGCGGCTGCTTGCTACCGCTGGTGCAGTGCAAGGAGGGTAAGGCTCACTGTCAGCGCCGCAGCCAGAGTTTTGGCCGGCCGCTGATGGACGTCCAAAGCCGTTCCGCTCCGCAAGGCAGCGCCGCTCTCTCAGAAATGCAAACTCGGCGCAGAAAGTCAGCTGATCGGCAGACCCAAGGAAGGAAGCCGTCTCGGGTTTTCCAGGGTGGTTTCGGATCCCCCGCCTGCCGACAAACATGTAAAATGAATGTTGTTTATTTATTTACGTCGCTTAAGTTGTGGTCCCAAAACGATGAGCATGAAATAATTACACAAAGAGCAGGCCTCCTAAGCGGTCTCGCGGGCTGAAGAGGTACACGTGGTAAAGCACACAAATTAAACTTGTAATGAAAGTTTTCTTCGTGGGAAGGCTCACATTTTTTTCAACAAATATCTTATATGTATAAATTCTATGTTCTCTGTTTCACCATAAATTGACCATTTATTTCCGCCGTATCCTCACCACCACAAGCAAACCAATCACGTTCCACTTAGCCATTGGTAGCCAAGGGAAGAAATCAACAGGGTGGTGAGATGTGGAAAAGAGCGAGGTTCATAAGCAAAGCCTGTTTTGGACTGGTGTGGGTCTAATTCACCTAAATCTGGCAATTCAGTGGTCACGGATAAGAGAGGAAATGTGGAAGCAGATGACCAGTGAACAGGCGGATCGAAATCACGGCCCACGAGCAATGAAGACAAATTGCAGCTGTTGGGAGCTGGGAGCAGTGAATCGGCATTGGTGACTTCATTAATATCAGGCTGACAATCGACGATGGCGATAATGATGATGGCGCAAAACAATTAAATGATTTGTACATTTCAAGGCATGGAAACTACTGCAAAGTACCCAGCAGAAATGAAGAGTAAAACCCTTAATAAATTAAAAGAAAATTAACACGTTCTCTTTAAAAATAAATACATCTGAATAATGTATTTGTTTACCCAGGAAAATCTGTCTGAATGTTAATACCCTTTTTAGGAGGTTTCTATTTTTGAGACTTTTGGCCAAATCTGTTTTGTTTGTAGTTTGCGTGTGCCTTTGGAAGGCAAACAGGGTGCCTGGATAAACCCGTGCACGCAAATGATAAACCCTTAAACGCCACACGGATGGAAGCGTACCATACTTGCAGTACTGCAGTACTGATGACCATTCTTGGAGGTCAGCGAGATTGCCAGAACATAACGTTCACTTCTATAAGAATCTCACTGTGAACATATTGCAGTGGTATTTGTTTCTCACAATTATGGTCCCAATTGTGTCATTGACGTCATGTCGACATTGACAGGAATTACATTTCCAGTGGGGATTATACAGCTTGCAGGGCATCGCCCTGTGTCAGAGGATGACGTGGAAATATTATGTCACAGGAAGACTTCTGAAGTCGCTTCAACGTACCTTTTTGTCCACTTGCTTTATCATGCCTTGCAAGGATCGTCGCATGTTAATCAAACTCAACCATTTAAGTCCCATAGTTGAAATACATCAATTCGAATTAAAAAGCCTATTTTAATGTGATGATCATGCTCCGTGTATAGCAATCGGCGACTGCTGAGACCATTGGGAGCCTCGTTCAAAAACCGTGGGGGCAAGCGAAACCCGGATTCGAACTCATGCTCTCAGCGTTGCCAGCTCGGTGTGTGCTGACCCGTGAGCCACCCCGGACACCTCGATACATACAGCGCTCTTAGAAAGTCAACACGACCTCATCGTGAGATTTTCTCAGTGAAATGCAGCGCGCACTCGACGTGGCTATTACTCCGCGACAGCTTGTCGCACAGCGTGCCAAGTGCAGCAAGCCTACAGGCTGACAAGGTCACCAACCTCCTCAGTGCAGGAAGCAAATGTAGCACTTTTTTCCCCTCTCACGCCGCTAAATGAAGGCCATCTGAGCTACCCCCCATTTTTTTGCTCAACGTCTCTTTTGTGCGCGCGGTAATACAATGCCTTTGTGACACAAACGGTATCGTTAAATGCAAAAAAAAAATGTGCACGTTGACTTTTCACGCTTTAATCATGGGGCCATTGGTGGCTTTCCAAGGAGGAATACACGGAGCAGTTTCATTTGCTGAATGGTGGCGGCGGGGATGGTGGCGGGGTGGGGGAATTTTTTTATATTTGCACTTGCAATACCTTTCATTGTACCTCTGAAAGGTGAGCCTTGGTCGCAGTTGTCTACACGTTCTCATTTGAAACAAGCCCAATTAATACAAATGCCACTGGCTCTGCCGAATTTGCCGGGGAACGTTGAACCACAGGCATCAGTGGCCCATTGTCCCAACAAGGCCCCTCCATTACTGTTTTGACAGCTGAAAGTTCATCGCGCCTGCAAGCAGGCTTACCGTTTCAAAGCAAGCATTCGCAACAGATCCGGACAAGTCACTTCTGACATATCTGCTTTCCCAACCATAGCGCGCGGGGGCGGGGGTTCCTTACTCATCGCTTTGAGAAGAGACAAAGGATGCACAAATGTAAAAAGAGAAGTTTTTCATTCGACTGGAGGCAGCGAGTTTTTTTTTTAGTCTGAAATCGAATCTCCTGGCAAAACAATATGAAACACAACACTACGTACACGTACACCTGATAAGCAAAGTTAAAAGGTCCTGTCAGTGTAATATGATGAACTCTTTATTGATGGGCTTAGGTGCTCCATGGCACCATAACAACAGCCGTGTCTGTCACAGTAAACACGACACCGGCAGAATTCTAATCAAGCCAACATTGTAGGCCTAAACAGTACCGCGTAAATATGACTTTATGTTATCTCTACATATACAATACACTGTTTATTCTGCCGCTTAAGTGGATTATGCTATAGCCGTATATATGTGTTATATATACTGCACGAGAAAATATGAGGCAGTTTTCTGGAATGGCTGCAAGTTTTAGGATTTATCCAAACACCATTCGCATGCACTGTGATCATCATCAGCAGCAGCCATGCTAAATCCACTGCTGTATGTTACTGCTCTCCTTCACGATTCTGCGATGCCGCGATCCACCTGGCACCCGCACGCAAGTTGACTCTGTTATGATTCGCGAGAAAGGGCCATCACTCGATCGAGCGATGTGTCCTGCCCAAGCCCACTTTACTTTTGCTAACAGAATCAAGTCTTTAACGTGGATACCTTCCACGCATCAATGCGTCCCACCTTCTGTCCCTCAATGTGATTCCGAGCGCGCATCTCCCCGCCGTACTGTGATATTTACACCAAAATTATTCTTGGAATTGCAACGCGAGAAACATGACAAATTAAATGATAAATTAATAGCAATGTGGGCGACTTTATATATTTATTTAAAAATAACAAATTGATAGTCATGGAGTGAACGTCCTCAAGGTATCGTTGTTTAAAATGCTCGCAATTTCCAGTTGCCTTCGGTCAACATCAGGGTCATGGGTGGCTTCGGCCTCTATTTGTTCGTGTTTGGTTAAACTCGGGGGAGGAGTGGGTGGGTACAAAGCCAGTGGCCACGAGTCAACAGCCTGCTGAGACTGGCCGTTCTCTTATCAAACGTTTCACAAATAGTCCGATGGGCCGCATATGGGACAGAATGTGACCCGGCGACACAGGGCCTTGGCTGCGCTCTGGCACTCGAGCCAAGGTCGCGTATCGAGCTCTTGAAGCGCTGGGTCAAAAGGACCCAGGAATCTCAACACACGCGGCCGAGCTGCAATGATTTGTCAATGGCTGGTGGATGTGCGGGTTTTTTTACTTCTTCTACCCCTCCCTCCTACTCTGTTCTGTGTGACCACAATGATAATACACTATGTAACACGGTTTTTGGTCCCTGGGCAGTAAGTGTTATTTTCTAATTGCTTATGCCTCAAAATTATAGAAAAAATGGCTATTATTCCCCACAAGCTTTGCTTTTGTGACCAGGACTTTACGTGACTGACACAAATGCACACCACGTTTTCTCATTGTAAATAGGTACATTTCAAAAGATCACTGTCCTGGTCACAAACGCAAAGTTTGTGGGGAATAATAGCAATTTTCTGTACTTTTGAGGCATAAGCAATTAGGAAACAACACTTATTACCCAGGAACATTTTTTGTTTTGTTACACAGCGTAATAAATTCCTTCTATAGTACAGCTGTAACGTCACGTCAGCATTATCATCATCATCATCAATCGTGAGCCATGTTCAATCCACTGCTGTATGGTCGCCTACTCCAATCCGCCGCTACCTCCTCTCATGACCCTGCGATGTAATAATCCACCAAACGCCCGCACACAAACGGATTTCATCGCTCCGTCTCCTGTTTCACGGCCTATCAGGTCGCTGCCTTGCCATGGGCAAAACGGTAACATTTTCAACAATCCAAAAGCCTCCAGTATTCCAAAGCAGGATGTATTTAAATAACCACAAGTACGACATAATTTAAAAAAAAAACTATCATTATTTACAAGTCTTTGTCAATCCACTGCTGGATGAAGGCTTCCACGTGCTTTGTCAGTTATGGAGGTTGTTTGGTGAGGATGGGGACATTAAAGGATGAATTCAGATATCACTCGCCACTGATGTTAGCCAAGGTTGAGGATCAAACTCAGGTGACCAGTTACATAGCACAATGCACGCCCCCCACAAAGCCACCACTCAATCACAATTCTAATAATATGTATACGTTTTATCATTTCTGAAGACAGTCACATTAAAAGTGTGCTACTATAACCGAATGTGGTTTGTTCAATTAATCCTTTGAAATCGTCAGCTGTTTGCCTAGATTGTCCACTGTGTCGCTGTTTTTTTTATTGCACTGCATGTCAACAAATGATCCCCTTGCAGAGCAAACAGACTGATTGCCGTGTGCCTAACCAGCATTTGCATAGTACATAGGCAACTGTATTTGCCATTAGTAGAAAGCAAACATGATACGAAAAAATTGTTATATATTAATAAAAAAAAGCTTTCACAAAAAAATGTGCATTTAATGTGCATACACGCAAAACCAACATTCACCGGTGTTAAGTACAATTCTGAGAGTGAGTGGGTGTCTTCACCAGCCTTCCCTAACCAGTATGGTGAAATATGGTCACATCTTCTCACAGTGGTGTCAATAATATTTTTTTCAGAATCTGATTTTGTTATCGAGACTGGAGAAATCCGATGACCTATGAAGCTCTTTTTCACAGGTGTCCAGGATGGGCGGGTGAGCAAGTTTCAACGGCAAACAATACACAAACAACGATAGGAGTGCAAAAAGGAGAAAATTGGTAAGCAAGTTTACTGAGACTTTCACCGCGAATTGTGTCAGCTATTTCCCCAACTGAATCAAATTTTACAATAATCGTCTGAGGTGTGTGTGTGTGAGTTTTCCCGCTTGTTACTCGGCACGGCGTTTGACAGTTCGATGCACGTGCCTCTTCAAATGCTTGAATAATAGCGCGGAGCAAAATGTAAATTCCTGCAGAAGCTCCCAGCAGCGTGGAGCGAAACATCAGACATCACGCTGAACAACACGTGGCACAACACAAAAAAACACATCGGAGAACTATGCAGCGCAACCGTGACAACCTGCGTAGTTTGAGTAATAATTGTTTTAAAACACACAAAAAATACGTTCTGGATGTTCTAAGAGGCTCAGCGGTAGAGGTATCCATCCACACGACTTCGGTGCCGCCACAGCCGCAATCCAAACAGTGCTGCGAAAACAGAGCCACGGCTCAGGTCAACAAACAGGCTGCTTCACAAACACAGAGGGCCAATATTGATCTTACAGCAGAGTAAAGTTCATTGGGAGGGTCCTGGGTTGAGAGGGGGGGATGTGCTGGAGGACCTGGGACGAAAGGGCACGATGTGGGGGGGGGGGCACTGTAGAAGTCTTTGCTGGCTGTCTTGTAGGGCGCTGTGAGCAGACAGCGTGCCAACAAGCGTGAATAAAACATTCCACACGGGGCACCACATTCGCTCGCCCACATCTTTGTTGAAGTGGCGGCATTCGGCTCGGTGCATTTGTTTGTAAGGGCAAAAAAAAAGTATAATCTTCGCAAAAAATGTTTCGAACTGAAACAAGGCAAAGGTAAAGCTCCCCCGCATAGCGTTACTATACTTTTTTTGGACAAGTGCTGTTAGCGAGCACCTATGAAGGCCGGTTCACGGCAGACGAGGGCGTGGGTGACCAGCACCGCGCCGACCGCCTTTGTCTTCCTAGTGGCGATATTTACACAACACACACACACACAAAGCAGCATCGACCATTACAGTGGTAGTCGTGATGTTGCCAGGGCAATCTACGCACAAGGATAAAATTCATTACAACTGCTGTCATGAACTGCTAAATTATGGTAACATAACTATAGTGCTTGTGCCAGACTTGGTTCATAGTAGTACCACTTGAACCCACACTTGAACAAGGGAACACACATTTGTGCACTGCAAATATTTCAGTGCCTTTGTGCGTGCTCTTGTCCCGTATACTTTCGTCTCTGGGTTGTGATTCAGCACTAACTGGTTAGTGGTCAGTCGCCTCCTTATCAATCTTCTGTTGCTCCTACCAAGGTTACTGTTCGCATGAACCTCACTCCTAAATTCCTCCTCGTATGTTGGAGACTCGGTCTACCAGACTGTTAGTCCACCATGCTGCAGGTTCAAAAACTTCTCTCTCTCTCTGCGTATTTCCTCGCACTGCTCGACTTCGGAATTTCATCCCATCGTCTGATTTCCCAAAATCGTATAACCTTGCTCATTTCAAAAACATTATGGAATCATCTATAACACTTTCAATAATGCTCCTTGGGTGATGTTCTGTATCTGCTAAATACTTTGAAGGTAAAACAAAAGCGATAACCTATTCGTGTCTTCTGAAGGAGCATCTGAGGCCACGCTCTCCATATTGAACTGTAAATAATGAAATTCATTATGCATGAGAAATAATGCCCTAACAGCTGGTCGAGAGATCAGATTGTATGGCCTTAAACCAGATGGGGAGAGTAAACTTACACAGCACCTTAATGCATACTTGTATAAATCCTGCTTGCAAGCTGAAAAGGTTCAAATAATCTTAAGTGGCGTGATAGTCTCGCGGTAAACGCGCTTACCGCCGAGCGAGTTTGCGAGGGGTTTGATCGGCGATTCGCACCGCTGCCCAATAACGGTGCCGCACGTGTGGTTATTTAAGCGTGGCCTGGTAGCTAACAACGTTCACTTGAGACGTCGTTCACACGAGATATCCATGGCGCGTGAGAGAAGCCACAGGTCACATCTTGAAGTTTGAAGATTATCCAACAAAATAGTGTATATTTTTCACACTTAATACGTTTCCATTCTACATGTGAAGTGATGTTGCCACCGTTGTGATGGCTAGCGTCACTCCAGGTTGCAATTCAGAGGTCGCCGGTCCGAATCCATAAACTAAAACTAGTTTACTTTACCAGGTAAAGCTCACTGAGCTATGTAGCTCTTTTTTCAGATGCGAACGGGCTAAAAATGATAGCTCAAGGAAGTGGCTTATCGTGCGGAAATGTTTCACAGCTAAATACTCCCAACGCATTTTTCTATATTTGGGAGGAAAACCCGGAGGACCAAGATAAAAAAAAAATCCACGTGACCACGGGGAGAGAGAGAGAGACATGCAAACTCCAAATATACAGCAGGCATCAGGGTCGGGATCGAAACCCACGCGTTCCTGCATACAAGGCGAGGTAGCTAACATCTCGTCACCGTGACGTCCCCGACAGCAGCAGTTGAAACAATAGGAAGGTCTCTTTGTGTACCGCAGTTAGTCCATCGGCAGGGAGCGTGCGCTTGGGTACGGTGTGAGTACTCTCACCTCTTCCAAGACGCCTTGCCGGCATGGAAGAGTTAGGCCCAGAAGAGCCTCTCGAGAGGGTCTCTCGAACTCCCTCCAGTAGAGGCCCCTCCGTCAGCAGTGGCGTGAGCAAGCAATTGCAGGGCTGTACCTTCGCCGTTCTACGTCCAAAGTGCTCTTTAAGGTTCAAGGGAAATGAGAATGTGCAAAAACATTGCGAGTGAGAATATTGGTGATGATGTGATGGACAATTGTTTTTTTTATCTCGATAACAATTTTTTTTTACAATATAACGTTGATAATGATGCCTTGTATATCGAGAGCTTCCTAGCCAACTAAAAACTGTATTGCATGTCGATAATTACTCCCCTGGTTACAAATCGAAGAATTGATCGATTAATTTAAACCCGAGCTTTTTTTAAATCGAAGAGTTGCCTCTGCCGTCTTCCAGATGATCAAACCTAAGAAAAAGGGATGCATGAGTGATGAAAGTGTTCATCTTTCAGAATAATATATTTGATTCAATTACAGTTAACATTGTGCTCATACACAGTCATATAGTCTCTTGAGCTCCTAAATTACGTAATACTTGACAAAATATTGGAAAAATAATGAAAAGTATGCATTGCAATGGCATGTGAGTTTAATCCACTTTCATTATTCATCATGTACAATCCTAACATTTTAATGAAACAATTAAGTAAATGTTCAGTCCTTTATCAATCCACTGCTGGATGAAGGCTGCCTCAAGCTGTGTCAGTCCTGGAGGGTGTTTGACCATACTTCACCATGCTTGCCAGTGGTTGTAGGTTAATTGGGGTACAGGTCTACAAATGTCACTTGTCACTTATGTTAGCCATGACAGGGTATCGAACTCTGGTGATTGAGTTTATACGGAAGTGGTGTTAACCACTGTTCCACTAGCCTGTCCCATAATTATACAACAATTTAATGAAATACTTTTGATATTCTCTATTCTATCATTCACTTCACCTATAAAGAAGTATTGCTTATGTTTATAATGTATGGGTTTAAGATATACTGTTTTTTTGTAACCATTAGATTTGTATTTTATTTTACCAGGTATGGCCCACTGAGATAAATATATCTTTTTCAGAAGAGATCTGAACACAAATAATAGCTCAATGAAGTGGCTTATCACGTGGAAATGTATAACAGCCAAATACTCTAAACGCGTGACGTTGATTCTAAATGTGGAGAGAGAAACCCGGAGAACCCGGAGAAAAATCCATGCGACCACGAGGAGAGAGACACGGTAACACCAAATACACAGCAGGCGTCACGTTCGGGGATTGAACCAACGACCTCCTGCATACCTGGCGAGGTAGATAACATCTCAAAAACGTGGCGCTATAGCATGACCACTGAGCAACCAAAGACTAAGCTGGAAGGCAGTTTGCAGTCGGTGGTAAGCCAATGCTACCAACAATATCCCAAGCTCTGCAGTCCTCTATAAATTAATGTGATCGTTTACTAGAAAGTATTGGCAAAATTATCTGAAGCTTGCCATAACTGTTCAATTATACAATATCATAACTTACCATCGTTCGTATAAAAAATACAATCAAAACTTAAGGTTAAAACTTGCCGAATGCGTTTTTCTTTTAGTTTAGAGTTTATAAGAATGCTGCATTTCAAAACACGAATGTCGGATGCTTTAAGGTAATTGTGTTAGTTGTCATAAATTGCTTCCTCCCCTAATCCTAATGTCCTGTTTATAATTCCCTCCTGAAATTGCCCCCACCCCCCCCCCCCAATTCCTAGGCTGCCCCCCGGCAGAAGAGTAATCGGCTTTACTCTTTCCAGCTAAGGCTCTGTAAAGCTCACACCAAGCTTCTTATGGTCTCACGTCTGGAGAAGATGATGAAAATGAGGTTAACCCGTCCGCCCACAAAGTTTTTATTTTATTTTACCGAGTGACACCCCGTGTGTGCGTGCCTCCGAGAGCACCTGGCTGGGCGACACGGTTCGTTGGGCCGGTGGCGGCGCAAGGAAACCTGTCCCCAGGCGAACGTGTTGGGGGGTAGTGGGGGGGGGGTTGTGTGGCGGGGTCGCTGAACGGGAGGAACCTGACACAGTCTCGCACCCGGCTCGCCACGTAATGATGTGCCATCGACGGACGATGCGGAGGCGCGTGTCGTTCGCCCATAGCGCCTGGGAGAGATGTCTTCGTGTGACGGAGGTGAACAGAGTTGGTCCGCGTGCTGTGTTCTTGGGCCACGAGGATTTGCATGTCTCGCACGATAGTGATCTGCCCTCATTCCCTTTGTCATTCGCCAACGGGCAACGATGCATCGCTTCGATTCATTCAGATAAGACAAATGGGGCCGTCCATAAATGACGTCACGCACCAAGGGGGTGGGGAGGGGGGGTCAGACATTTGTGACGATGTGTGACGATGGGGGGGGGGGTTTGAGAAATGTGACGTCACATCAAAATGCGCAACTTTAAATAAACATAGACAACACGTTCTATTTAATTAAATAGACTTTTAAATAAATGTTTCGCCTACAACATCAGAGTGCAGCGCCACATTAAATACGCACTACAATGACAATAGTTTAAAGCGATTTGAAGCATGTTTTATTTTCAAAATGGAATTATGGTTGGGGGGGGCAGAGCTTTGTGACGTCATATTTGAGAGGGGGGGTCTGACTTTTTGTGACGCCGTGTGGCGAGGGGGGGGGGTCAAAAATCGTCCAAAATCGCGTGACGTCATTTATGGACGTCCTCAATGTAAAAAAATATATTGTCAATGCGTTTTCATTCCAGCACAAGGCAATGAGTATGCTAGTGGCTGTAATTATTGTCCGTGCTGCCTTTCACCAACCTGCACTGACTGGTGTGGGTAAGTATGGTGAAACAACCCCATGATCGATGATTGTTACGGTATTTTTGTATGCACTTCATCCTATAGGCTAACAAGTAGCATATGTTCACCACAATTGTTTCATAAGGTCCCATGTATAACAATATCAGTCCATTCACACGAATGTTGATGTTTCATCAATGCTGTTTTGCTGGGCTATAGTGCCATCTGTGGTACAGAGAAGGTCTAAGCAAAGTATACATTTTACTCTATAACCAAATGTTGCTTGGAAACTGGTCGAATAATTATTTGTTACAATATCCACCCCAACAAGCTATTATGGAAACTGGTTTGCAAAAGCTACGAATCATAAACCCAACTATAAACAGCACTTTATGATATAAACTAAACTATTTTTTATTTATTTTACCAGGTAAGGCCCACTGGAATATGTGGCTATTTTTCAGAAGCGACCTGGCCACAAATTATAGCACAATGGAGTTACTTATCACGTGGAAATTTCTAGCAGACAAATACTCCAAATGCACGTTTCTAAATGTTGAAGGGACGTACTTGCAATGGGGTTGTGGGGCACGCTTTAAATGCACCAATGTCGAGGCGAAGGTTGATGGATCACACAAATGTTGTGATGCTCTCTTTCCATTGGAGTCGAGGTGCCAATATCCTCGCTTGCCAGCAAAAGGCGGTACAGCATAGGCAAACTCCCACCAGTTCCATCTGTACAGGATAGAGAGTCGCCCCCTCACATGCACGAGTTTTCTTCGGATGCTCCGGTTTCCTCACACGTGTACATCGTCATTATTTGGCCTATAACACCTTAACACATAGAGGACCACAGAGCTTGGGGGGGGGGGGGCCTTTCCTGCTTGTCTGTGCTTCCTTGTGCCTCCCGAGTCATTTTATTTTCTCTCTTTGAGAGCCAACAAATACTGTGCGAATTACAAATTGACATTATTATTGTTGTCGTCTCGTCACAAATCTAATAACCATCTTAGCAGTAATTTTCCAGAATGCAGCTCAATTGCAATTGACAATTAAGCTGTGTTTATATGTTGCAGTGACAGTTCACGTTTTACTGGAGAAACTCATAATCTGACAGCGAGATCTCTGCCAATACAGTTTCCAAGGGAAGATCCAAAACAAAGAAGAAACCTTCCCAAATACCATTTTGTGGAGCTATAGTTAGATTACACTCCCCAGTGAATCAGCCGTTAAAACCTTCACAATACGTGTGGGGCCAGCATACATATTCATGTATATTCATATATACTGGCCACCTACATATTCATGTTTGCCTATGGTAGATTGGGTGACGTATGCACTACATAGCCATGTATCTGCTGCTGGATGAATGTCTCCTCACACCATCACAATTCCTGATGGTTCTGCTATGGCGCAGTCTATCTCACTCTTGCACACCGACGGATCTCATTGACTCGACTAAAATATTTATTTTAATGTCGCTAAATAATAAAACATTGGCTGTATACCGTTGGTGAAAGTTTAATTGCAAAACAATGGTGCAGGCTTTAATTTGCACAGTACGCTATAGTTGATCTCAACTGTGACAAGTGCAGTGAGCGTTGGTTTGAATGCACGTGCCGATAATTTGCTCACAGCGCTCTCCTCTCATCTGTCGCTCTGCTCTGCAAGACGGAGATTCATAGTTCTACGGCTGATGTCCACGGTGTTTCGAAAGGCATGTCAAAATAGAAAACAGGGTGTTACGCCGCCATTTATCCTTTTGCACGAGGCAATACAATAGAAAAAAATAATTAATTCTCGTTTCCTTTTGATCTATTTGGGCGCACCTATCGAGGGAAAGTTAAAAGAGCCGTGGTGAATTACAGTATTTCATCTCTTGGCTTGAGGCTTTCATACAATCTGTTCCTACTCCAACCAAATTAGAATAACAAGACACACAAATGCATTTGAATTGTTCCACTTCTGTACTACGCATACTTTAGTAGGTCAAGCCATATGGCATGTGCACAAAACGGAGCCCCATTCTCTGTTCATTTCTATCCTGCAGCTGAATTAGGATGCATATTCTTTGTTATGTTAGCAGTAACAGTCCGTAGAGTACATGCAACCTTCGGTATACATCCATCACATTTGCAGCCACTGCTAACACTCAGCAGTTTCAGCTTTCAGGTGTGCTGTCAAGAGTTCTAATGCAGCTCAAATGTCAGGGCATCTGAGCCAAACTGGCATCACAAGTCGGCGTTCATCAACATTGAACAACAACACACTGTGTGTGCTTTATATAATAGTTATACCTATCCCGCATGAAAGCCTTAATCCATTATTAATTTGGCTAGGGAAATGGAAGAGCAATATAATGTTTTCAATACATTGTCCGTGTTCTGTTGTGCAATGCACAAATATTTGGCATTGTAGGGTAAATGCGAATTCATCACGACTGCTACACACTTTGATCCTTGCACAACCCAACACTGTGGAAGGGTTTTCTATGTACGGTGCGAAATAAGTGCAATATATACAATCAGAACAATCGCCTATCTGCCTATATAATGATCATAAACAGCTTTTTCTACAATTAAGTACCCGAACTGTGATTAAAAAAAGTGAATATGCGTTGAAATAATGACTCATTACGGAGCGTGGTGTCAGGAGCACAGACCAAATGGAAATCTAATTCAGCATTTACCTGGGAACGCCTTGGTCTGAATACAATTTGCAGACGTCCGCTTTAAGCCTTTGTTGTAAGGCCTGCAGTGCGCTGGCACACACACATGACCGTTTCATAATACAAATCCTTCGCATCTGCCACCCGGGATTTGATCGGCTTAAGGCACCCTAAGCTTCTTGTGTGTTGATTTCAGGCATTACACCGATCAAGTGTCAGCTGCTGAACGTGCAATCAGATGTGCAGAGTTTGTGTGTAATACTAGTTTTGACAAAGCTCTGTTCATTATTTATGCAGATGAAAGTAATTACGAGAATTCAGTAAATATATTATTGTGCAGATCCAATCAGTGAAGTCCTGCGCTCAGACCACTATGAATAATTTCCAAGAGTGAAATTTGTAAAGCTTTAAAAAGTGTGCTCATAAAATAAACGTAAGATGCACAAGAAATACTATATTAAAACGTCGCGTTATACATCTAATTTATAATAGGCATTTGCAATAGACACTTGTGCTACAGCTTTTTTTAAATACATGTAAAGCAACCTTTCGAATATTAGTTTGGCTTTCGTGGAAAATATCAAGACGTTGGCTACGGGCTCAGAGCCACAGGGCTTTTTAATTTATAAGAGGAATGCCTTGTCAGTTTTTTTATGGTTTACCTGCAATCAACTTGTGGCACGATAGGCGTGCTTGTCTTGGGCTTATTTTCTGAAGAAGCTTTCCCCTTCCCTAATACGAAACCAAATTTTCCCACGTGCTATGCCCAAAGTAATTTTGAATGTCACTACTCGGTAATAGGCGTAATGAAAAACACATCACACGTTATTACTCACTGCATGCTTCAGTATTCGAGTAATGACTTATTTTCTTAATGCTTCTCCAAATACTTTCGAAGTAAATCGTTTTGTCCGTTAAAATCCTTATAACTATGGCGCACCCAAAGAAAGTAATATTTATTTTTTAACACAAGAAGTTGGCGTATTTAGGCATTTTTTTTCAGAAGTGTAATCAAATGTTTAAAGGCCACCCACAGTGTTTAGAACAGCAAACAGACCCATTATGGGCGGCTGCTTTCAACGTACATTTCCTTGATACTCAAAACCAATGCTATAGGTCTCCACTCTGGAACATTCTGCTGCCAATGATGTTAACTTTAATGAGTGGCACTTCTCAAAATTGTTTTTATTGTGAAATATTGCCCATGTGGGCCGACACCGCTCGCCTCATTTTGTATGCTTCTTGGAACTGTGCCAGCAATGTATAGCATTTCACCAAGGCGAGCTTACTTGTCTGGTTCCTGGTGTGTCAAGCGCACTGCTTGTTTTGAAAGGATTAAAGGGTCCCTCGGGGCTTGTCGGCTGAGAAAATAATGTGACGGGCCTGGGTTTAATACGCAGCACTCTGCAACCACAGCCAATGACAATAGTGCAGGGGACGTGATTAAGCCATTGGCAAGCAGATTGAGGGTTTAAGGCACAAGAAAAAGGCATAAACCTCAGCCAAGCAGATTTTTTCCCTCTTATATAAATAAATAAGTGACTGTCGTAATAACAATCATGATCATAGAGCAACCAGGTTGAATTATACATGAAGGGAAATAAATTAGTGGGTTTTTTTAGCTCTGAAAGAACATTTTGTCATGCTTTCTTATCTGGCAATAAATAAGCTCTTTCTCATGTCGTGTTTACACCAATGTCATATGTTTTTATTGGAATGATTCCGATGGCTAAAAAGCCATTGCAAAATGCAATTTAAAAAAATGTTAAGACATACAAATTTGGTATTTTGATGTAAAATTGCAATGTATTTCAATACATTTTCAGTATACCTATAAAGCAACTTCAAACAGGAAATGTGAACAATAGGAACATTATATTTCTACATTTTCTTTTCATCTTATAACAGTCAGCACTAAGTGTGGGATGCTTTTTGTAGAATAATTTTTTGATTAAATTTTTTTGTTAGAGACGAACAAATAATCTGAGATCTACCCTGCATACTGCACTTAGGCAGCTGCACAAACATACCAACTATATTATTCCTGTTCTCCAGCCAGCCCTGAAAAAAACCTAAACTTCAACGTGAAGAGGCAACTTAAAATTGCATGCCAATATTGTTTTCTGAAATAAATGCAACTGTAGTTTATGACACGTATAAATTGGAACCAGATTCCATTCTGGGAAGTACTAAGTTTAAAAAAAAGTCTAATTCAGTGGTATTTTTTGCCCTTTAATACTCTATTCAATTATTTTATGCCTATAAACCCTCCTTTAAAAAAAAAACTATATGTTGTCAGTTGTTAAAGCAGCTTAGCCTCTTTGAAGGTAAAGTATAAAATAGGAAGGCTGATGAGTTCCATTTTCAAAAAGGTAGCAGCGTCCTTTTGGGATGCCGTTATCTGGGGCTCACGCCCAAGGCAAGGGACGGTAATCCGTCCTCCTCCCCATGTTTCCTGCCAGCTAATCCCACCAAATCAAGCCCAAAATCCTGTGGCACTCTGCCTCAACCGCAGAAGATTACGTAGTTTGGAAATTGCTCTTATTATTTGGTCAAAATAAACTCCCACTCAATTAGTTCGTAACAGCTGAAATAGTGGGAAATCTGTGGCGTATAAATTGTATTAGAGGGTCGACTTTGAAAACAACAAAAGTGTCTTAATGCCTTCAAATAAACTTGTATATTTTATTTTTATTTATAAACTTTCAAAAAGTTCTGCCCCAACCACACCCCGCCCACAATGCAAAATTATGCGTTACAATATTGAGTGGTATGATGTAGCACATTCAAAAGGAAATAGTGGGACTTAAAATATGAAGCCTGAATTGTGTGCTGCTTTGACATTACGCAAAGGGCATCCATCCATGGTACTGCAATACAAGAAAGGCATTGCCCTCTGCTGGTGAGCTATGGCTTTAAAAATGTTCAATGCTTACCAAAGAATAAGATTCCCAAATAACATTTTCCAATTACCATTTGCAGCTGTCACGCTGCATGGTAATTTAAAAGTAAATTATTTGCTCATGTATTTTGAAGTAATAAAAAAAATTATATTAATTTTGTGCCACATAAAACTGTCCCTGTGAAAATCCTTCGGGAATTCAGAAAAATGTCCAAATACAAATGTTTCATAATAATTTAGTTATGCAATTAACTTTTTCACAACAAATAACTTGTCTGCTTTTTAGTATCGCGGTCATCTCTGTGAGCCACGGTGGTGAGATGTTAACTACCTCGCCTGGTATAAAGGTCGTGGGTTCGATGCCTGTACAGTGTATTTGGGGTTTCCCGTGGTCGCGTTTAGTGCATATAAGCTACTTTGTTGAGCTATCATTCGTGGTCAGGTCACTTCTGAAAAAGAGCTATATAGCTCAGTGGGCCTTACCTGGTAAAATATATATTTAATATTCATGATTGCAATTTAACCTGCATTTTTTCTTTCTATATAAAACTTGAAATTACAATCGAGCAATCATGAAAATTAGCATTGTGGTCGTAATTATACATTTTCCAAATCATCTGCTAAATGAATCATCATCACCATCATCGCTATCATCCTTACGGTATTTCCTTCTGTTCAGTTACCATTATCCTTCCTATACCATATGCTGTGTTGTCATCACTTCATCTTATTTTTGGGTCATTCTCTCATTTGTGATTCTTCTCTTGGCTAGCAGTCGATCACTGCTTTTGTCAACTATCATCACTTAGAGAGACAGGTCATGACCTAGGTTTTTTTTGTCTTGTAGAGACACGCATCCCACCTGTTAAGTGTCTCATTGCACGCCTAATATCATCACTTTTGCCTTTTTGGATATCGTTTATATATCGTTTATATATTCGATTTCAAGATGTGCATTATTCCGTCAGAAGAAAAAAAACGGTCCTTTCATGGCAGCAAACCAACTGCCGGTTCTGTGACATTAAACCAGACCTCCTGGAACACCAAGGCCAGCTGCTTCACCCTTCACAAACTATTCTGAGATCCCAGAAACCAATCTGGGATCGCCACGCGAGACAATTGGATGAAGCGGGGGTCCAACTGATGACCGCTGGCAAAGACCGTGGAGGGTTCCACCACTGCTCCGCGTGGTTCTATCAACCGCTTAAAAAGAGCAACCGGTCGCTGCGCACGCCTCTTCCGCAAAGTGGAACGTTAAAAGATGATGACCTACAGGGCAGTGGCCGCAGCAAGCCGAAGCAAACAATGAACTGATCGGCATCGTGAACAACTTCGTTCTACGCCTGCTCTCTGGTGGACTGGAAAGTATCAGTCTACTCCCGAAGCTATCACATGGCTCACAAACTTAAATATGGAAATGTGTAATTTGAACCGACTTGCCATATGCTGGAAGATGTAATACCTTAAAAGACAAAGCAAATAGTAACGTATTCTGATTGTTACAAAATACGTAATTGGATACACTGCGTTATTTAATACAGCACTGTGAGTCTTTATTGCCATGTTATTGTTAACACTCGATACAATAACAATGCAAGAATAACAGGCAATAACAGGTAATAATTTGTTTTGAGAAATGCTGCGAGTAGTGTAAATGAGTTATGGTATAATCATGTTGCATGTAGGTATATGAATGTGAATTTTATAATGGTCAACACATCACAATAACATTACAAAACGAACGTAATAATTATAGTATGGCTTCTAACAGCAGATGAAATTTGTATTTTGAATGCCAAGCATTTCATAGATATAAAAAAAAACTTTATATAAAATAAATTCAAGCAATTCAATATCTAAAATAAGCCACAACTGTTGTTTTTTTTAATACAAAATATTTGGTAGAAATTCATGTAGTAGATGACTTCAATATATGCTGTAAGCAGACACTTGTACTGCGTTGCTATGAAATGGTTGTTAATCACGCGGAGTCAGACTTGTGGATTCGGTGCATCTTGAGAATCTGCCGTAGTGCCTCTTGTACCTCCACATCCATCTGTCCCTGGCAGATGGGAAGAGTAATTTAATGCGCATTAGGGATATAGTATGTAAAACACAGGATGTAAAAATTTAGATTGAAAACGAATTTCTTTAGAACTGCTTTGTGTTTAGTTTGTTGTGCGATTAGCACAGTTGGCTACGTACGGTGCAAAAGAAGTTCAACATACATACAATGTACACTGTATATTCATTATTATTATGCTTATGGCAAGTCCTCGCTTAACACGTATTAACGCAACACGTTTTCACTATAACGTGTTTCTTCTATCAGAGAACACTTTTCGCAAAATGTGGAATGCGCACCGTTATAATACGGTTTCAAAGTGGTTGGCGATGAATTACTTTCTTGAGCTGCACAGCTGACCGGTATAATACGGATGACTTCAGGGTGATTTTATAGTGCAAATGTGATTCAGTAACAGTGATTGCTCACTTTATGCGGTTTTCACTTTTCAGGAATGCAACTACCACTTTAAATGAGGGATTACTGTATTTACCCAAGAAAACCTCACCGAATCTCAACTCTTTTTCAGGAGGGTCCTGCCAAGTCTTGCTAATGCCAATTTATTAATTTGCTGTTAAATTTACAGAATTGGGTTATTTGGCCAATACTAGTAATATTTTGTTATTTTAGCAATGAGAGTAAACAGGAGACCCTGCAGGAAGCCCATGCAGAATGGTAGAAGAACATACAAACTCAATACAGAATAATGGCCGAATTGGGAATCAAAACCAGGCCCTTCTTGCTGTGATGGCCGAGTGTAACCACTGCACCGCCCTGCCACCAAAATAATTTCACTGGTATATATATATTAACATGATATAAATTCACTGCATGTCTGTATTTCTTGTACATTAAAATACTCACCTGCACAGCGCTGAGTAAGTGCATCCGGTAGACAGACACGACATCCTTGTGGTGCCTCTCTGCCGCCTGACAACAAAAATATTCATGCGAAACTTGAATGATAAAAATACCAGCAAATTATTTCGTATTGTCATCTAGAGAAAAGGTACACTAAAATGCACAAATATACACGTTACTCATTTAAGTTTCGTCAAGAAAAAAACACCAATGCATTTGAATAACGTGCCAATTTAACGTGGGTTTTCTGCTAAGTACCCAACATTGCTGAACACAAATTACAAATGATCACATTGGCCTTGCTTACAGGTGTCAATGTAATTGAGGTGGCCAACCTTAGTGTCCACTGTGTCATACAGAACCTCGGAGCGAAGGGAGCTGGGTGATTGAAGAATAAAGTCAGAGGATGCAACAATAGCCTTTTGGCATAGTAAAATTGATTGACCTTTTACTTCAAGCTTGTTCCAGACATAATTTGGCTGAGCTCCAAAGCAACAAAGAGCAAAGACTTTACCAATTTCATGAAAAATTATATTAGCACTGTAGGTGGCCAGCTAATAGTAATGAGCACAAAGTGACTGATGGCTGGGCATAAATGACTGTTAAAGCCCTTGAGATCAATGCAAGCATTACACCAATGTACTGTAACCACAAAGGCACACACAAATAAATGGTTGTAAAAATTATGATTTTTTTACAAAAATACTTATTCTTACAACTTTGCTGTTGTAATTTGTATTCCTTGTTTTATGCTTTAAATAAAGTATATTTAAAATTTTGCCCAGATTTATTTCAACAGTGCTATTGACATTATGTCATGAGATATATAACTTATTCTGAATCTCTCTAAGTGAAATGTTTATCCAGATATTAGGGCCACAATTTCTTTACCTTTCTTGTACTTTTCCACACTCTCGTGTTTTTATTGTTTGCTGTTGTAATGTTCTTACCCGCCCCTACTGCACATTTGTTAAAAAAAAGCTTCGTAGCTCATCGGATTCCTCCAGTATAAATACATATTCAGATTCTGATCTACACTTGAGAACTGGCTTTCATCATCGCTGGCTGGACCCCGGATGTGAACCCAGGAACCTGAGATCTCAACGGTGTTGGCACAGTAAACTCACCCCTAAATCACCCAGGCCACCACTAGTATTTATTTTATTAAGCTATTATGCCAAAAGCTCTCACCGCCAGCTGCTGTTGGGTCAGCTTGAGCTGCTGTTGTAGGCTCTCTGCCTGCTGGCTTGCTCGCTTGCTCCCACTTGATGTGTATGCCAGCTTGGAGAGACTGTTGAGAGCCAGCCTCAGTTTACCAACCTCTTTCTGAAGGTCTTCAATCTGCAAGGTCGTACAATTATGCGTGAAAAGTAAATCGAGGGTCTACCAAATATATAAAGAACAAACATGCTTGACATGTACCCTGATAAAGAGTCTACAGCTGAAGGTAATTTATGTATACATTTTTGTTCAAGTGGCACAATGTGATTTTGAAAAAAAAAATCTCATCATGAGAAGCCATGATAAATCCAAAGCTATGAAGGCCTCCCCAAGTTCCATGCACTCCCTCACAGTTCCATGATGTAAAAGTACACCCAGCACCTGCACAACATCCAATCTCATCAGTGCATTTTCGAAGCATGCAATAACTTTGGAGCAATTGTAGTCATTTTTAAATCCAGCACCACTTTCGAGGTGTGGGTTGGTGGATCAGGTAGATTTGTGAGAATATCAAACCTTCTGGGATAGGATGCGGTCAGGACTAAGTGAGTTCCTGAATCAATCTGTGCAAAGTTACATCATACCACCTCATATGGTGGGTTTTCTTTGGGTACTCAGGTTTCCTCCCAAAGGCAAAATCACCCATTCATAAAATTGGCCAAGCATCCCAACGCAGCACACTCCTTAAAAAGAGCCTTGAGACTCAGCAAGGCTATCTTGGTTAATTAAAAGGCATGATCATTATTATTATTCACTTTTTATGGACGATCAATCCACTGTGATCCCTATTTGTGTTGACCATGCTGCAAAGATATTATAGTTCTGGTTTGGTTCAGTAGATGGCAGCATTTCATCTCAAAATGTTAACGTTGCAGTGTAAAACTTCGCTGATGAAAAGTTGCACGTGTAATAACACATGAAGAAGTTACATCATCCACACAGTTAGGTAAATGACCTTGGGAAAGACGCACCTCACGAGATGGGATTGTGGTAAAGAATAATGACAGTGGCAGGCAAGGTAAGGGGCATATCAAAGAATACGGTCAGAGGGAAGATGGAATGGTGCAGTCAGTTTGTGTGTGTGGGTGTTAAGTGGATTATAATGTCACAGGACCATGAGAGTGGTGGCGGTAGCTTGGGGAGTCCTTTATTCAGCAGTGGACTGACCATGGCTGATGATGGTGATGTCTTGGTTCAGTAGATGGTGGTATTTATTTAAAAATGATGTTGTAGGAGACAAATTGGCAGATGAAAAAGCTACACATGTAGTACGTACACTGTCAGACAAATACTGGTTCACATGTCACTGCTTCATCAGTAAATATTAATAATAGGGATAACAATGACCTCATGAGAATGCAACCCAGGTTCAGCTCTTTGAATGGGCTACAACGATAAGAGTGGATGATGACCAACATATATACACACACTGCCACCTTACACTGCACTTTGTAGCGTGCCAATTTCAGAATAAAACTTACACTCGAAATAACCTTTAAAAATACATGCATATCGAATAATATGACATTTGCACGGACCATTCAAGCATTTGAAGCAACACAGATTAAACACAATCAATTGTGTGACAAGCAAAACATTATCTGAAGTGCAAACATTAGCTGATTTGAACGAACCATTGTCTCTTTTCTTTGCAACACGCGCTGATGTTCATGTTTGGTTTTATTGAGCTCCTGAGTAGCCTTCTGCGCCTCGCTGTGGCGCTGCAGAAGTCTTGTTTGTTCCTTCTCAAGGGAAAGGACTTGTGCCTGCAGGCCTTTCTTTTCCTGCTGTGACTTTAAATGGGAGCACTTTATCTGGCTCAGCTCAATATTCACTTTGCTGTGTTCATCGGCAAGAATTGTCAGTTTCTTAGTCAGGGTCTTCAACTCCACATCAAAAGAAGCCTTCATATTACAATATTCCACGTAAGAGACCATTTCGATTTCATTCCCACCCTTGGTCATGCAATTAACATCTCCAACCTCAGAGGAATAGGACGATAGCTTATCTGTCTTTGTGCCTGGAACACACATTTCATTTGATTCAATTGATACATCTGTGCTGTGGCAATCAACTCCCTTGGACATGTCTTCACTTTGCAAATCACCACTTTTGTGCCCTTTTGTTCCTCCATTAAACTTCCTGTTAGTTGATTTTTCTTCTGGACATAATTGAAGCTGTGATGCCCTTGAATCTTGCATTTTCACAGTATGAATGTCAGAGATGTGTTCTGTGTTTACTTTAGCTACTGCCTCTGCAAACTCTGTTTCATGTGACAACAAGTTTATGTTTTTATCAACTGGTGCATCTTCTTTCGGAACCAAACTTTCTGCACGATTTAGAATTTCTGGAAAGTTTGTTAATGAGTTATCTTCTTTGTTTTGCTCCCCAGTCTGGAGGAGACATTCTTGATTTGTACTATCGGCCACATTGACAGGATTACTCAAGCCCGATCCATTTGGTCTTTGTCCTTTGATGCTGTTTCCAATTGTAACGTTCTCTGAAGTTTCATCGAAAGATTGGAAATTAGATGGGTAAGGCAATTGGCAAGTAGAAAAAGAACTCTGAACATTGGCCTCTGAAATGGTAAATGTGTCAGGGGACTCTTGATCCATATCAGATCTGTTTTTTTGAACTCCAACAGTCATAATCTACGACGGAGAAAAGGGAAAATATGCATTAGGGTGCATGTAGATACAGTGAGGGGAAAAAGTATTTGATCCCCTGCTGATTTTGTATGTTTGCCCACTGACACAGAAATTATCAGTCTATAATTTTAATGGTAGGTTTATTTGAACAGTGAGAGACAGAATAACAACAAAAAAAGCCAGAAAAACGCATGTCAAAAATGTTATAAATTGATTTGCATTTTAATGAGGGAAATAAGTATTTGACCCCTCTGCAAAACATGACTTAGTACTTGGTGGCAAAAACCCTTGTTGGCAATCACAGAGGTCAGACGTTTCTTTGTCAGTGGGCAAACGTACAAAATCAGCAGGGGATCAAATACTTTTTTCCCTCACTGTACACATATATTGGTAGCAGCACTCAGATAAAATACTGAAGTATCTTTCATTTGCACAATAAACAAGACCACTGTTTTCGGTAGCGAACACTGATTTTTTTACCTTGCCTTCTTCTGTTTCGATATTGTGCTGAGTTGTAAAATCACTTTCCTGAACTGCTTTGTAGTTGGAATCACAAGTCATAGTTTCTTGTTCCATTTCGTGCCCTGAGGAGATCACAAAATGTACATTTTGTTCCAAAATTTACAATTTTGCCAAGCACAGCGAGAGTTTTTGTACATCCCTTTTTTCAAATTAAAAAAAAACACCAATGGTAAATCTTCCAGAAAAAAAAGTTATCTTTCACTTGCTCACACCCCATTGGCCTGAGTTGAATGATTGTCTCACACGAGGTGTGGTTGAAAAAATACATCTGGACATGCAATGATACAGCATCACTCACAGGGTTGAATGAAATATAAGAGACAAATTACCTGTCACCCCGTGTTCGCCCCGCTCAGTTGAATCCACAGGTGACCCATGTGGAGTCCGTTTTGCCTGAAACAGAGACCCATCAATGTGCATGCTGCACCGTGAATCAAATTAACGTCGAGTATTAACACAAATATCGTGTCTTTAATATGCTCCTGAAATAATCTAGGGTCACTGCATTATGAAGGGTAATGTGCCACTTAATTAGCTCGCCTTACTTCAATACAATGATTAAATCTCAAAGTATATTCAAGTACTACAATATAAGGACAGTCTATTTAATTAACAAAAATGCATTTTTTAAATATAAAAGAAAATTAATTCAGCTGTAAAAAAATCATCGATTACGTTCACCCAAATTGCATGAATCGACAGCAAAGCTTCTTACATGATTCATTGTGTGTAAACTAGAAGGATATTACTACAAACAATATATACGGGTATGCAATTTATATCATGCTATGTAATTACATTTATTTTAAAAAATATATATATCAAGAATATCTCAGAAGCAAGGAAAATGCATGCATCATTAACTTAAGAGGAAAGTGAAGATAAAAACAGTCATATGGCCAAATTTCGATTTAAAGCTTTCGTGACTGCAAGGATTCATCTTCTTTGGTTCTTTCGGTAAAGTCACGTAGAATGAGAATAAAATAATAAATTGATAAAATAAAATAACACAATAATATTCTCACGACGTTTCGGCCACAACACAAGCGGCCTTCATCAGGTGAAGGGACGAGACTGTCTGGTAGGACAGTCATATGGCCAATTAATGGCACATTGCACACAATTATTGAAATAAATATTATACCAATCAGTGAAGATACCTCCTCAATAAGCTGCCACACCACGACTACTTGGAATTATTTTATACTTTGTATCTTACCCTTTAATGACTATACTATGTGGGAGATGGTAGCCTTCTCGTGGTACACCTGTTACGTGTTTTCACGTGACCTTAACCGCCATCTAGGCCGAATGAACTTAATTCATTCAAATCCAAATAGGATCAGTAGAGATCAATGCCAAAAAGGCCGCTCTAAAGGCCGGAAACTAATCGGACGAGGTCTGTGAGTGTCCCAACTTACCCAGCTATAATGAAGGCCTCTCAACACCTAAATGTGACCTGCTGGCCAGAAACCTAATGGAGAACAACAATGACGTTGTCGCCTTACAGAGGATGCATGTTGACGACAGCACGTGGATGGTGAGTGATAAAAAAATAAATGGGTACATCCTTATTGCTGCAACCTACCACATCACCTCAATACCTTCATCAGGCAAGGCCAAAATAACTATGTTCTTAAGTCTACGATCACAAGTGACAACACATCAATAATAACCATCGCAGTTGGTCATGTGATTGTAATCAATGTATATAAGCCCCCGAATAAAGAATTTCCATCGCCACCACAGCTATAGACGTGGGTGACTTCAATAGCCACCACACACAATGGGGCTATTCAGGATGCCGGAGAGAAACTTGAGGAATGGTCGTCAGCATGAGACAAATTCCTTATATGACCATAAACAGCCAGGTGCATGTTACTCTCCTGGCTCCCTGTTCTTGCGAACATTCCATCACCCAATATCCAAAGAGACATGCAAACTGCAAAGAAGTGTAGATGCTTTCTTGCCAACGACAACTGCTCCATCACCCAAGACCTCAAAAAGGTACCTCACTATCAACTCAAGTCCCCATCCCCCTTCAGGATTCATGCTGTTACCATCCTACAATCTTATCCAGATCCGGAAGAATGCTGAAGAACAGAGTGGAGCAACAAGGACATCCAGAAAAACCACCTCAGTCGAATCACAAAGAACACACCTCCTGTCTTTGACATTCTTCAAAGACACTGGTGAAACCATCAACTGCATCAGAAAATCAACAGGCCAATGAACACACATCCTTCATAATGGAAATTGAAATAGAAGTCACAATGTGACCATGGCCGTGCAACCAAAACTATGGACCATATAGTAAACCACCGTAGTCTGCGCTCCTTCAATGAAGGAATAGCAAAACTACACAGACTCTCTCCTGAAGAATTCTCGTGGCTAGCAGCTTCTGAACAAATTGCCATAAACAAGAAGAGAATAGAACTGTTCTACTTCGTAAAACATCCTGATCATTTAGTTTCAGGTCTAAATAACAGGCAGACATAGGGTAGAGTGACATAAAATTAGGAAAACTGTCAAATGGAAATATTTATAACAGACTTACAAAGCAAGTTATAAAGGAATGGGGAAAATTCGTGCTACTAGGCAAGGCGATGCCACTATATTTGACAGGTTGGTGTTTTTGACTCATAGTGCAATGTACATATTTTGTGTAATTCAAGGAAACACAAATATGAAGGTTCAGAGAACCTATATTTGAAATTGATCCTCAACGTATTCAATGGGTCTTTCGGTAAAGCCACGTAAAGCCACCTGATGATGATTGCTTGCGTTGCGATCGAAACGTCGTGATACTTTTATTATTTTTTCTATCTACGTGGCTTTACCGAAAGACCCAAAGAGTATGAATTCCTGCAGTCACGAAAGCTTTAAGTCAAGATCCTCAACGTTTATAAAAGTACAAACAGAAAAGGAGTTATCTGAACGTATTTACATAGACCAGATGCATCAACAGCAACCCAAACTGGGCCACTCTTTTACTCCCACCTAGGGAGGGATGCTGGGATAGAGGCAGTTGACTGGCACATGGTAAAACATGTTGCGCTCACCCACCGACCCAAAAAGACAAGTAAACTGCACGCACCGCTTCATGCCTGCTTTCTTCAAGCAAGCATTCCAGTTCTTGAATTCTCCGTGTCATCGTGAGCTGTTTCGTCTGCATTTTGTCCAACGATTCTGTTAACGCCTCATTTGTCTTTTCAAGTACCTGTAATACAAATGTTGGATTATAAGAAGCATTCTTTTTGTATAGTTGATGAAAATTGCATTGAAATAAAAGGTATTGCATATACTATTTAGAAGGTTTCTCTATATTACCAGTTGATCATGTCTTTAAAAGAAAAGACACCTAAATTAAAGATTCCATAATTTTGTAAAAACCCATGCAATAATATTTTCTGGGAGTTGGCAGAAGCTTTTGACCTTATAACCAATAAATGTTAACATCCCCAAAAACATAACAGAGTTGCCATCCACGATGAGAGGTACATTTTCAAATGGTGGATTTGAAAACCAAAATGTTATTTTATTTTCTACCCGTATGCTTCTAACATATGGTCCCGGTGAAATTACAAACAAAATGTGAACCAAAAACACGGATATGACTCCTATGAAAATAAAATGAAGCAAATCTAAATCCCTATATGTACACAGTTGTATATATTTTGTATGCAATGTCTGGCCAATTTTAGTAGCACATATTGATAACAAAATGTGACCATAAATATATACATACCTATACATTACATTTTGTATCCGAAATGCCTATGCATATAAAGTAGATTCTATATGAACTGAACATATACTCTAACACTATTATTTTGCAAGAATAGATTTCTTGACAGCCTTTATTCGAATGGAATATGAAAAAGGTGATGTTTCTTGTACTTCTTAAAATGGATAGACAATATATTTAAATAAGCACACCAATCTACAAAAAACATGAATGCATGAGTCACCATGATTACAATCCACATACATACAGTGAGGGAAAAAAAGTATTTGATCCCCTGCTGATTTTGTACGTTTGCCCACTGAAAAAGAAATGATCAGTCTATAATTTTAATGGTAGGTTTATTTGAACAGTGAGAGACAGAATAACAACAAAAAAATCCAGAAAAACGCATGTCAAAAATGTTATAAATTGATTTGCATTTTAATGAGGGAAATAAGTATATGACCCCTCTGCAAAACATGACTTAGTACTTGGTGGCAAAACCCTTGTTGGCAATCACAGAGGTCAGACGTTTCTTGTAGTTGGCCACCAGGTTTGCACACATCTCAGGAAGGATTTTGTCCCACTCCTCTTTGCAGGTCTTCTCCAAGTCATTAAGGTTTCGAGGCTGACGTTTGGCAACTCGAACCTTCAGCTCCCTCCACAGATTTTCTATGGGATTAAGGTCTGGAGACTGGCTAGGCCACTCCAGGACCTTAATGTGCTTCTTCTTGAGCCACTCCTTTGTTGCCAACAAGGGTTTTGCCACCAAGCACTAAGTCATGTTTTGCAGAGGGGTCAAATACTTATTTCCCTTATTAAAATGCAAATCGATTTATAACATTTTTGACATGCGTTTTTCTGGATTTTTGTTGTTGTTATTCTGTCTCTCACTGTTCAAAGAAACCTATCATTAAAATTATAGACTGATAATTTTTTTGTCAGTGGGCAAACGTACAAAATCAGCAGGGGATCAAATACTTTTTTCCCTCACTGTATTACCACCAAAGTGACTATGTTACCGTTAATGAGCACGTTTTAATTTGATTTAATAAAAAAAGTGTATTTCATAGAATGTGGATTGTCTCGGTTCGTTGATCAAATAATTTTCTGCAATTTATAACGAAGAAGCTTAGTTAAGTGTGATTGCTTTAGAAGATACACATTGTACACATGTAGTTAGAAACACTGACTACAATTGTAGCATTTGGCGGGACCCTGGGGTCCCGCAAAAATCAGGTCAATAATTATTATTTTCCAGTCCGCCCACTCGTGATCCCGACAGCAACGCGCCGCCCGCCCAGACTCGCGCCAACAAGCGCCAGCAGCAGGCGGCGATCGACACGATGGGCGCCACCCCACCGGCCAAACGCAAGGCCGGGGGGCGTCCGCCGCAGTCGCGCGCGGCGACGACGCCCTCCGGTCAGCCGTCGATCCTCAGCTTCTTTGCCAAGGCGAGCCCGCCCCCCAGGCAGTGAATTTAACGTGTTTATGTAATTTTTCAACTTTTTACGAAACTTAGTGCCCCGAGTAGCTCTCGACGAGGCCAATCGATTGACCACCAGTTTTGTTGTTGTCGGTAAGGCAACAAGACTCGTGTCGCTACGCGGTTTTTCCCACCCCGGGGCAGTGATGGGACCCCGGGGTCCCGCCAATTGCTTCAATTGACAAAAAAACTCAACACATTCGTCCATAGCATTGCCGTCAAAGAAAAATACGTAAATAGGTTACTTTTTACAGCAAAATCCCTTCTTCAATGGCGGTTTTGGACAATGGCTACAATTAGTCACATGACTAGAAGGAAGTCAGAATGCCATTTATTGTAATACAACTATATGGAATGTATTTGTACGTGATTATTCTCATCCCTAAATACCTTATTAGAAACACAACTGATTTAGTTTCTCATTTCCAAGACATGGATACATAGCCGTGAACTACTGCTCAAAAGTACCAGAGAAGTAGTGAGTGGAGGAATACAAGGCCACATCACAGAGCAGTAATTTAGAAGGGGACACGTATGTATACTAATTATCCGATCCCTATTATCTTCAGTACCATTATGGTGTGTGTGTGCACAGCTAAGCCAGGATTGAAGATAACCAATGCTAAGCTATCTGAACGATGTGACCAAGCCTTTGGCAAAAGATAGACATTATCCTTATCAGATGCAACATTTTCACAATGTGCAAAAATGGCCTGCAAAAATTAATCCGTAGCATTCATACAACGGAATTTAAAGTGTGTAGAAAAAAACCCAGCTGTCTATATTGGCATAGCTTTCCAGTGCATTCTGACCTTACTTGCTAAAACAAGTGACAATAAACATCAAGTCGGTTAAAATTCACATAAAAGAGATACAAATTCACGTAAAATGTAGATATGACATGCACTTGTGTAGCTACAATTGCCACTTAGTATATAACTTTTAAAAAAGTGATTTAAAGCTTTTGTAACTGCAGGAATTCATACTCTTTGGGTCTTTCGGTAAAGTCACGTAGATAGAAAAATAATGTATCACGACGTTTCGCTCGCAACACAGGCAATACAATACAATGGCCACTTCCACAGCATCAGGGAAACCATCTCTAGCCCTGCCCTCTTACCCTGAGGGGGCTCCCATCTCAGGCCTATATAAGATCTTGCTTCAGTAGCTTTCTCTCTCTCACCTGAAGACGATTGCCTGTGTTGCGATCGAAACGTCGTGATGTATTATTTTTATATCTACGTGACTTTACCGAAAGACCCAAAGAGTGTGTTGAAAAAAAGTGTCACGATACGCCTCATTGTACCAGTATATGCTACTGCTCACCGAATCCCCAAAAGGTTTTGTGATGGTAAAGTTGTTGGTCTTGTTGCCATAACAATGCCAATAACTAATCAGTGCTAACACAGCCAAAATTTAATGTATGGCATTTTTGCAGACAATTGGATGCTAACTGTCCTCCTAGCATGCTACATGAGCATAATTTCTGCACCGAGGGAAAGCACTAAAAGGTCATGGTGTTTCCTGAGACAAGAATCCATGTTAAATTGTGCACTCCATCACCTGCGTTCCACATTTCATTTACATACTAAAGCAAATCAATACAATATATATAAATAAAGAAAACACTCAATTAATATTTTGTTGAGATAAGTAACTGAAATAAAAGGTTATTTTTTTCTATTTGTTTTTGCTTAACTGCATTAATCAACAAAGACCCAGCTTGCATAAGGCACTCAATAAGCTCATTATGCTGACTTTTTCCCAAAGTGCTGTAAGCCTACAAAAAACATAAAGAAGAGGTTATCAGACATTGTTAATGTTGTAATGTCCCCTTGCATAATGAATGTTGTCTTCCATGGCTATTGTGCAGTGTGCGATTTAGGATACTACATTAACTGGTATATCATATTTGAACAGAGTAACACACTAGTTTTTAATGCAATGATGTTTTACAATATTTAGTCAATACAATGTGGGGGAATGGGGGGGGGGGGGTGATGCAGTGGTTAGTTTGCTGCACTGTGAACTTCACAACCTGAGTTAAATTCCTGACCATGGCTAACATAAGTGGCAAGTTATATGTGAACCAGTCCTGGGTCACACCCTTATTATCAACCTGCATTGACCAGCATGGTGAAGTATGCTGAAAACAATCCTTATAATGAAATAGATTGAGGTGGCCTTCATCCAGCAGTGGACTGACATAGTGCTTCAAATTATTTCACAATGTGGTGAATGCCCATTACCTTTGCTTCTGGTTAAGCTCTGCTTTGAACCATCGTTAAATTTGCAAGGAATATTTCCTGTAAAATCCCAAACATATGTCCTAGTTTTTAAACATTACAATACTTTTACACAATAGCCTTACCTTGTTCCTTTCAATTACCTCCTCTATTTCCGCAGCTGCAAATGAAAAAAAATGAATACACTGGATCAAATTCTCATTTTGGCAATGTATTATAAATTTTTGTATAAAACATTATGAAGATTCGAATACAGTCTCTTTGTAAACTCAATTTCGTTTTTCCATTTACTATTTTAATAAAAGTGATAGTTTCAGATGGAATGTAGGAAAACAACTATCAATCAACCAATTGAATGCTTCGAATGGTTCTATGGTAGACAATTTTCATTTGAAATTTACAAACAGCACCAATACATACCAAGAATATGATAACATATTATTTAAACAAATGCATTTAAAATGTACGATTCCCGGTCAAGGTGACTTTAATCAATCAGCGATTATCGTGTAAATTATATTTTGAACACGTTTCAATGTAAGCAACACTTGCATTGTAGAAACTCTAATTTCGATGACTGCCACATTTTAAACTAACGATTCTGCAAAGTGCAAACTGCATTGCATACGTGAGTGCGCCATTCTACGCACCATGCGAGCTCATCCGCGTGGCGGACTGCACAAGCGTGAGCATCGTGGGGTTCCCAGAGCGACAGGCGTAGTGCAGGGCGCTGTGCCCTACCGAGTCCACGACCATTGGCTCGGCTCCGTGTTTCAGCAGCAACTCCACTGTGGCCAAGTGGCCTCCCTCACAGGCCAGCATGAGCACCGTTCTACGAGCCGCAGGGTCAGAACCACAAAACAATTGGACGAATGCGCCGTGATAGATGGAATCGAATCTGCTGCACACAGTGTTACATAACGATCGTGTTTCATTTCACGTGTGCGGATATTAAAAAAAAACTGGCATGCGTTTGCTTACGTGAAAGTGTGCCAAAAGGTCCCGTCAAAAAATGTCTTTATTGCACACAATTACTCATGTATTACAATGTTCTCCTGTGCGGATGATGATGACATTTGACTTCGATAGTGTTCTGGCATATATTCACAATGCTTTGGTGAAGCGTACGATAAACTTTGTAGCTGATTGAAAATTGCCAATGGTAATTGAAACTCATTATATTGTGACAGAAAACACACTATCACTTTTTCCGAATGCAAAGTGATAATAGCAACATACATTGGATTAAAATGACACGCACAGGATTACGGGACAGGTTTGACATTCATCTCTTGCGAATATAATATCTGAAGTAATGATGAGTACATTTAATATTTTGTTAATTTGGCAATGTGTATGCAAGACTTAACTTAGGTGAAACGTTTCCCTTCTACGTAACTTTACCGAAAGAACCAATATTATGAATCCCTGCAGTCACGAAAGCTTTAAATAAAAAATTTAAACACCCTCATGCATTGTTAAATTAAATTAGCTAAATGGGATTTGTGAAAGTGTTTACAATCTAAAACATGTGAATGTGTTGATAATGTACTTGAATGCATTGTACCATGTCTGGGCCTAATATATGTAGCCAAATTTTCATTGTACTAAGCGCCATCATAAACAAAATACAACTTTTAGATCAATGGTTGTACCAAAGTTGCTCTGCTAATGTAAAAATGTCCCATGTTTTATTCAAACGTGTTATATAAACTCATTTTCTAAAACTTCTATTATATAAAAAAAAATAACTCGTGCATTTGTACAAATAGATTCAAACTAAATCAAGCCTTTTAAAATACAGATTAGTTAGAGACAGTCTTGACACCATGGTTATTCTACAGCAACCAAGGCCAAAAGATTGTAAGTCCGTACGAAAAATACTCTACGGCCTATATGTAGAATCTATTTTTTTAGATTTTCAGACTTGGGTACTTTTGATCGTGTACTATTGCAACATGTATTTGCGCTAACAATACTGATGTCACCTGATGCCACGTAACACCACTTTGTGGCGTGAAAAGCATAGAAGTTATGTCATATTTGTGTTGTTTCTTCAGATTTTTTTAAACAAATAAAACCTTCAGATGATCCGAAATTTCACATCTACGCATGATTGTTGAATTCTTAAGATTAACCCAAAAATTGGGAGCACATCACGAACACATACATTTACATTATGCATTCACAAAAATATAACTATAGTTTATGACATTATGCCCCAAAATAAAGTCCCTTGCACAATAAACTCCATTATTTAGAACTGAAGTTAAATGGGTCACCATTGAATGTTTGGATGCCACATTAACATTCATGTCAGTAAATTCAATGCTTGACTATTTAGTGTGTGCAGTTCTATATTGAACGGTAAGTGTGCAGCCGTGCGTTGACGGTCAAGAGCAGACAACATTGGGCTGGATGCCACAAGTACCACAGTGTGGCCGTGGTCTGGGCGAGAAAGCTTACTTGAGTTCCTTATTGAATGCATTTACATCTGCTCCTCGATCCAGTAGATGCTTGCAAACTTCAACTCGTCCCAATCTACCGGCCAATGCTAACGCAGTGTGACCTTCCTGGAAGCATGCCAGGTGGTCAAACACATCTTTGAGATAAAGGTTATGAATAGAATCCCACAGACACAGGTACCAATGTTCACACTTTGTTTTCAGTCCAGAACATTTTCTGTCCACTTATTGAGGAATAAAAGATATGTTGGTTATTTATCCATTTATTACGATAACAAAAATGGCATACATAATGTAAAAAATACAAATTTCAGCCATGTTTTTTTAATATATAATTGAGTAACATGTAGTTAATATTTGTTCACAACAATACATTTTATATAAATATAAAATGAAAGGAAAAATACAATGAGGGTTTATGTGGTCTTTCAAGTCACTGACCAAGTCTCTGGCATCCACAAAGGCCTTTTGATCACAGAGAAACTGTACACACGGTACAATGCCAGAAATCGCTACGGAGACAAGAAAAAAAGATGACAAAAGCGATTCCCAAACTTGTTTCAGGATGAAATAAAGCTCTTAAAAACTTCATACCATGTACATCAAACACGTTACTTAAATATCTATTTTTGTTTCACTCTACCAGGTAAGGCCCACTGAGCTACACAGCTCTTTTCAGAAGTGACCTGGCTACAGATGATAGCTCAACGAGGTGGCTTATTACAGTGAGGTAAAAAAGTATTTGATCCCCTGCTGATTTTGTATGTTTGCCCACTGACAAAGAAATGATCAGTCTATAATTTTAATGGTAGGTTTATTTGAACAGTGAGAGGCAGAATAACAACAAAAAAATCCAGAAAAACGCATGTCAAAAATGTTATAAATTGATTTGCATTTTAATGAGGGAAATAAGTATTTGACCCCCTCTCAATCAGAAATATTTCTGGCTCCCAGGTGTCTTATACAGGTAACGAGCTGAGATTAGGAGCACACTCTTAAAGGGAGTGCTCCTAATCTCAGCTTGTTACCTGTATAAAAGACACCTGTCCACAGAAGCAATCAATCAATCAGATTCCAAACTCTCCACCATAGCCAAGACCAAAGAGCTCTCCAAGGATGTCAGGGACAAGATTGTAGACCTACACAAGGCTGGAATGGGCTACAAGACCACTGCCAAGCAGCTTGGTGAGAAGGTGACGACAGTTGGTGCGATTATTCGGAAATGGAAGAAACACAAAAGAACTGTCAATCTCCCTCGGCTTGGGGCTCCATGCAAGATCTCACCTCGTGGAGTTGCAATGATCATGAGAACGGTGAGGAATCAGCCCAGAACTACACGGGAGGATCTTGTCAATGATCTCAAGGCAGCTGGGACCATAGTCACCAAGAAAACAATTGGTAACACACTACGCCGTGAAGGACTGAAATCCTGCAGCACCCGCAAGGTCCCCCTGCTCAAGAAAGCACATATACATGCCCGTCTCAAGTTTGCCAATGAACATCTGAATGATTCAGAGGACAACTGGGTGAAAGTGTTGTGGTCAGATGAGACCAAAATGGAGCTCTTTGGCATCAACTCAACTCGTCGTGTTTGGAGGAAGAGGAATGCTGCCTATGACCCCAAGAACACCATCCCCACCGTCAAACATGGAGGTGGAAACATTATGCTTTGGGGGTGATTTTCTGCTAAGGGGACAGGACAACTTCACCGCATCAAAGGGACGATGGACGGGGCCATGTACCGTCAAATCTTGGGTGAGAACCTCCTTCCCTCAGCCAGGGCATTGAAAATGGGTCGTGGATGGGTATTCCAATATGACAATGACCCAAAGCACACGGCCAAGGCAACAAAGGAGTGGCTCAGGGAGAAGCACATTAAGGTCCTGGAGTGGCCTAGCCAGTCTCCAGACCTTAATCCCATAGAAAATCTGTGGAGGGAGCTGAAGGTTCGAGTTTCCAAACGTCAGCCTCGAAACCTTAATGACTTGGAGAAGATCTGCAAAGTTGAGTGGGACAAAATCCCTCCTGAGATGTGTGCAAACCTGGTGGCCAACTACAAGAAACGTCTGACCTCTGTGATTGCCAACAAGGGTTTTGCCACCAAGTACTAAGTCATGTTTTGCAGAGGGGTCAAATACTCATTTCCCTCATTAAAATGCAAATCAATTTATAGCATTTTTGACATGCGTTTTTCTGGATGTTGTTGTTATTCTGTCTCTCACTGTTCAAATAAACCTACCATTAAAATTATAGACTGATCATTTCTTTTTCAGCGGGCAAACGTACAAAATCAGCAGGGGATCAAATACTTTTTTTCCCTCACTGTAAGTGGACATTTATAGCAGCCAAATACTCTAAACACATGTTGGATTCTAAACGTGGAGGGAAAAAAACCAGAGGAGCCAGTGAAAAATTGAAGCAACCACTGGGAAAATGTGTACCAGGCGAGGGAGATAACATCTCGCCACGGTGGCACCCAATTTGGTGTCTTGGTGAGTATAATTGATTATATGAACTACTTCCACATATATCACAGATGTAGGCCAGATTTCAGATATGTTAATGTACTTCTGCAATTATTTTACTGTCAGAGAGTCCATTTGCACATAATCAAGAGTAAAATATGTAAAATGGAAGGGGGGATACTTAACAAAAAAATAAAGGTTATGAATTATTAAAATTGAGACAAAGTAATGTTGACAAAGCCCAGATGAGGCTTAGTGGGCAGAAATCAGAAGATCCCAAACCACACCAGTCCTGAGCTGCGATTAGTTGGGAATTGTGCCTTCTGTCAAAAGCTGAACACCTGTGCTTAAGACTGCTTCTCACGAATGTAAGTGCTGTGCAGTATTTTTTTGGGTTGAAATATATAAAGAAAAAACAAAGACGACATAGCAAGCACAAAGCTGCCTGATAAAGCACAGCTCAATATAAGCACCATGGAGGTGTAAAATAGAGAAATCACTCTCACCTGCATGGTGCAGAGCTGTCAAACCACTCGGATCCACAACCTCCACGGGATACTTGTGCTAATTAAAATAAAATGTCAAAACAAATTTAAAATACATGCCCTTTTAGCACGATATTGTAAAATGATAGATGCAGGGTTTGATAAGAAATCGTAATAATAGGGTTTTTCCCCTTTTTTCTGCAACAAAACTGAAACCTTTTTACAAGGATTCATGTCTGCATTAACCACAATACCTGCAGTCAAAATGTAAACAAAAAACATACTATGATAATATATGTATTGTCCTTGAAACTGATTGGTCCACACCAAGGGACGGCTTTCTTGAAACTGATTGGTCAGTTTCAAGGACAATGCATATATTATCATAGTATGTTTTTTGTTTGCATTTTGACTGCAGGTATTGTGGTTAATGCAGATATGAATCCTTGTAAAAAGGTTTCAGTTTTGTTGCCAGAAAAAAGGGGAAAAACCCTATTATTATATTTTGGTACTGGTTAAAAGAGGTCTAATGATGAAGAAATAGTAGTTTGAAAATGTGCTTAATTAATCAGATTAATGTCTCAACCAAAACATTACAGTGCTAATGCAGTCATTCATGCTCTCACAAACCAAGAATTTAAGATGGTACAGCTTTACTGAAATTGCATGAATAAAGTAATAACATGCTTAAAAAGAGAGTCAGATAAGGAGATATGCTCTCACCAAGGCTATGTACATTAACATAAAACATTTAAAAAAATAACACTGGTGAAATAAAGGTGTAAACAAAAATGGAGAAAACATTAACCAAGTCAGATTTGCTGATAACAGTCATTATAACAACCCAATTAAATTAACTACAGGAAATAATTAGAGAGCTTAAATCAGGATGCAAAGTTAAATATAAATATGCAGTCATGCAAGCAAAACAAAGTCACGCGCAAAAAATCTTCTGCACAAAAAGAAATTCATTGTTGGAGGAACACAACTGGAAAACACAAGAGAATTTGTACACCTAGGGTGATAACTGAAGACGGACTGGGATCAAAATTCTGAAATAAGAAGGCAAGTGAAAGCAAGTTGGAGTAATTTTGTATAATAAAATTTTGGTATAGCAAAGCAACAAAAGATGCACCTAAAGAGGTACATTTTGAATCAAAGCACATTACATGCCATGACATATGAATCGGAAAATATGAGTAGCAACAAAGAAAATGGCACAAAAGATGAAAAGTGCACGAAGACACATGGAGAGATACATGCTAGGATTGACCCTGACAGAAAGAAAAAAACACACTCATCAGTGAGCAAACATAAATCAGAAACATCGAGTGACCGTAAAAAAATAAATAAAGTGGGTTCGGAACGCTGAGGCAAGGTCCATGGGTACTCTCCGTAGTTTTATTTTCTGGGCAGCATAGGCTCACTTTTCAAAGGGAGCTAATCACCTTAGCTGGGCCACCTTCTGAACCAATTTGTACCATAAACGGGGACCACAAAGGATCAGGATAAACTTTTGAATGGGTTAGCCCCACAATATTTGCAGGAACTGATCCATTTATAATCTCTTAGGAGGTCCCTGAGATGTTCGGACAACATTCTTCTAATTACTTTGAGGTCAAGACTCTGTTCCTGGAGTGGTTGGGCTTTTGCAAGCACGGCTCCCAGAACATAAAATGCTTTGCCTTTAGTAATTAGATAGTCATTATATGTATTTAAATATGTATTGTAAGCCCATCTCTTCAAATTGGCCTTTACCCTCTAGATCTGACTGTTTCCCCTGGTTCTGTTTTTATTACCTGGTTTCCATACATGGCACGTTGGGAACTACAAATGAAATGCGCCTTAATTTGTTTTATTATTATTCTTCTTTGGGGCATCCTGCCATTAGGTCCACATGAATGCCATGTTTTTGCTTACAAAAAAACTGAGAACACGTTTAAAGATTCTAAGTTGATGTTGCTGTACAAGAAAACTGATGCATACTTTAATGTTGTAACAATTATTTGACAAAAATTACAACTGATTCCCTGTGGCCATGGAGGGAAGGGAGGGTGAGGGGAGGGTGAGGGGAGAAGGAGTTGGAGGCCCTGATTGATATTTACAATGGAAACGCACCATTCACAAACAACGCGGGCATTCACATTATCACGCTTTGTCTTAATAAGCACTTTCACCCGTTTGGCAATATCTGTAAAATACAGAATTTACACAAAATATACAATTTAAAAACATGTTTTACAAGCATTATTTGCTGCACCATTTCCATTCTAAAAGTGTATCCCAAGCAGCGGTTATTACCTGTATAAGCTTGCGGACACACTGTGTATGACCGTTCTTGGCAGCCAGGTGAAGGACGCTTAATCCTAAATGTTGAATAAAAAAGGGCACAGAACTTGCACGCGGTTTCAACACTTCATAATAAAGGTTTTTGGGTTAGATCGCGTAAGTATAAATATGTCGTAAGCCTCCACCACCCGACACAGCCAATTAGTAAGGGATTTGTCACGTAAACAAAACGCCAATAGTTACTTCAGTTCACCGGTGTGTTGGAGAGTAAATGTTGTGGATTTACATACGCGATCTAACCCAAAAACTTTTCTTATGAATAATATTGGTCGCGAAAGCCTACTACGTGTTAAACTGGGTTGCAACGTTCCTCATTAAGCACAATGCTTTTTTTTTGTCATGGCTTATATTTGTATCAGCATCATGTAATGATAAAAAAACGTTTGAAAACACTGGCATAACTCCATATTCCTGGTTAAAGCAATCATAAATGAAAATCAAAGTCACTGTGGCAACTGAAAATGTTCTTACCAGATGGATCGAGTAAGCCAACATCAGCTCCATGGGACAGCATGACGTCTAAGCAATCAGAACTGCCTTTTATCACAGCCAGATGCAGCCTAGTGACATGAAAAGCAGATTATAAGCATACAACTATTAAGAGTCGGTCTTATCGTGATGCGTTGGATTAAAAAGAACACAAATTGTCCATGAAAATGTAAAAAACACGAATAAAGATTTTTTTAAATCTATACATGCACCATTGTATTAATCTGATTGTTAATTTAAGTAAACAATTTCACTTGGTCAGTTGGAAATTTTATTTCCTAAAAACAGATGCAGCATTATACTACAGTATGTAGGCATGCTCAGAGGATGACAAACTCTTCTTGATTGATAATATTGTTTTATATTGTTTTATATTTTTATTATTTTATTGTTTCCCTTCTACGTGACTTTACCGAAAGAACCAAGAATACTGAATATTACCACAAGAACATTGCCATATTTGTGATTAATCATACAGCAGGTCTGTTTAAAATATGTTCAGGTCAACTATTTTCACCTTAGTAAGGTTGTGTTGCTTTGAGAACAGCAAGTAATAGACATGCCCTACTTTAAATCAATGCTGCTAAGATGCTGTCTCAGCAGAACGTGCAGCTGATGGATTGTGTAAAAAAATGTTTTATGTGCAGTGACAAATATGGCGAGGAGGCGTTATTAATATTTTGTATTAACATTCTCTACAATTACAATTATTTTCTGTTACATACTATACATTTTGATTTAAAGCTTTCGTGACTGCAGGGATTCATATTATTGGTTCTTTCGGTAAAGCCACGGGAGAATTTTATTATTTTATATTTTTATTATTTTATTGTTTCCCTTCTACGTGACTTTACCGAAAGAACCAAGAATACATACTATACAGTTTTTCTGCGAAGTAGAACCCATTTCTTACAGAATGGGTCCTTGTCTTTAAACACTGAATTTCACCAGCAATAAGTTCAAAGAAGCTTGACTCTGCTGATGATATTATGAATGTTGAAACCAGTCCAGAGTTTTGATTTATTAACCCAATGCTTGATAATAAGATGGACAACCAGAAGCCGATGTGGCCGTGGGTTGTGCATAAAAAAACATGTATTTTTTAAGGGGAGAGACTAATTTGGAGGAGGAGGCGTTAGTGATCTTGCCCGAATGACTTGTGACCATTCTCCTCCTGACATCATTTAATCATTGACGAAAATCATATTATGGTGTGCCGTGAAAACAATAGCGTTTAAACTGGAATGTTAGTGCCGTGGCCATCAGCCTAGGAGGCTAGAAGTTACTCTTCAAATTCTCAACGAATACATAGCTTAGGAGCATGAACAAAGGTGCCTTCTTTAACATGAACAAGCATGTTCAGGCTCAAGGTCAAAGGGACAAGAAATCTGCAATCCATCCAAATTAATGTCCTTTTACACAATTAATAATTTATCCTTTCAATTATTGAAGGAATATTATAGCAAATTGGATTTTTATATTGCAATAATTACATACTTTGTTTGCTTGGTGAAGTATGATCTAACAACCCCCGTGACGGGTGGGGTGTTGGAAAGCCTACAGAATAAGATCGACAAAGGGATGAAAGTCATTAATTTATGGAATTCTAACTGCACTGTTTTATTTCCGTAATTCAATTGATAGAATTGTTCTTGGAATTGACTTAGATTTAGAATGAGTGAAGGGTGGATGGGAGGTTGAGGGGTCAGAGCACTTAGTTGGTCATGATAAGATCCTGGGTTTTAATCAGAGCAGTCGCCCATGATCAGTGGTCGGCAACAAAAATACCAAGAAGAGAGATTTTTGTCGAATTCTTTAAAAAAAAACTCCCAATATTTCAAGAGCCTAAATGCATGTAAATGCGAGAAGATCCTTAATAAATAACGTCACAAAGCAGTCCCTAAAGAGCCGTATGCGGCTCCGGAGATGCAGGTGGCCGACTCCTGCCCATGATTAATCCGGGTTCGCAAGTGTGGCAAGCTCATCAAGCTCAGCATGGTCATCAAAACCGACACACACAAAAACCGTCACATTCAATTACTTTTTTTTACATTTAATTTGGCTAAATTGCTGCTCGAACAGTTAAATATATTGGGTTGACTTCTAAAGCTGCCATGAAGTCGTTAATATATCATTTTTCTACGCTGCAGGGTGTATGGAAAAATGTAGCATCCCCTTGTGTGGATAAAATAATTGTATTTAGAATCTCAGAAGTGGTTTGTAATATCTCCATCAGTGTGCAACGACGCCTTGTTTACATTGTAATGGCTGCATGCAGGAGAGTGGAGTATGTTAGCGTGGCGGGTTTTTCAGTAGAACATTTAGTAGAACACGTTAAAGAATGCCAAGATTGCAGGCCTAATAATAAGGCCATCGATCCCACATTCACGGTGTTTGCACTGCCTCGACCTTAAACATATTTGGAGGAATGTGAACATATTCGGAGGAATGTGTTCACTGTTGCGCGCTTCCCCGAGAGCACAGAGGCTGTGTATTTGGCGGCCAAATGACAAGTATAATGGCGGCATCGGTGTAGTAAGAGGCCACACCTCGCTCATTCCGAGCTTGAAATGGCGGTTACTGGCTTGTCATCTCGCCGAGGCCGACAACCAGACCGTGGATTGGTTGAGTCAAGAATCCCTGGAGCCGAGCAAGTGGTCACTTCTGGTGGTAACCAGGAGGTTCGTGATTCCCCAGATTAAATGGTTCGCATCCAAAAAAATGCAAAAGTTATCGCCGGTATGGAGCTGTGGTCATGGACGTGATATCCGATTGTTGGACGGGGGGACTAGGTTACTCCTTCCACCCATTCCTACTCATTCAAAAGTCGTTGAAGAAGATTGCTCGGGATGGAAACAAGGCCATCTTAATCGCCCCAGTTGAAAGTTGTTTTGTCTCTAATTAATTAGAACAAGACAAGCATCTACAACATTGATCTAATATAAATCCAAGGTTGACCTAATAATTTTATGTCAACAAAATTAAAGCACAGCGAGGTAACATTCTCTTGTGACATTTTAAAGTGCACTCTCTGTGGAACAGGAAGCCAAGAGCAATCCATCCATCCTGCCTACTGCTACAGACCGCATGGGCTGTGTAAATGCTTGGTGTTTGTGTATTTGTACTTTTTTTATTAGCTGTCAGCATGGGCCTTTAAAACAAATTAAATCAGTTCAGTGTCACAGACGTTTCTTCACTCCAGTTGGGCCAAAAAACCATATGAATGTTTACTTGTTGGAATTATAATGAATATTACGATTTACTGTCGTCTGTTAAACCAACTAGCATACATTTTTATTTTCTATTTTGTAACAGTTAATTGGTTAACCATAGCTACGCAGTGATTGTGTATACTAGAATTTAAGATGTGGGATACTTGAGCACTGACAGCAGTTCATAATAGCATACTCTTGCTAATCTCACTACTTTTGTTTTCGTTCAGAAACTTTTTATTTTTTATTTAAAGCTTTCGTGACTGCAGGGATTCATATTCTTGGTTCTTTCGGTAAAGTCACGTAGAAGGGAAACAATAAAATAATAAAAATATAAAACAATAAAATTCTCACGACGTTTCACCTGCAACACAACCAATCATCATCAGGTGTGAAAACCACAACGTGACTTTACCGAAAGAACCAAGAATATTAAATTTTTTATAGTCCATTATAATGTGCTCGATGATAATTTCCAACAGAAGTTAAATAAAGAAATCATATATTATAACACTTGGAACGGTGATGAGCTAGTCACTGGTTGACCTCGATTAAAATGCAAAGAAAATCTGTTACTTTGTGCAATGTAATGCAGAAGCTAGGAAGTGATATCATCACAACGTGTTCTCTCGAATAGGAGACCATCATTATTAAAAAGTAAGAGATCATGAATAGCTGTGACCAGCTTATGTTATAGCTCCTTATGGATCAGGAAAGATTCACTAAAGCACTAGTTCTCAATTTGCAGACCTAGGACCGATGGTGTCTGTGGAACTTTATAAGATTTTATATTTTTGACAAAGCACTATATATTTTATTGTGCGGTCCTACTGGACATCTGTGAAAAAGGGCTTCATAGAGATTTTGATAAAGGTTATGATTCTGGATCCATAAAGGTTGGGAATCACTTGCACTAAAGGAACCATCTGGTTTTTGTATTGTCTCAAATACACTGGACCATACTTATCCATTTCAAAATTCATAAGTGGGGAAATAAGGAGTTGCTTTACTGTGAATGCGGCGAAGTGCAATCCATCACTCGCATCACCAAAAATTAATCATAACACATGATTACAGCAGGCATAAATGGAATCCATCAGGTGACCCCAGGTGGCATCGAATTGCTTTCCAAACTCAACATCCAGTTATAAACTTGACCAATTAGATTTTAAATTCCATACGGAAGACCGAGGGAGGGATGGCTCAGTTAATCGTGGGAGTGCTACATTGAAGAACTCACGCAGTCCTCCCCTCTCCATCAGGCCTGGTGGCAGAGATGCCCTTTTTGCTGAGTAGCAGGGCAACCTTCTCAGCATCTCCTTGCTCCACAGCTTGAAGTAGACGATCGCCATACTTGCTCCACTCGCTTGTCTTTAAAGGGTGAGATTTGCAATGGTTAGTGTGCACATCAGATTTATAATACACACAGCATTACCCCCTAAATGGCGTGATACTTTGCGCCGGCATAATTAACGTGGGCGTTTACACACTCGGCGGTTAGAAGAACAGATGTGTCCATTTTGTGGGTCATAGTGACCTACATTAACACAAGCAAATAATGAAAGCACAATTTTTTACTGCACCAAGTAGCTCTTTTGAATGTTGCCTGTGAATGGCAGACATGCATTACTTGAGTGTGTCACAATAATGAAGAATTCCACGGAAAATTAAGAACTGCAAATTTGTACAGTACACTAATCAGATTTAACATTTGTATTAAATTTCTACAATGATATAATTATAACAAAATAGGGGCCATGAATAGCCATTTATGCTTTGAGGGCAATTGAAATTCTTCAAATTCTTAGAGTAGTTGTATCCTTTTCCCAAGGCTTAATAACTCTCAATTGTGCTAAACTGCAGCAGATAAATATGCACCAAACCACTATGATGTACATCTTAAAAGTCAGTTAAATTATCGAAGAAGTTGACTGTGGCTCAAGTGCGTCACATGAACGAAGTATACACGTTAACATAACAACAACCGCCATTCGCCATTAAGTGGCGTTGACGTCACCACGACGCTTGTGCCAGGCTATGTGCACGTTGAGGCCACGTGAAGCGTCAGACGCCCACTGGCAGGTGGTCACGGGGCAGAACCAGGTGCCACGGGTCGACTTACTGAGATGACTGGCTGATGCACCACCTGTGCCCCCTACTGTGCCAACTTGCTGTGCTTTAACCACCCGGCGCTCTGCTCGTTGTTGTGAGCCTCGCTCCTCCTCCCCCCTCCATTGATGTTGGAGGGTGACTGCCTCCAACTGCCCAGTAGCTTCCTTCACGAGCCTCCTCCACACAAGCCGATCTTGACACTGCTGGTACGAGTCATCGGCAAGTCCACTCAACTCCACATCCTCCTGTACCACATCACTCCATCTCTTCTCTAGCCTGTGCCACGCCCGTTTAGCCCCCTCGATCCGGCCAAACAAAAGCTGTTTAGGAATGCGGTGGATGGGTTTGTGCGCAGCCTTGCCTGCCAGAGGAGCTCACCGATGGGACTTTGTCCAGATCTTTCAAGGATATGTGAGCTCTTCACACAATCCAGCCTGGTTAAACCCAGGATGGATCGTAGGCAGGCCAGCCTAAATGTTTCTAACTGGCGAAGATGTTCCATGAGGGGGGATCCACGTTTTGCAAGCATAGAGAAGGGAGGGAATGACTGTGGCCGAGAAGACCTGAAGCTTCCTGCGGAGCGACAGACCAGGTAGCTTCTACACAGCGTTATGAAACCGATTAAAAGAAAATGCCGCTCGACTGATTCCGAGTGAGACCTCTGCTGTCAAACCGGAGCAGGTCATGAGCATACTGCCCAGGTATGGGAAACGCTCCACTCTCTCCACAACTGCCTTATCACCAATTGAGAGTTGTGGGGGTGGAGTTTTCGATGGTACAAAATACCCAGGCAGGTGCTTAGTTTTGGTGGGGCTGATGGTAAGTCCCCACCTCTTAGTGGCAAGCTCCAGGTTCAGCAGCCGCACCTCCAACTCCTCCTCTGAGTGAGCAGCAATTACCAGATCATCGGCATACGTAACATGGTTGAGCAATAGGGAGCCATCTCTTGACCCAACGTGGGCATCGATCAGCCTCCCATTGTATCTGTACCAGATGGAAATTCCTCCCGTACAGCTATTGAAGGCTTCACGAACTGCGTAATCGAAATAGATGTTAAATAATGTGGAACACAGAGGACATCTCTGTCACACCCCAAAATGAACAGGGAATGGCTCCGACTCCTGGCCACGTAGTTTTACCCAGGCCCGCTCACCATCATGAAGGTCCTTAATGATCATGTGCAGCGGGTCAGGGACTCTGAAAGCACGAAGAACAACCCAGAGCCCAGGCCTACTGATGGTATCATAGGCCTTGGCCAGGTCAATAAAGCAGAGATGTAGGTCTTGTTGGAATTCCTTACACCTCTGCTATAGCAGATGGACAGAAAATATGGCATCTGTGCAGGACCACCCTTTCCTGAAACCGCATTAGGGCTCCGCAAGCCTCTCCTCAGCGTGCCTGGCGAGGCGATGTTGAATAATCCTTGCCAGGACCTTTCCCGGCACACTGAGGAGTGAGATGCCCCTGTAGTTGTTACAGTCTGTGCGGTCCCCCTTCTTAAAGAGGGGGACCACCAGGGCATCCTTCCAATCCTACGGAACCTGTCCAGTGGTCCAGACTGATGTTATGATGTCATGTAGGGCAGCCTGTGCACAAACGCCACCCTTCCTCAGCATTTCGCTTGGGAGATCATCTCTGCCCAGTGCCTTACCTGTTGTCAGGCTCTCGATCGCCTTCAGTACTTCCTCAACAGATGGCACCTCAGCCAGCCACTCACAGGGGGTGACTTCTTCCAATATTGGAGGCACTGCAGCCTCAGCAGGGTCATCCCCACTTTGTCCCACAATGTTTTCCAGGCTGAGGGATTTCCCCTCCCCCAGGACCTCACAGAAATGCTCAGCAAATCTGCAAACCTGTTCCTGGGGGTCGGAGATTGGATCACCGTTATTTCCCCTAATGATGGTAATAGGTGTGGCGCTGCAGGTTACTTTTTATGGAATGAAAGAGCGATTTGTGACCACGGGCCATTGAGGCAGACTCCATCTCCTCATTAACCCGCGACCACCAACCATCCTTGCAGCGCCTCACGGCTCTCCGAACCTCCGAGCGAAGGCTGCGGTAAGCCTTCTCATTCTCTGGCGTGGGATGCTGTAGACGATGAGAGTGGGCCTGTCGCTATTTTCTCAGCCAGTTTGAATACCTCCTCTGTCAACCAGGGTATCTGAGGAGGTCTGGGCCGTGTACCCAAAGCAGCCATTGCAGCTGCATAAGCCACAGTCCTAAACCTTGCCCATTTCCCCTCGACATCAGGAGGAGTGGGGGACGATGCCAACCCCAGCCGCAAGCGATGATGAAATTCTCACTTGCAACTTTCATCAGCTAGCTGAGACCATGCCACTATGGGTTTGAATGGGGTCCTGGGTGTACACCCACCACCGGAGTAGAAAAATGGCAGGCGCATCTTACAGATGACAAGTCGATGGGGCTACCACCCATATACAAAATGTATTTTATATTTTATACCATGTACTCACACAAAGGACACCCTGTGATTTTGGAACAATGGCCATGCTGTATGTATGAAAGTTGACCAGAGTGACACAGAAGTTCTAGGGAAACAGGCTTGCTCTCTCTCTGTTTCTCCCCAAACTCCGAGTGTGCCAATAATCAGCATCAACTCCTTTCACATACAGCTCACAACTGTGAGGTAAACATTGTAATCAATGTGGCTGATTTAAATATACAAAAGGAGGAAAACATTAATATAGACTACTGGCGGCACATGCCCGCAATCGGGGCAGTGGTCGCTACGCACGTCTGTAATCCAGCACTGTGGAGGTGAGGATTTATGGATAACACAGATGTTGTTAAACTCCCTTCCCATGGGCGTCGAGGTACTATACCCTGGCTCGCCAGACAGCAGTATAGCAAGTTAATTAATCCCCATCTGTTTCCACCTGTATAACGAGAGAGTGTTGCCCCCTTGATAGGAATGGGTTTTATCCGGGTGCTCTGGTTTCCTCCCAATTGTATACAAGCATATTAATTAGCTGAAAACATCTAAGCATAAAACCCAACGCAGGACTCTCCTGAAAAAGCACCCTACAAGTCAGTGTGGTTCTCCTGGATAATTAAGTAAGTTCGTAAGTTAATCCAATGCTTTCAAGGCACAAATTGATGGATCAGCTATGCTCGTGAGTTTTCGAACATGTTTGTGTGTTCAACACCCTCGTGTGCATGGTGATAACACTCTGGGCACTCTGGGTTCCTCCCAGGAGCAAAACACTCCTTCAAAGGAACCAGACAAACATCCAAATACAGGACCCTCCTAAAAGAGCCTTCACAATCAGTGAGGCTCTTCACGATAGCATTGCAATTTTGTCATTCGTCTGGTAGTTAATGACACTCTAAGAAGATGAATATTGATTGATACAACTTAAGTCAAATATTTTGTAGGCATTTTTTTTTTCAACTTAACCTTGTGATATACAGTACTACAAAGGAAACAGTATTAATACAAATTGACGACCATTGCTTTGAAAATATGAGCAATGGCATTTAGTACATCCAAATGTTCCTTGGATTGATGTGATCCAGATTTGTTGTGTCCCATTATTTACAATGATTCACGAATGAGACTCGCATAAATGCCCCTATCTCATTAAGTTGGGCAGCATGGTAGTGCATGTCTGTAATCTAGCAATTGGAGATGGCGGATCGCAAATAAAAATGTGCAGCTCCCAATCCAGCTGTGCGTCAAGGCAGCCAGGAAACAGCTGTACAGCGTCAGATTCTTGAATCTGTCTGTGTGTAGCTTTGAGTGTCACCCCTCCTATGTTTGTGTGAATTGTCTTTGGGTACTCCAGTTTTCTTCCACATGCCACTCGTTCATAGAAATGGCCAAACATCCCAATGCAGAACACTCCCAAATGAGAGCCTTGAGGCCCATGGAGATATTACTCTGGACATAATTGATATTGGTTAAATTTCGATTTAAAGCTTTCGTGACTGCAGGCATTCATCTTCTTCTTTTATTTTTATTTTATTATGTTTTATTTTTATTATTCTATTTCCATTCTACGTGACTTTACCGAAAGAACCAAGAAGATAATTGATGTTGTTATATCGATTACATTACAACTGTATTCATCTAAAACTAAAAGCTGCATTTACATTATCTATGTAAATGGTGTCTTATACTTGTAAATGCTTGTATCTGCTGCCGAGATAGAATTAAAGCAGGCATGTAAGCTCCCTGGTGCATTATGTTGTAACTAATACAAACAGCTGGAAATGACCCCAACACAATGGCAGGAAATGGGTGGCTCAATGCTCAGAGCAGATTGGTCTCCACAGGGGCTATCACAAGCCCCATGGGCTCCAGGGGTTGGAACATTACAGGCCATGGCTCTGTTCTCCAATGAATTGGGTATTTTTATCCTCATTCCACACTTATTGTTGTATAATACATGTACATAGTTGAGAATTTCAATTAAGACACATTCGATTATACAACGCATAACCTTTACTAGCCACAGACTTAATCTGTCTGATAAAGGGCTGTGATTATACATGTTGTTGAACATACATTTAAAAATTAATCTTACATGAACGTTGAAAAAATATTTTATACTTGTGTAATGTAGCTCTCACAGACACCATCTTGTTCAGTTATATGTATATTTATTGTGAATAAAGTCCATCGACTCACTGATAACTTCACGGGTAACCGCGAGTTACTATATACACCTGGGTAACTTCTGTGACTCTATGCTACGCTCCCTGTGTAGTTGGCTGGCTACACAGGACTGGACGCATAGTCGTCACGGAGACAATATAACTCTAGCCTTTCAAGACTACAATGTGCCCAATCCAAGATGACAAAGACGACCCGCACCAAGATGACGCCGGCGACAACAGCTCCTTGGTTCCCCTACAACAGCAGCCCAGAGCCCTGTTCCACGCCGGCTTTTATCCCCCTCACGACCCAGCCACGCCCCTTCCCCCCCCCCAACACTCTCTCACAGCACCTGGCCCTGTCTGTCTCTGTCTCAATTACTATTTACGACCATTTACATCCCGTGCTTATCCTCATGCGACCCTGTCAGTGCCCATCACATCAATCATGATTAACGACCACTTAGGTCCAATATTACCTTTCTTTGACCCTGTCTGTTCCCATCACGTTAATTAGTAACCACGGCCACGGGGAGCCTTACTGTCCTTACATCCCCCCGTACTGTCCTTACACTTGTAACAATAATATCTCGAGAAAGAAGTTGAAAATATTATTTTAAAAAATAACATTTTAAATGTCAAATAATGAACATGAATTACCATTTTCGCAAAGTTTTAATAGTATAAGTCTTAAAATTGTTTGGCAATTGAACCAAATACACATGTATTGTACTACAAATGCAAGTGCATTGTGTCTAATTTCACCAAAAAAATAATGTTGGGCTGCAGTTGCAGCTGAGCGCTGCTGTTCCTATATGAAACACCCATAATAAAGCACGTTTCGTTAATTGAAAATAAACTAATTGCATGACAACCAATTGTGTTCAACAACTTTCTAACAAAAACTCCAAATTAAACGAATGACCTTCAACCTAAAGAACATAACCGTCATGAATTAAAAAATAATATTAAAAAATCTTACTATGGTTATTAAAATGTACAGGAAACAAAGGTGACGATCCACGATAAACGCTACACAGGAAGGCAAATCATTGCATTTTGGGTTGTGCCTGCATCAGTAACTGCATGTTCAAGCCCCAAAAAGTGGTTTTCAGCAATAGGTCATGACTTAAAGTCAGCAAGGAGAGAGACCATTTCATGAAAGTAAATTAATCTAGGTATAAACATCGATGATACCTATAATTTCCATGATTTGCTGTATGTTCAGATCTCTTTTTTTTGGTGGCTCGGTGTGCAAGGCTTTGCTCTACAGTACGTATTTGTATCATTATAAAAATTTAAGAAATATGCAAATTGACAATATTTTTTTTTTATTCTAAAGCACAGTTTCTTCACTAGCCAACATTTATCAGTGCAGTGATGTATGTTGAAGCAACTTCTATGCATAATATTACGTCGGGAGGCCTTCATCCAGCAGGGGAGTGACAAGGGGTTTTAAAATAGTCATACTTATCATGGAGTTTGCTAATTACATTTTTGTGAGTTTTCACATCACAAAATCCACTACGAAATGGATGGTAGATTCGCAAAGTATTTTTTTTTAATGTACAAATGTACAACATAGACCAATGGAAATCTACTTAATATATCAATCCAATATAACACTGCCGTTTACAAATATCACCTCCTATAGACACGTGTGGCATTGTGGGGGGGGGGGTATGTCGAGTACGTGTATTCCAATAGAATTTATAACCTCGGTGTTACCCTAAATCACTCAAGATGTAGCAAATGTGTTCATTGAGCAATGCATGTGTGTGGGGGTGAAACATTTGTTTAAAGTAATGCAATGCTGTAAAAGGAAACATTAATTTACTCTGTATTACCTAATTTTCAATTAATGAACTGCATATTGAAGCACCAAATTATGGGCTTTAATTCCCATTATTAGAATTGAGTAAAATTTTCAAATCGCATATCACCAATGTTTATAATTTTGCGAAAAACTAAAATATGATATGAACTGTAAAATGACAGTACAAATGTTTTCAATTAAGTACTGTACTTAATTTACAAAACCAATGCATGGCAAGAACAACCAAATTTTAATTAAGAAAAAGTGTGTACAAATTAAACCCTAGATGCATAATGGGAAACAGATGATATAGCAGAGCTGGCCATTAGTGACAGTCGTAAAACACAGCAGCTGCAAAAGAAATCAGTGTAGTCTGTCAAATTTATACTCTGTCCAAACAAACACTGGATTCTGTTAGTCATTAACCTCCCGCACTGCAGACACAAGCACATTCTTTGGCGGACAGTGAGTTAGACACGATCGTAATTGATGTGCATGCCACAAGAATGGTTGTACACGAAGCAGCAATCAATCCAGAGGCCTAATGGGGTGTAAGGAGGAATGGAGATGTCGCAATTGCTGTGCGCAGTAAGCGCGTTATTGAAACATTCTTAATTTATCTTTGGTGCCCATTATATCTTTTGTTTACCCAAGAAAGCCTCACTCAGTCTTAAGACTATCCTTAAGGAGCGTCCTCCATTGGGAAACATGTTTGCCAACTCAATTACATGTAGTTGGAATGCTCTTCCTTCCGATTTTAGGATTCCACTGGAGCTATGCACTTTTAAATCTAGATTGGAAACGAATTTCTTTAAAACTGCCTTTCTTGTTTAGTTTGCTGTTTTGCAAAAATAAGTTTAACATACATTAAATTAGTATTTGGCATATGGGAGGCAACCAGAGAGTACCCAGAGAAGATCTACACTAAAGAGGGGATAAAATTAAATTTACTTGCTGTAAAACAGTAGTATCTTCCTGGTAACATTACAGCCAAGTAGGTTTATCAGTTTCACAAATGTGTGAAATCCACAAAACCTCTCTCCTCCAATATGTTGGAAAGGAGGGGTTGTGCACCACCAGCAGCCACGGCTTAAATCACATCATGAGCAGACCCATTTGTAAACTAACAAATGTCCACAGACATATACATCTCCAAATATATAAAAGGCAAAATTGTGAATATGTGTGTCTGTTCAAAATGTTTAGTGTACTTCCCGACATGCAACAAACTGGAAATTTGCTATGTGGGTACTTTCCAGACTGTACACCATGCAACCATTATAAGAATACACTTTTTTTGGGGGGGGGGGGGGGCTCAATAATGCATACTTTTTTTGCACGGCAAGTGAGCTGTGACGTCAAATCTGTCACGTGACCCGCGCATGTGGAAGCGTAACGCATTGTAGTGTAGTGGTTAGCGCGCTGTGTATGTGTCTGTGTGTGTGTAAGCGTAACGCATTGTTGTGTAGCGGTTAGCGTTCATACTAGAATGAATTTCAGAGATACTCCTGAGCAATTGTTCAATATATGTTCCATTGTTATTATTTATTGAGCCTCACTGAGTCTCATGACTCTTTTCCAGCTGACTGTAGTGGGGGGGGGGGGACTATATAGTTTGGCGGTGGTGGCACACTCCTGTAATCCAGCACTGTGGCGGTGGAAGTAGGGGTTGGTGGATGACACAAATGTGTGAAACTTCCTCCCCGTGGGCATTGAGTTGCCATACCCTGGCTTGCCAGAAGGCGGTATACAAAACATGGACTCCCACCTATTCCACTTGTATGAGCGAAGAGTGTTGCCCTCTCGCACATATGGGCTTTCTCCGGGTGCTCCATTTTCCTGCCACATGTAAACACTCGTTATATGGTTGATGACACCTTAATATATAGAGAGCATGGGCGGAATTTGGCGCGAGTTCTCTGTGGGGTGGCTGCCTTTCCCACTTGTCTGTGATTCTTAGCGCCTCCGAGTCATTCTCTCTCTTTGGGAGTGAGCAAATACTGTGCACGTGACAAGTTTTAATTATTATAAATTATCATATATATTGCAATAGTTTTTGTTTGCGGGTAATTTTTCAAATTTGGAAAATGTGGACAATGACGCCAGCACGCAATGGCCAACTCTTAAGAATGACGTCATGGGATCTTTAACGTCCTGTAATGCAGGTGGCGTGTATTTGAATTGTTAACACACCGGCAGCATTAATTAGGGTGGCCACTGTATTCGAACCTTGAACCTCTGCAACACTACTCGCTAGGCAATGCCCTAAGTTGTTCATGGCATTCGCGATGTGGAGTGTCAGCGAGTCACTATTTGCCCAGGCGGTATGAACAGCTTCAATCTAGGTATAAACATATATCCTATTTCTCACGGAAAAGCAGAGTAAAAAATTCAGAAACCCATAGATAATTGTATTTCTGAGGTTTGTCTCCCAAACGTCAGAGCAGATAATATAATTACCCTCCTCAAATGTGTTTTTTTGGTTATACCTCACTACAATTATATCACTTGTACAAAATAATTGCAGCATTGTGGATCGTACAACCATGCAGCTTATACCTAACTACGTCTTGAAATGTGTGGGTGTATTTGCGTATTTCCTCAAAATTGTACTCAAATTAAGTTTCAAGCAGCTTGTTTTTAGTTGTATGTAATATGCCGTATTAGTAATTTCTTTGAAGGAACTGATCATTGGATTCCTGCGGTTATGTTCGGTTTTTGTCCATCAACAACATTGTGTTCTTGTGTGTGAACAAAGTGGGCCACAAAATGTGTTTTTAATTAAAAAAATGTATAATGGAAGATGAGGTAATAGTTGTGCTTGTATGAGGCTTCAACTTTTGTGTAAATTACAAGCTGAGCTAATTGTAGACGTGACATTAGTTTGAATGGCGCTGTAAAGCAGCCTATATTCTGCTTCGTGTTACGCTAAAACATAGACGTACTAGCCTTTTCACCGTCCAAGGACGGGTGTATTGCAGCAAATCTGAAACTTGCTAGCGAAAAATAGACCGAGACGTAATATTTATTGCATTAATTCGTGTGCAGTTTGTAAGGGCACGGTGACACAAACCTATTTAATGTAAAGGTTATAATCCCTTGTTCATCATGACGTCCTTTTTACTTTGATGTCTCAACAGCGTTACGGAGATCGCGTGCCGTGAGGGTTCTGCCTTTGTAGTGAGGGTTGTAAGTTGACGCCGAGTCGCCGCTAATTATTATGGAGGGGGGGTGTCTAATTGGAGGACGTCACCTCTTCATGATTATTAATGAGGGGGGCTGTTCGATGTGGAGTGACGTCACTTGCTCATGACTATTAGTGAGGGTGGGGAGTTCTCCATATTGAGTGACGTCACCCGCTCATAATTATACACTATGTAACACGATTTTTTTTCCTGGGTAGTAAGTGCTATTTTCTAATTGCTCATGCCTCAAAAGTAAAGAACATGGCAATAATTCCCCACAAACTTTGCTTTTGTGACCAGGACTTTATGTGAAGGAATGACACAAATGCACACCACGTTTTCTCATTGAAAATAGGTACATTTCAAAATATCACTGTCCTGGTCACAAAGCAAAGTTTATGGATAATAATAGCCATTTTCTGTACTTTTGAGGCATAAGCAATTAGAAAATAACACTTACTACCCAGGAACAAAAAAATTATAAATTTGTTACACAGTGTTATTAATGGAGTGGATTATTAACTTTGCTTTTGTGTCCTGGTCACAAAAGCAAAGTTTGTGGGGAATAATAGCCATTTTCTATACTTTTGAAGCATAAGCAATTAGAAAATAATAGTTTCTTCCCAGGAACAAAAACATTTTTTTTTGTTAGGGTTACGAATGAGGGGTGGCGGGGTGTCCATTTGGAGGACGTCACCTGCTCATGAATATTAATGAGGGGGGATGGTCGATGTGGAGTGACGTCACGAGCGTTAAGGACATTCCTGGGTGATTATTACAAAAATGTCTATATATTAACTGTGTGTACACAGCTACATATCGAACTGGTTGGAGCAGTGGCACAGTGATTAGCACATTGTCACCTGGGTTTGATTCCCGGATACGGTGAACATCTGTGCAGTGTAATATCTGCACTAATCTAGGGCTTCACCAACTGGCACTGAACAGAGTGGTGAATTATGGCCAAACAAACTCCATTCTCATGTATTAGGTTACATATCCAGCTGGGTGGAGTATGCTAATTGCAATCGGAAGGGTGCGAGTGTAAAACAAATCGGAGGTAACTCATTAAAAATATATAATTTGTGAGAAAGTCAACTATTTGTTGACGTATGGAAAGACACGCCCACCAAAGGAATGTGAAATGTCCATTACTTTATCAGGGCTGTGAATAGTGTGCGGCAAAACCAGTGCGGCAAGACGTTTTCTCGCGCTCGGTCAAAAGTATATATATTTTTTCTTTTCCGCTTGTGTGTTAATCTGTGTTTACCCCGATATTTTAGAGACGGCAATTCTCCTGCTACAGTGAGGGAAAAAAGTATTTGATCCCCTGTTGATTTTGTACGTTTGCCCACTGACAAAGAAATGATCAGTCTATAATTTTAATGGTAGGTTTATTTGAACAGTGAGAGACAGAATAACAACAAAAAATCCAGAAAAACGCATGTCAAAAATGTTATAAATTGATTTGCATTTTAATGAGGGAAATAAGTATTTGACCCCTCTGCAAAACATGACTTAGTACTTGGTGGCAAAACCCTTGTTGGCAATCACAGAGGTCAGACGTTTCTTGTAGTTGGCCACCAGGTTTGCACACATCTCAGGAGGGATTTTGTCCCACTCCTCTTTGCAGATCTTCTCCAAGTCATTAAGATTTCAAGGCTGACGTTTGGCAACTCGAACCTTCAGCTCCCTCCACAGATTTTCTATGGGATTAAGGTCTGGAGACTGGCTAGGCCACTCCAGGACCTTAATGTGCTTCTTCTTGAGTCACTCCTTTGTTGCCTTGGCCGTGTCTTTTGGGTCATTGTCATGCTGGAATACCCATCCACGACCCATTTTCAATGCCCTGGCTGAGGGAAGGAGGTTCTCACCCAAGATTTTCCATCGTCCCTTTGATGCGGTGAAGTTGTCCTGTCCCCTTAGCAGAAAAACACCCCCAAAGCATAATGTTTCCACCTCCATGTTTGACGGTGGGGATGGTGTTCTTGGGGTCATAGGCAGCATTCCTCCTCCTCCAAACACGGCGAGTTGAGTTGATGTCAAAGAGCTCCATTTTGGTCTCATTTGACCACAACACTTTCACCCAGTTGTTCTCTGAATCATTGAGATGTTCATTGGCAAACTTCAGACGGGCATGTATATGTGCTTTCTTGAGCAGGGGGACCTTGCGGGTGCTGCAGGATTTCAGTCCTTCACGGCGTAGTGTGTTACCAATTGTTTTCTTGGTGACTATGGTCCCAGCTGCTTTGAGATCATTGACAAGATCCTCCCGTGTAGTTCTGGGCTGATTCCTCACCGTTCTCATGAGCCCAAGGCAGAGGGAGATTGACAGTTCTTTTGTGTTTCTTCCATTTGCGAATAATCGCACCAACTGTTGTCACCTTCTCACCAAGCTGCTTGGCAATGGTCTTGTAGCCCATTCCAGCCTTGTGTAGGTCTACAATCTTGTCCCTGACCTCCTTGGAGAGCTCTTTGGTCTTGGCCATGGTGGAGAGTTTGGAATCTGATTGATTGATTGCTTCTGTGGACAGGTGTCTTTTATACAGGTAACAAGCTGAAATTAGGAGCACTCCCTTTAAGAGTGTGCTCCTAATCTCAGCTTGTTACCTGTATAAAAGACACCTGGGAGCCAGAAATCTTTCTGATTGAGAGGGGGTCAAATACTTATTTCCCTCATTAAAATGCAAATCAATTTATAATATTTTTGACATGCGTTTTTCTGGATTTTTGTTGTTGTTGTTATTCTGTCTCTCACTGTTCAAATAAACCTAACATTAAAATTATAGACTGATCATTTCTTTGTCAGGGGGCAAACGTACAAAATCAGCAGGGGATCAAATACTTTTTTCCCTCACTGTATGTATCTTACTGCTGTCCCTCCCGGCCATATCTAGTGCCACACTCAACTCTACAAACAGCTGCCCTCATTACTTTGCGTTCATACTTGTTTCTTGATTTGCCACTACACCTGCTAATGAAACAGCTCATAGACACTTCTACACTCCATCATTGTATCCTTTAAAACCCTATGTTTGTCCCATTACTTCACCAGCACTCCTTCCAAACTTCATTCTGCTCTTAAAAATAACACAATCTGCGAGCTACTGATATTCGTCCAAGGTTCGCCGCTCTTCATCCTTTCACAGAAAATACTTGTGCAAACTATTAATTCTACTTTTCTTATTTCTGGGTGGTATTGAGCTTCATCCTGGCCCAAATGAAAAGAACTCGTATAATTCGGTAGATTTTTCTGGCAGGAAAGGTGTTGGTGTTCTACATGTTAACATCAGAGGGCGTGTGATTCAATTAAGTCAACTAAAACTAGAAGTGGCAAATCTTGACTCGGACATTTTTTGCCTAACAGAAACATTTCTCACTCCTGCCGTCAATGACTTGCAGATTGCGATTGACAACTACAACCTTTTTAGGTTTGACCGAGGATCTAAAGGAGGTGGAATTGCCATCTATGTTCGTAATACTATTGCATGTTCACTAGCTCACTCCTTGTTTAAAAAAATGTTGCTTTTGTAGTGGATTCGAATTAGGTGCACACACAACTTCTTGGGAGGCAACACTTATTTATTAATGAACACAACAGTTAACTCTTACATTATGCATAGGGTGGTGACCACCGACTTACTCTAGCTAACACACACTTCTCAGATACTCTAGGGAGGTACAGCCTCCTGTCATGGCGGGACTTACACGTCTACCGCGATCCTAGAGTCCTCCGGCTGGGACCTACACACAGGTCTCTTGCTAACCTAAGGAGGTACAGCCTGCTGTCTTGGCGGGACTTACTCACACGTCTACCGCTATCCTAGAGTCCCCCGGCTGGGACCTACACACGGATCGCTTCTTGGCGTCTTACGATGCATCTTAATTCTTGATACGGGCAGCAGCCTCGAACCTCGTGAGGAGGCTGCTTATATGGGCCTCGGCGTGCCTGGGCCCCGCCCCGACCACGCCTTCCTTCGAGAACCCTCTCGAAGCCCCCCTGCTGTCCACGTGCCCCTCGAGGTGCCCCCTAGGCCCCCAGTCCCCACTGGGGTCCAGTCACGTGTCCATCTGGGACCATAGTCACCAAGAAAACAATTCGTAACACACTACGCCGTGAAGGACTGAAATCCTGCAGCGCCCGCAAGGTCCCCCTGCTCAAAAAAGCACATATACATGACCGTCTGAAGTTTGCCAATGAACATCTGAATGATTCAGAGGACAACTGGGTGAAAGTGTTGTGGTCAGATGAGACCAAAATGGAGCTCTTTGGCATCAACTCAACTCGTCGTGTTTGGAGGAAGAGGAATGCTGCCTATGACCCCAAGAACACCATCCCCACCGTCAAACATGGAGGTGGAAACATTATGCTTTGGGGGTGATTTTCTGCTAAGGGGACAGGACAACTTCACCGCATCAAAGGGACGATGGACGGGGCCATGTACCGTCAAATCTTGGGTGAGAACCTCCTTCCCTCAGCCAGGGCATTGAAAATGGGTCGTGGATGGGTATTCCAATATGACAATGACCCAAAGCACACGGCCAAGGCAACAAAGGAGTGGCTCAGGGAGAAGCACATTAAGGTCCTGGAGTGGCCTAGCCAGTCTCCAGACCTTAATCCCATAGAAAATCTGTGGAGGGAGCTGAAGGTTCGAGTTGCCAAACGTCAGCCTCGAAACCTTAATGACTTGGAGAAGATCTGCAAAGTTGAGTGGGACAAAATCCCTCCTGAGATGTGTGCAAACCTGGTGGCCAACTACAAAAAACGTCTGACCTCTGTGATTGCCAACAAGGATTTTGCCACCAAGTACTAAGTCATGTTTTGCAGAGGGGTCAAATACTCATTTCCCTCATTAAAATGCAAATCAATTTATTACATTTTTGATATGCGTTTTTCTGGATTTTTTTGTTGTTATTCTCTCACTGTTCAAATAAACCTACCATTAAAATTATAGACTGATCATTTCTTTGTCAGTGAGCAAACGTACAAAATCAGCAGGGGATCAAATACTTTTTTTCCCTCACTGTATATGCGCAAATATAAACTGGCCTCAAAAATGCCAAGGGCTGCAAGTGACCTTGATCACTGCTTCGCATTTTTTTCTCATGAGGGTCACTGGAAATGCATTGCATATTCATGTATTGAGCATGCATGACAATTTAAACTCATATAAATTAAAGCTCTGTAGATTTCCGGCTTTAGAAAATTCCTGAAATTCAGTCACTGTACAAGCTACAAGTAGAAGTGTTCACGGCCATATGGCTGTACCAATTGTAAAAAGAAAGCTATGGAACCGAGTTAAGAAGATAGTGGGATGGGTTTTCTTGAAGGATATGTAATCATCCCGTCTCTCATTCAGCTGTGACCTATTATAAACTGCACACCACGATGGAAAACAAAGCTGTGCTTCAAAACCAAAAAAATAACTGATGCAATGTTTGAAATTTAACTAAAACTATGTTTATTTTACCAGATAAAGCCCACTCAGCTATTAACAATTTTTCAGAGGCGACCTGGCCACAAATGATAGCTCAACGAAGTGGCTTATCATGTGGAAACATATAGCAGGCAAATAATCTATGAAAAGATGTCTTCAAACTGACCACTGAATGTATTTACAAGAAAACAAAATATGATCTCACAGTTACAATTATTGAAAGACATATTTGAAATTGAATATTCTGTGTCTTTGAATATGTTTTGTGCTTCGTGAAAGATTAAGAGTATATATAAGAGTCCAGTGCATTTAATGTGTGTATAGCATTACAATTACTGTATTATAATTCCAATGAATTGCACTTTTACACTTCAATAATCATTAGGTCTCATAAGTGTTGTAGCCAACAAGTCATGCATTCAAAATTGTTAGGGATTAAGTAGTGCTTAGCAGTAAAATTCCAACTATCTGAAGTTCTCTTTCATTAACAATCATCAGGCTTGAATAGCTCCCCTGTGTTTGGCAGAGCCATTCTAGGGAGTAAAAAAGGAATGTTGCACAATCAATAGAAATGGGAGAGATTGATACCAGAGAAGAAAAAAACAGGCTGGTCTTTATTCTTGCCTGAGAATGGCAGAGAGGAGGCATGGGTAAAATGCAAATTTGAACCTAAGGGAATAATTAACCACCAGAGAGCAAACCATTTGCTATTTGGCTCCAAACACCCACTCACATTGCCTTTGGCTACTCCACACTGGGAATAATAAACAGGGTTCTTTTTAATCTAGATTTGAAGTTTTCGTGACTGTAAAGAGTAGGGTTCTTTTTATTCAACTGAAATTGTCAAAGAATTGCTCAGATAACATTTTTTTATATGACTGCTTCTTGTAACTTATTTCTCACATTTTAGCAAGGATTTTCCTTTTCAGGTAATGTTAAATAATATCAGTGAATGTTGGATATTTCTCATTATGATGTGCACCGTTTTGTTCGGAATTACATTGCTACTCAATAGGAATATCTGAAACTAAATGGCAGATAAAATATACGCTAGAAAACCGAGAGAACGTTACATCTGGATCAAAGGATGAACTCCAAATGTATCATGGAAGATGCTGGAAATTACAGCTCACTCCAAGCAGTGTGCTTACATGCAATGTTGTTGCAGACAGACGTGCCCAAAATGTGATCTTTACCATCAACAGATGTGACCATGTAAATAAATAAAAATTCCAGGAACTTCAAAACCTCATCTGGAGTGCTAAGGTAACTTAAAGGATTTTTTTCCAGTAAAGCTAAGCGTCACATCATGCGAATGTCAGAGCTTTGAGTTGGTTAATAGATAACTGACCAGCTAACTGCAGATTTGCAATGCATGTATGCACATACCTTTAAAATGGAGCTAAATTACTGAAAATTCAGCTAATCTCAATAGCCAACTACAATAGTATTGAGATTGGAAATGCAATCCGTGAGTACGACAGTACTAAGTGTAAAATTAAAATAAGCACATTTAAGAAATAACGCCAAATAAAAACAAAAAAATGTGAAGATTATAAAAATGACGTATTAAGCATTAACCTGCAGCCACATCAAACATTGCACGAGTTATCTGTATTTATAATGCATTTTTATGATACTATCTTGGGAGGTCTTCAGGCATGAAGTGCAATCACAGATGCAGTGCTTGTCAAGCTGGTGTAACCTTGGAAAATGATATGACCTGTAATGCAGGGAAAGCACAAAACTGGTTTCACAGGCAGCTCACGATGTTGTCTCTAAATTATGCTTTTGCCCCTCACTGAACTATTCGCCTATATCCCTGGAGAAATAATTAAGCGTATTTAACCAATTCTTAATGAGGATAAACAAGCCTTTGTTTATAAACTTAAGATGATGAATGCACGCATGGTATTATCCCAGTACTTTTCTACCAACCACTGCTTGGTAAACAAACCCGAAATAGGTTGTTTGCCTGAGTTTTATTGCATGTTCCAAAGAATGAGTTGCCAAAGCAAAAAAAAAGTTTCATCAACATTTTTTTAAATGCACTGAAGCTAATCAGAACTGTGCATTATTCGCAATAACTTTTCAAGGTCAACCTAACAACAAAAACAGACAGACTAGCTCCACAATCCAGACTTTCCGGAAACTCCAATTCGGTCGACATTGGCACCGCGAAGTTCCCTGCAGACTGAGCTCCACCCCGCCTGCGGATGTAATGAACCAGCGGGCGAGGGACGCCCGTGTCTGCCTGTCTGCCTCATCAGGAAGCAGTTAAGAGGGTGGAGGAATGCACGAAACTAATTTGCCAGGGTCCCATCACGACATACGGCGTAACATTTACGCGTCTGTTTAACGCTGCCACTGAAAGCAATGACAATAAGTCAAGATTCACATTGAATATACTTCCGTGACGCATCTTTAACCATCGTAATCCATCCCTGTCACTTGCTTTCCTAATACGTCTTCGTTTACGAATGGGTATATGCGTTCCCATGTGGATATTACAAGATGTTAGATGATATACTGCTTTGTGGTACATTTATACCGGCATCATGTTCTGTTTCCGGCGTACCACTTGATGCATATCAGAAGTCAACAACCTTATAGGTGAACCTGTGCTGTTGTTGATGTACCTTCATTAATATTGTACAGACCTGCAGCAAATCATCTCCTGTGCAGGTGCTGAGAGGTGGCGGCAGCATGAGGAAGAGGCAAGCATCCAGCATTGAATTTACCATGGATGATGATCATCATCATATGTACAGTAACATCAATTCTTCCATACATACAGATATGGCCCTTCCTCACGAATTCCCTTAATTAATTGTGCAATACACGTTCAATTGCAATCAAAATACATTACAATGCTGATCACAATATCGCCGCAATGCTCATTCAAAAGGTGTGTTGTTGTTTTTATGTTAGTACTCACATCGCTTTTCTTAAACTTTGCTTTCCAGCTTTTCATTGTTGAGCCTGATGGTGTTGTCCACTTGCTTCAACGGATTTCTCCCCTCCCCTCCCCCCACCTTAAATAGAAAAATTAAAATAACTTATAAGAAAAATCAAAAGTGAAGGAAAAACCATGACAAATATAATGGGCGCTAATTTTTCCTGAAATCACATCAAATGTCTTATAATACACATACATACCGAATAAAAAATATATCCTCCAGAGGGATTCTATATAGCTCCCTTTATTGGCTGTCCTTCTAGTGCAGTAATAAAAACTGGAATGACAAAATTAAATTAGCTATCCGTATAACATATGAAGGTGGAATACAGTATCGGAATGCAACCCTTGAATACCAAGCATGTTAAAACAATTAGGGCCATCATATATAACCACTATATTTAAATGCAGTTAATGCCACGATCGAGCGAAATATAATGTCGGTACTTTTACAATTAAAAAAAGTGACGAGAAAAATGCCCCCGTTTTTTGTTAAATCAAATAACCGCAAGACGCTGCTGCGCTTAATTTATGAATACCTGCAAACTCTGGCTATGTTAACAAAAAAATAAAGCCCCCACTCTCACTGCGAGGTAAGAGACGTGCAAACTCTAAAATAAGTTACACGTGTAACCGTAAGAGAAGATTCAATCTCTGCGGGGGTCGTGTTTAAACGCCACATAACGGGTCCAACCCTCCCCAATCATTGGGTTCGTCCACGCAACTAACCCTCAGCCGCCTTCCCATTCCACTCCACGCAATGCAATAAAATCCTCACCAATTAACCCTCCCCCTCTCTACTCCTGACTTACTTTATACCAACCAAACACGCCAAGTTACCAAAGCGTCGCTTTATCTCATTTAAAAAAAGAAAACGCACGCGTAAAATACACGCAAACTTTCAGAGCGAGGAACAAATCAAATGCTCGGTATGAGATACTTTGAATCGATGATGCTGCCACGCAAAAAAAAAGTTGGTTCGCTCCTTTCGCAAACGCGTTGCGCGACTCCCCAAACCGCTTTGTCCGCTGCGGGACCCCGTAGCCCCTGAGCTGGGTGGGGGGGAAGGCATGGAGGGGGGTGGGGGGGGGTAGCAATAACGTCATACGTTTCGCACAGCGATTTGACGTCATGTAGTGGGCCCGTCTTGCGTTGTTGAGTGGGCGATGTCGTCATGCTATGACGCAACGCGGCGTGAAGGGGAGGGTCAGAGTGCAAGGGTCAAGCGTCGGCGGCGTTGGTTACAGCGAGCGCGCTATCGCTATTGTTACTATTGTTATATTTTTTATTGCTAAGTTTAGTATATTCGCGATTTTTTTGCAGCCTTATCATGTCCATCAACTACGCGGCCGGCCTCTCGGATTACCCGCATAAGGGAAAATGCGGCCAGGCCGAGGTATGTGTGGAGTGTGCGTGTTGCGAGTTCCGCCATAGTTGCGTACAGGCGCCGTGTGATTGTTGTATAACTGCACTGCTACCGTTATCGAACATAACGTGATGCATCACGACTGGCTTTTTTTTCATAGTCTAGCGTTATCCATAAGCTTGCACGTTTCCACTGCAGTGTTATCGAAGTCCGATGATATACATCACACGGCCACTGCAGTGATACGTAACAATATTGAAATTTCAACACCACTAGTGGTAGCAAATACAGCGGTAGCATCATGCATAAGTAAATAGGACTACTTTTAGAAAACAATACTATCTATAATCTAGCTCCGTTCTGGGTCTGCAAATGTGTGAATGTATGGTAACAACTTGGCGCCGTACGTAGCCAACCGTGTTCATTGGAAGTGCGGAAATAGGTGATTAGTGTTTAGTCCATGTGCCTCTGGGCTTCCCAGACCGATATTTAGCTGCATGTGTTTAAGCCAGAAAACTACACCGGGTTTTGACCGTCAGGACCTCATCAGCAGCGCCAGGCTTGTTAAATGAATGGTGCAGGGCATGTGTATAGTATAAAGTAGTACCATGGATAATGTTAAACTATTTTATGGTCCACTAACAGTGCTGCTTCACCATAGCTTTCAACTCGCTATCCATCGTATATTCAACTCCAAAACGCTACTTGTACTCCACTCTATCATAACCCAGTAATATCTCTGCCCAACGTACAGTTTATTATTTATAACCTGCACCTCTACCCCGAACCATACTCTACCCAACCATCAGTTTTTTCAAATCATATCTCAATACTAACCATATTCTACTTAGACTCAACCATGCACCAAAGCTAATCTTAAAACTGTACACGTTCGTAAATAAGTCATCGGTAACACCGTCACTCGTCCCAATTAAACTACAGTACCTTTAACCCAACACAATTCCTACTCTACCACAGCACCATCTCTAATCAACTTTACCCTTAATCTACCCGGTACCATCTGAATATTTCACCATATGCTGTAGTTGTACTTGCTGAATTCCCTTTAACCGTACCCAGCTTGTTCCTGTACATTTGCACCAGTATTGTCTGTGCTTTTTTTCCCTCTGGTCTCAGGTGAAAATTTGATGTATATCCCATGATATAAATAGAGAATATATCAACGAACAGCTGCTTTAAATACATGTTTTCATGATATTGATTGATATATAACCCCACCGTTACCATTCACCACTTTGAACTTGCAGAAGATAGATCCCCCGGAGGAGGTGGATCGCAAAGTGCTCGAGCTCGCGGATTTAGTCCGTGCCTCCAAATACATGGTGATACATACAGGCGCTGGTGTCAGCACAGCAGCCGGGATTCCAGACTTCAGGTTGGCACCAACTGCACTTTGCACAGCCCTGAAATGATGCCTCTACACAAGGAAAGAGGAGATATATCTGTCGTGCATCACGAGGCCATTTTCCATGAATCAATACAGGAAAGCATGCCTGTAACACACTCCTTTGAAATTTAGTGGAAACGTTTAGCGCTGTGATAAAGTTGAGGATGCAAAACATGCATAACGCCACATCATCAGCTGGACTTCGTGGGTCACACCTTTAATTTCTGCACTTTGGAGGCAACTATTGTGGATTGTATACAGTTGTGAGACTCCAAACTTGCTGAGCTGAGAGGTGGCTAAGAATCATTATAGAACCAGTGGGTTTGTAAAGCCATCTGCATACCTTTCGAGTGATAACCCAATGTATGTGTTTTCCCAGATATTACAGATTCCCTCCACCTGATTACTAAAAAGAATTGACTAAATATCCCACTAAGACCATTTTTGATCAAATAATAGCAACCTACATGTCCTTTGAATCTGATCATCTCTCCCAGCCAGAAAAAAACTTGTTTTAATCTTATATAGAGCCCTGTCTCTCTCCACCTCTCTTGCATTCTCTGTAATATACAGTATATCACAATTTATATCGGTTTCTTGCTTTGTCTCTATTCTGCTGTCCCCTCATCTACCTCTCCCTCTGTATATTTAGTTTCACTCCTCTGTATCTTACTCGCTTCCCCCTATCTCCCTGTTTCTCTTAACCCCGCTCTCCTTTTCCCACCTCTCCCTTTCCCGTTTCAATCTCTCTCGACTCTTCCTAATCCTCCCACTGCTCGTCACTTTTATCCCGCTCTCCTCTTTCCATCTTGCTCTTTCCACGCCGTTTCACACCCCTCTCTCCATCTCTTCCTCTATCGACCTCACCTCCCTCATCTCTCTCTCTTGCTTTTGTGCGAGATATATTATCGGGGTGGAGGGTGGGTGTGGCAGAGGCTTGACATCAGCGTCCACGAAACCGGCTCAACACTGGGATGTGGGTGACATTACGCAGACGTACACGGTGACGTCACTACCGTGTATGCAGGCCAGACAGCCAGCAAGGAATCCAGGCAGGAAGCCAGCGAACGACGTTTTCCTAATTGATAAAAAAATATATTACTCTTAAATTGTCTGCATCGGATTCTGGAAATGTTGTGATACCCAAATTAATTTTGTTTGTCTTATAATTACAGAGGCCCGAATGGAGTATGGACAATGGAGCAGAAGGGGTTAACACCGAAGTTCAATATCACTTTTGAGGATGCACGGCCCACTGCCACCCACATGGCTATGTTGGGGCTGTATAGAGAGGGCCTTCTCAAGCACTTGGTCAGCCAAAATGTCGACGGTTTGCACATCCGCTCTGGCTTTCCAAGGTCTGAAGGACATTGCTCATTCATTGCTTTTAATAATGTGGATATGGGATCAGTTGTGCACACTGCAAGATAATACAAAAAGTCTTCATTGTGAAATGTTCAGTGCAGTCTAAAGAAGAAATAATGCATGACAGTTTTTGAAATCCTGAAAAAAAATAGAAAAATCCAATTTACTAGTTTTTTTATGTATCAACACTCGCATTGGTTTTTGAAGGGGTTTTAAAAATTCAAAAGTCATGCATTGCTTATATATTTTATATACTGCTAAATAACAAAACATTAAGATATTCCCTTGATAAGATTTTAAATAATTGGTTATTATCCGTATTGGTTCATCGTCCATAGTTGATGGGTCGCATTTATTTTTTTGTTCTAGTTAATGAGAAAGCAGGCACTGCTCAGATGAATGCTTAATTGTAGACCTGCATAAATACATGAAAATATTGATTATTTTAAACATTCAATTACCAACCTGCACATCCTTTGGATGTGATCATCTGTCCATCCTAGTCAGCCAGCAAAAATTGTCTCTATATAGAAGCCTGTCTCCACCTTTCTCTTGCCTTTGTACTGTATATCCCCATTGATGTCGATTTCTTGCTTTATTCCTCTTTCGTTGTCCCCTCCCTCTATATGCCTATCGTACCTCCACTGTATCTCCCTGTTTCTTCTCCCACCTCTCATCCTTGCTCTCCTTTTTCCTTCCTCTCCCTGTCCCATCTCAATCTCTTACCTCTCCCTAATCCTCCCATTGCATGTCACTGACCCTGCCTCTCTTTTTTCCCATTTTGCTCTCTCTGTTCCTTTCCATCTCTTCCCCCTCTATGCACCCGCTGTCTCCTCTCATATTTGCGTGGGGTGCACCATAGGGTCGGACGGAGGGTAGGGAGGAGGTGTGATATTAGTGCGATGCACTAACACGGCTCAACGCTGTGGGATGCAGGTGATGTCATTTGGCAGATGTGCACGGTGATGTCACTACCGAGCAGTTGGCGTGCCAGCCAGCAAAACAGGAATCCAACAGGCAGCCATTAATCCAGCCAGAATATCGAATGATATGAAAAGGCATACTATTTTGCAGAGGCAACCTTTGCAATAATTTCTGGCACTGAAATTTGTATTTATTGCACTGCCTAAGATATTAAATAAGGTATAGAACACCTTTTTTTGGCATCCATATGCTGTATTGCTTTGCTTACATTTTTTTTATTGATTTCTGTTGAGTTTGATTATTGAAATCATAACTTTAAATGTAACAATTTTCAGGGACAAGTTATCTGAACTGCATGGGAACATGTTCATTGAAGAATGTGAAAGATGTGGAAAGTAAGTAGACATTTTTAATATAACAGCTTTTTGCTTAGAGACACATTACATTTTGACACGCAGCTTTACAAAAAATATATTTTTGACTAATTCAAAAGTCATCCTGGCCTTTTAAAGATGTGAAGCTGCTTGTCAACAGGTGTGAATTAATTTGTCTAAAGCATGCCATTGGTGTTCATGTGAATTTTTATGTAATTAACTTTGGTATTACCTCCTTCTAGGCAGTATGTTCGAGATCATACTGTGGGCACTATGGGCCTCAAGTACACTGGGAAGATTTGTGATGTTGTTAAAGCTAGGGGTCTCAGGGGATGCAGGTAACTTTTTTGCACAGCTTATTCTACATATCCTTTTTTTCTTGTATTTATGTGAACTTGGAGAGTATTGTATGTATGACTCATATTTTTCTATGTACATTGTGTTTCAGAGGAAAGCTTAAAGACACCATATTGGATTGGGAAGATTCTCTGCCTGAGCGAGATTTAACCTTGGCTGAAAAAGCTTGCAGGTGACGATAAAACTAAATTCTTAAATTCACGAAAACAGATAAGGATACTGGAAGCATTTGTTCGGACGGTTGGTGTATAACCGTGTTGCACTGTCGGAAAACATTGCAAAAACCACTCGCGGTAAATGTGAAAGCAAACCTTTTGTCATGGATTTAGATTGCGTGTATGTTTAGCATTAAATATTTCACCATTTGTGCTCTTTTCATCAGAAATGCAGACTTGACGATAACACTAGGTACAACATTGCAGATTAAGCCAAGCGGTAGCTTGCCTTTGTTGACGAAGCGGAATGGAGGCAAACTGGTTATCGTAAATCTGCAGCCCACCCAGCTGGTAAGAAATATTCCTCACTCTTAAAATAATTGAAAATGCTGAAAAATGTTTTCATCACTGTATGTTTTGATGGTATAACTTTGTGGATACTATCCTGCTGTTATGTCGACACAATTTTCAGGATAATTTGCTTCTAATGGACAAATGTCTGTATTGGACTAGTTACCTGTGTAGGTGAGCAACTATAGGTGGATATTTAAAATGCATGTATTGGCAACTAGTCTCACTTTCACTGCAGTGCTTGCAATTTATAAAATGATCATAATGGTATTGTCCATTAAAAGTGAACTTCACTCAATTTCCCATGCTTCTCTCAAACTCTTTACATGACAGGATAAACAAGCCGACCTCCGCATCTACGGCTACGTGGACGATGTCGTGACCAAGCTCATGGGACACCTGGGGGTCATGGTGCCAACGTGGGATGGTCCCACCGTAGCAGAGAGCTCATTCAGCCGGCCGCACAGCACAGCTACCAACACAAAAATGGAGGCAACAGATTCGGCTGTAAATTGTAAAAGAGAGCGTGCGAGCGAGACCGTGAACTGTGCTGCTAATTTAAAAAGAGAAAATCATGGCGATTTTGTAGAGGCCAAAAAAAAAATTGCAAAAAAGGAAACAAATATGTCAACATCATAACATCCTTTTTTTAATGTACATGAAAGCTGACGTTTACTTTATTTGTACAAGTGAAGTCTTCGCTGCGTGTTTTTTTTTTTCCTTTGAAAATGTCCTCAATGCAGAACTATGGTTGTGATCCTGGTTTTTATATCGAGAAAAGAACACGTTCATTTGTAACCATATTTTTGCGTGGCGTTGTGGACGTATTAAAACACTGCCAGAATGGACGCATACCCATTTTACAGCTTTCTATAAAAAAAGAGATATCCAGGAATTTAAAGAGAATAAGTTAAATGTATTTTAAGAAATCTAAAATGTTTAACTGCAGTGTTATCAGAGACCAAAGCAATACAGTATATAATGAAGTGCTATACAATATTGCTGCCATTCATTTGGCTTATCCCAACTGCCAGGTGTAATCATTCAGAAATGGCATAACATTTATTCTCAATGTCCAAATAAAATAGAACTCATACAACCTTGATCAAACTTTTACTTTTGTTCACTTAAGAAAAGGATGCCCAGATAATAGATCGTGGCTGTGGCACAAAGATACATTGTTATGTTTTTTTTAATACTTGGTATTGTCACCGTAGGAATCCTTTTATTATGGTCTTTTTGTATTTTTTAATGAGAAAAACTTTTTCGCCTAAAAAAATCACGACTTGGCCAGGATTCATATTCTTGGTTCTTTCGGTAAAGTCACGTAGAAGGGAAACAAAATAATAAAAAAATATATATAAAACAATAAAATTCTCGCGACGTTTTGACTGCAACACAAGCAATCATCATCAGGTGTGAAAACCACGACAAGAAAATTTGAAAAAAGTGGTGGGTTTTTTTTACGGTAGCACCACGGAGAGCGATTTGACAGTTTGTTCAGATGGACGAGTCCATCTATGTTCGGAAAAGAGGAGGGGGGAGACGAAAAATAATGGATGCGGTCTGAAAATCATCTTAAGCGTGATCAATCAATTAAGACCCGAAATGGTTTATCAAATCCTTCCAATGATTGCTAAGCCAGAATCCATCTTCTCGATTGAAATTGTCTCTGTGTTTGTATATGTGGATAGCCTCATGAACGAATCTCTCATGGTAGCCAGATGGCTTGCAAATAACCTCTGTTTTGGAGAAGTCAATGTCATGTGAACCTACTGAATTATAACAGTGATCTGCCACGGCCGAGGTGTTGGTCCTATCGTGTTTCAGGTCTGCTTTGTGTTCACGAAAGCGGTCCGAGACGTCGTTTGGTTTCTCCAATGTAACTACTACCACAGAGGCAACTTAGTTTGTAGATGCCAGGGTACTGCAAGTCCGGAATCACATCTTTTACAGACGGAACCAGATCAGGGATATTATGTAATGTGCTTTAAATCTAAATTTGGCCAGGATGTTTGTGAAGGTCCTCCTTTACCTCCTTCGTGTACCTCCAAGGGTTGCTTGGCCTGCCAACAAGCAAGATGGGTACAGTCTCATCTATACAGGGTACATAAACCTTTTTTTAACACTTCTGAGAATTTGCAACAATACCACAAGAAATGTGTCTCTGGGCTCTGGAGACCACCTGGAGAAGATTCCAGGCATGTGTTCAGTGATGGTGAACAAGTGGAGACTGACTTCTTGAAGCGAGTAACATTTGTTATCTTGTTACAGTGTAGTCATTTTTTCCATTAAAAACGATAGTCCCTTTTAAATGTATAAAACAAAATAAGCACCCTGTATATTATGTCAGTTCTGCATTATGTTTTCGCTTTATAAAACCACCCATAGCCATACTTATGCGTGAATATGAGACGTTGAGCATTCCATCAACCCTATTTTCCCTTCATAAATGTAGTGACATCAGGGATGTCACTGTATGGTGCCGTCCCAGAAGGGCTGTGCCGTTCGATGTTCCGACATCGCAGACAGTACCGTGTGGGTGGCTGTGTAATACCAGCCCTAGCGGGGACAACACCGTGTGGGTGGCTGTGTAGTACCAGCCCTAGTGGGGCTTGGTGAGCACTGGGATAGTGCGGGCACCACGCACAGCGTGTGGTGGGGGCTCCCACGAGGGGCAGTGAGTAAGCCGTGAGCCCAGGGGCAGGGTTGCCCTGGGCCATGGCACTCTGGTTGACCCCGTAGACACGTGATCCGGAGTGTCCACACGGGGCCCCAGGTGGGGGGGGGGGGGGCTCGTGGGTGATCACGTGTCCAGCGAGAGCTCTTGCGAAGGATCGAGAGGGAACGAGAATGCTCGAGAAGGCGGGCGGGGCCGAGGGCGGAGCGGCCCCGACCATAAGGGGACATAAGGCGGGTCCCTGAGAGGGACCGGGGTCACTGCATTCTACAAGCTGGAAGCTCAACACCTACAAGCTGGAAGCTCAACATCTCAAAGCGGAAAGCTCTTCATCTTACGAGGCAACCACGTGGTCGGAGACCCGAGTGAGGGTCCGACCCTTCGTAACAGTAACTCTGTATCTGTATAGTGTAGTTAGCTGGGTGGTCACCACCCTAGGTTGTATCTGGTAAAGGGGCAGTTACCCCTTTGGTAAAGGGGCAGTTACCCCTTTGTGTTACGGTGTTAGAAATAAATGTGTTGCCTCTAAAAGGAACGTCTGCGACTCAGTTGGACTCACTACCATGAAGGAATAACCTATTTCAGTGGTGACAATTGCGATGCAGGTGGTATATAACATTGACACTGTCGCCTGAAATGTACCGAAATGGATTTAGTACAAAAACTGTTAAAAGTAGCAACAAGATCTTTCCTGTTGGGACATGTCAACTTCCTATGAGGCCTTTAGTGGAGACATACATGATGAGGGAAGGTGTAATGACTTCAGTTATATTACCAGCCATGTCCAACATCGCTGGCAAGTGATATCTGAACTGGCCTGCGCACCGCTCCGCTAACCCTCCACTGGCGAGGTAAAGTATGAAAAAAAACAATCGACAAGGCGTGAGGATGACTGCGTTCAGCAGTGGATTTACAAAAGGCTGTAACTCAATATGATCTTCATATTACTCCCAGCGAATCCGATGTATGGAATACAAATAGGCACAACATTCCTATTTGGAAAGCGTTTTTTCCATAGCACATTTACTTTGATTTATTGTTTGACCTCTTACATGTGACCGCATTGTATAACTGCTCCTTCCCAAATTATATAGAGAGAGATTGAAAAATAATTTCCCACACCTTGGTTGCATATGAATCCTGTTTTTTTTCAAAATTTTCTGCCAAAAATGCTGAAATTTGCTCTTGATTCATCGTTAATACTGATTGAGGAAAATGTTGTGTCTTAGCAATGATATCCATTTTTATCATAATGTATTTTTATCATGTCATTAGAAAAAAAAGTATGGCTGGTTGTTGCGTGGTGGAGAAGTCGCAGCGAACATCTGCGTGATGACGTCACCGTCACCCAGGGTCCATGCGTGCTGACGTCCTTCCCCTCCCTTCCCACTCACCCTCCACCCCGGTCGTGGATCCCGCACAAAAGTATGGGCAATGCTCATCAGTGAAAATAAATATAAATTTGGTAGTAAAAAAAGTTTTTTAACGCATGCACTTTTATTTGCACTCAAAAGTAGAAAATGTATTGTTTTGACCCAGAATTTATCAAATTTTTTGTGCTCAATAAAAGTGGGTGGCTTGCATAAACAAACATCAAAAGGAAGCCGCCAATTTTTATTAAGCGCATCAAATTTGATCAATTCTGGGGTCAAAATGATTCATTTTCTACTTTTGAGTGCAAATAAAAGTGTGTGCATTGGTAAACTAGTTTATACCTTTTTTGTCGATAGTATTACTTTTGACTTAAGCTTTTGTGACTGCAGGAATTCATACTCTTTGGGTCTTTTGGTAAAGTCACGTAGATTGAAAAAACTAAGCTGTGCCTGCGGCAGTAGTTACATTGGGGAAACTATCGACATGTCTCAGACCGTGTTCGCGAACACAAGGCGGATCTGAAACACGGTAGGACCAACACCTCTGCCGTGGCTGATCATTGTTTTAACACTGTGAGCACACATGTAATTGATTTCTCCAAGACGAAGGTACTTTGCAAACCCACTGGCTATCAACAAAGATTTGTTCATGAAGCCATCCAGATATATAAACACAGACACAATTTCAAGCGAGAAGATGGGTACAAGCTGAGCAATCATTGGAAGGACGTTATTAACCAGGTAAAGTCACAACTAGCTGTGATGCTTCCATCCTACCTGCCTATGTTAGCAGTTCTTTACATTAGCAGTTCTGATTTAAAGCTTTCGTGACTGCAGTAATTCATATTCTTAGCTCTTTCGGTAAAGTCACGTTGAAGGGAAACAATAAAATAATAAAATATATAAAACAATAAAAATTTTCACGACGTTTCGACCATAACACAAACGGTCGTCATCAGGTGTGTCAGTTTGCATTAATTTATTTATTTTAAAACGGTGTATTTATTTGTTAAAGAAAACGTCAGCGCCACACGCAGCGATTTGGCAGTTTATTTAGAAGGACGAGTCCATCTATGTTCTGAAAAGAGGAGGGGGGAGACGAAAAATGAATGTATGCTGTCTGAAAGCCACTGTAAGCATGAGCAATCAATTAAGACCTGAAATGGTTAATCAAATCTTTCCAATGATTGCTAAGCCAGAATCCATCTTCTCGGTTGAAATTGTCTCTATGCTTGTATATGTGGATAGCCTCATGAATGAATCTCTCATGGTAGCCAGATGGCTTACAAAGAACCTCTGTCTTGGAAAAGTCAATGTCATGTGAGCCTACTGAATTATAACAATGATCTGCCACGGCCGAGGTGTTGGTCCTACCGTGTTTAAGGTCTGCTTTGTGTTCACGAATGCGGTCCGAGACATGGCGTTTGGTTTCTCCAATGTAACTACTACCACAGAGGCAACTTAGTTTGTAGACACCAGGGTACTGTATGTCCGGAATCACATCTTTTACAGACGGAACCAGATCACGGATTTTATGTAATGTGTTGAAACGGACCTGGATCTTGTGTTTATTCAAGATTGTAAAGATCTTTTTTGTGATCCCCGCAATGTAGGGTAAAGTGATGGTTTTGAAAGGCTCCTCAAGAGGGTCCTTCTTCATGGTTTGAGTGATAGCTTTGCAGATTGTATAATCGGAGTAACCATTAGCCTTAAGAGCTTTGTGTACGTGCTTGAGTTCACTACCTATGTGTTCCTGGTCAGATATGCATTGGGCTCTATGATACAGAGTCTTGATGAGAGAATTCTTCTGTGATGGATGATGGTGGGAATCCGGTTTCAGATAAGCATCCGTATGGGTAGCTTTCCTGTAGACAGAGTGGCTCATTGAACCATCAGGTTTCTTTTTAATTAGGACATCCAAAAAAGGTAGCTTGCCATCTTTTTCAACTTCCATGGTAAATCTGATGGCTGGGTGTATGGAATTGATGTGGTCGAAGAATTGGTCTAGAGCACGTCGGCCATGTGCCCAGATGACAAAAGTGTCATCCACGTACCTCTTCCATAAGGTTGGGCGCAGAGTGGCAGTCTGGATGGCGTCAGTCTCAAATTTCTCCATGAAAATGTTAGCTATAACCGGAGATAGGGGGGAGCCCATTGGGGTGCCCTCAGTTTGTTTGTAGAAAGTTCCATTCCAAGTGAAGTATTTATTGGTTAAACAGTGTCTCACCAGGGGGGGGGGGGTACCTCAGTGTCTAGTCCTTGATGAACCAAGTCTTCAATGATTGCGATGGTGTCAGGTACAGGAACCTTGGTGAATAAGGAAACTACATCAAAACTGACAAGCAGGTCGTCTGGGGACAGGGAAATACCCTTGATTGTCGATACCAGGTGAGTAGAATTTTGTACCGCAGAGGTGGTTTTTCCAGTGAAAGGACGCAGGATTTCAGACAAAAAAAAACGAGCCAGTTTGTAGGTGGGGGAGTTGATAGTAGAAACGATGGGACGAAGGGGTGTATCTACTTTATGTATTTTTGGTAAGCCGTATAATCTTGTTGGCCTAGCAGCAGAAGGCTTCAATGAAAAATGTTTAGATTGATCAATTAATGCGGTTGAATCAGAAATTATTTTGTTGGTTTGTGTGACGAGGCTGTTGGTGGGATCTCTTTTTATTTTTGTATAACTACCATCGTCGAGTAATTCTTTAATTTTATTGTTGTATTCTATTTTATCCATGATGACAGTAGCATTGCCCTTGTCAGCTGAGAGGACTACAATATCATCAACCTCAGCAAAGATGAGCGTTTTGAATTATATAAATTAAAAAAGAGGTCGATGATATTGTCCTCTCAGCTGACAAGGGCAATGCTACTGTCATCATGGATAAAATAGAATACAACAAAATTAAAGAATTACTCGACGATGGTAGTTATACAAAAATAAAAAGAGATCTCACCAACAGCCTCGTCACACAAACCAACAAAATAATTTCTGATTCAACCGCATTAATTGATCAATCTAAACAGTTGTCGTTGAAAGCTTCTGCTGCTAGGCCACCAAGATTATACGGCTTACCAAAAATACATAAAGTAGATACACCCCTTCGTCCCATCGTCTCTATTATCAACTCCCCCACCTACAAACTGGCTCGTTTTTTTGTCTGAAATCCTGCGTCCTTTCACTGGAAAAACCACCTCTGCGGTACAAAATTCTACTCACCTGGTATCGACAATCAAGGGTATTTCCCTGTCCCCAGAAAACCTGCTTGTCAGTTTTGATGTAGTTTCCTTATTCACCAAGGTTCCTGTACCTGACACCATCGCAATCATTGAAGACGTGGTTCATCAAGGACTAAACACTGAGGTACCCCCCCTGGTGAGACACTGTTTAACCAATACATACTTCACTTGGAATGGAACTTTCTACAAACTGAGGGCACCCCAATGGGCTCCCCCCTATCTCCGGTTATAGCTAACATTTTCATGGAGAAATTTGAGACTGACGCCATCCAGACTGCCACTCTGCGCCCAACCTTATGGAAGAGGTACGTGGATGACACTTTTCTCATCTGGGCACATGGCCGGCCTGCTCTAGACCAATTCTTCGACCACATCAATTCCATACACCCAGCCATCAGATTTACCATGGAAGTCGAAAAAGATGGCAAGCTATCTTTTTTGGATGTCCTAATTAAAAAGAGACCTGATGGTTCAATGAGCCACTCTGTCTACAGGAAAGCTACCCACCCATACGGATGCTTATCTGAAACCGGATTCCCACCACCATCCATCACAGAAGAATTCTCTCATCAAGACTCTGTATCATAGAGCCCAATGCATATCTGACCAGGAACACATAGGCAGTGAACTCAAGCACATACACCAAGCTCTTAAGGCTAATGGTTACTCCGACTATACAATCCGCAAAGCTATCACTCAAACCATGAAGAAGGACCCTCTTGAGGAGCCTTTCAAAACCATCACTTTACCCTACATTGCGGGGATCACAAAAAAGATCTCCAAAATCTTAAATAAACACAAGATCCAGGTCCGTTTCAACACATTGCATAAAATCCGTGATCTGGTTCCGTCTGTAAAAGATGTGATTCCGGACATACAGTACCCTGGTGTCTACAAACTAAGTTGCCTCTGTGGTAGTAGTTACATTGGAGAAACCAAACGCCATGTTTCGGACCGCATTCGTGAACACAAAGCAGACCTTAAACACGGTAGGACCAACACCTCGGCCGTGGCAGATCATTGTTATAATTCAGTAGGCTAACATGACATTGACCTTTCCAAGACAGAGGTTCTTTGTAAGCCATCTGGCTACCATGAGAGATTCATTCATGAGGCTATCCACATATACAAGCATAGAGACAATTTCAACCGAGAAGATGGATTCTGGCTTAGCAATCATTGGAAAGATTTGATTTACCATTTCAGGTCTTAATTGATTGTTCATGCTTACAGTGGCTTTCAGACAGCATACATTAATTTTTCGTCTCCCCCCTCCTCTTTTCAGAACATAGATGGACTAGTCCTTCTAAATAAACTGCCAAATCGCTGCGCGTGGTGCTGACGTTGTTTTTATTAAATAAATACACCGTTTAAAAATAAATAAATTAATGCAAACCGACACACCTGATGACGACCGTTTGTGTTATGGTCGAAACGTCGTGAGAATTTTTATTGTTTTCTATATTTTATTATTTTATTGTTTCCCTTCAAAGTGACTTTACCGAAAGAGCTAAGAATATTAGCAGTTCTTTACATTAACAGGCTAAATGTCTCACTAACAAAGCTGCTGCTCCCTTTTCCTCGATGCGGCAGTGTCGCTCGTTGTTTAATAGGCTGAATGTCTCTCTCATTAACACAGCCGCTGCTGCGGGAGCTGTCTCACATTGACATGCGAATCTCTAATCTCGAGCAATACAATGGCGTTCTTCAGCACTGTAACCGTGGGGTTACATTAACAGATTGACATGCTAATCTCTAGCAATACAATGGCCGAGGTATACCTGGCTATGCGATCTTACATTTACTTGCAAATTCCATCTCTTGCCCCGCCCACTTACCCTTGGGTTGTACCCATCTCAAACCTTTATAACCTATCGCTGCAGTAGCTCTCTCGCTATATTTCTTCCTGCCTCAGCAGTCCGCCTGCTGTATTTTTTCACCTGAAGACGATCGAAACGTCGTGATTTTTATTATTTTATTATTTTTCTATCTACGTGACTTTACCGAAAGACCCAAACAGTATAGTCCTACTTTTGTTTATCAAGTCTTCCATGTCGCTGACTTGGCCTTTCTTGCTTTTTCACCATCTTGATTGTAGAAGAGATAGCAATGAAACGCTTGGCAGCATAGATTGATTTTAGGGTTAACCATATGACTGATATCAATTTCTGGCCGTCAGCGTTGAAACTTGATAAAAAAATATAATCCCTTGTGATCTATTGATGAAAATGCATTTTTCAACAACCTTTAGCATTTTCAACTCAGGCAGAATTTAACGCTTTATTTAGCTTAAATTTGTCCTTAATATTAGCTAAACTATCTGGTTTGAGCTATTTAAACACTTATGGAAGTGTAATGCTGGTGCCAAAATGTATTTGCAATTAAAATTGTGGAATATTTGTGCACCTCTTGGACTAGTCACGTGACAATTCGCAGTTGCTTCGAATACCGGGAGATTTTGCACTGAGGGCAAATGGACCACATTTTTGGTTTTCAATTCTTGTATTGCTTTAAATTAATTTGTCGACGACTATGTGAAAATGAAAGTAAAATAATTGGTTGGCAACAGTCACAGTAGGAAATTTATTATTTTAAATTGGCAATGTAGAAGGGGAGAGCCGAGTTAGTTGTAGCATTACTGTAAAAAAAAGTGTTATATATGGTGAGACATTGTCTTTTTTCACGTTTTAGTTCCATTGTGGTGTCATCTGGTCTAGCACCAATTGAGACTAGGCTCTAAAGAAAGCTGTCTCTGGTGTGGACCAATTAGTTTCAAGGACAATGCATGTATTATCAGAGTGTATTTTTTGTTTGAATTGCAAGTATTGTGGCTAATGCACACATGAATCCTTGTAAAGAAAAAAGTTTCAGTTTTGTTACCAGAAAAAAGGGGAAAAACCCTATTATTATTGTGGTGAACTTATTAAAGACTTGAACGTAAATTCTGGTCATTTCCATACAGTAAGCCTATGTAAAGTTGAAGTGCAGCAAAGAAACGGAAGTAGCATTCGTCTGTGTTTATGCATATGGAAATTTACAGGGGGAGAACATGCAAACAGCCAATATGTAGGCGTCAGGGTTAGGATGGACCCAGGACCTCCTGTATACCGGGCGAGGTAGTAAACATCTCGCCACCGCATGATGTTAACTGTGAAGAACAGCAAAGCTATAACCCTCAAGGCGTATGAAGAAATAACCCTGACTTGGAATGTGGCCGATTTGTTTGGACCTTGAAAGTAAAGCAAGATCTGAGCCGGGACAGTGGCTGGAGGGGTGCCCACCATACACAAGCAGGTTGTCATTGGGCTGGGGGGTGGGGGGCACGTTGTGTTTATATGCAGGTGTACTCGACGTCTATGCTGCCCTCCTTTAGCAATCCGCACTGATCAGTGGCGGGTGAAGTATGGTCAAACGGCCTCCACAACAAGCGCGGCGTATGGAGGCCGTAATCCAGCAGTGAACTGACAAAAGGTCTCTATGCTTCTATGGGCATTGTGCGGTGCTCATGTATGGAGACGGCAATATAACAATGCACGCATACGCACAGCAGTGTATATATTGTGGCAGCGTATTAAACATGCACAGAATGAGCACTTTAATTTAAAGTAGTTTTATGAGCAATGATAACTGGAACATTTTCTCAATTGCAATGGCAATAACATGAGGATATTTCAATTTAAATCATGATTACGGTTCTCACCTCATCACGAAACTTTAGCATAACCATGCCACCCTCAGCGCGTCAGAACGGGCATTACTAAGATAAATGATAACACTGTGTAACAATTTTTTTGTTCCTGGGTAGTAAGTGTTATTTCCTAATTGCTTATGTCTCAAAAGTACAGAAAATGGCTATTTTCCCCCACAAACTTTGCTTTTGTGACCAAGACAGTGATATTTAGAAATTTACATATTTTCCAGAACATTCCAGATAGATTCAGTGCTGAGTAAACTTGGAGTACCTTCTAGAACATTGTAGAACTTTCCAGTAATATAAATAATAGTATAAATACAGGGCAGGGGTGTGCGGTCAGGGGAGGCAGGGGAGGCAGAGCCTCACCTGTCATACTCCAATGAAAATAGCTGTGACAAAAAGTTAAATAAAATCAATTAAAATGAATATTAAGATTTTTCCACTCATCTGTGTTATAAATGTAATTTATGTACGATTTCAATCATTTTTATAGTCAAAATCGCCAAATTTGTGGAGCTCCGCTGCAAATACAGGAAGAGACAAGAGGTGAGGCAGCGACGAGCTCAGCCTCCCCTCTGATTGCGCAACCCCTCAGTAATTGGATGGAGCGCGGGCAATAAGCGCGTGCCTGTTACTATCTCAGTATGTCACCAATGTAATGTTTGTTGACCCCTTAATTTCATGTCCTCGCCTTCCATACTCCAGGTAACTTAGTTCACGTATGTGTATAAATATATTTAGGCTCGCTGGTCTCGTCATGAAACTGCAATGAAAAAGCACCAGGGGAGGCAGCTATCACATCTGCCTCACTGAGGGGGACGTGTCAAACATTCCCCCCTCAATGAGGACACGCCCCCCTCAGTGAGGCCACGCCCCCCTCAGTGTGTGAATCTGGATCTGAAACTAGCCAGTGCCTCCCTAGCCATTGACCTCACTGCACGTCACTGATACAGGGGCCTTAAGCACACCAGTTCAGTTTAGTTCCAGCTACCTAAGTGGATACATATCTGCATTTTTCTGAGATGGCATCAAGAGGCTGCAAGCATTCGGCAGACGCATTTTGCTATGTCTGCGGCCAATTTATCAAGATGAGAAAAAAGTACTCTGTGGAAGCATCTGCTAAGATGTGTGAGGCCGACAAGGCATATTTCGGCATGCATGTCGGGGATCATGGCAAACCCTGGGTACCTCATTTCACCTGCGAGTAATGCAAAAAACACTCTGGAAGGTAAGATGGACAATTTTTGCTCAGAATTTTACGTTATAAAATGTATTTAAAAAAAAATGATTTTCAAAGTTTTTAATTTTACAATGTTTTACAATTTTCAATGTTATTGTAAATATATATTAGATATGAAAATGTTGCGAGAATCTCTTATATATTAGTCATGGGTGAAATAAATTAATTTTTGTAGGATGGTACAGAGGGGAAAAGAGAGCCATGAAGTTCGCTATCCCAAGAATTTGGCGGGAACCCAATAACCACTCAATAAATTGCTACTTCTACATGGTGGACCCTTCCAAACGTCGGACTGGGAAGAATGCTCCTGTTATAACGTATCTGGACCTTCCTTCATCCATCACCCCGGTGCCACGCTGCCATGAGTTCCCCGTACCCACTCCTCCGGAGAGAGAGCAGCCATCTTTAGAAGAGAGCAGCAAGTCAGAGACGTAGAGCTGAGGAGACAAACCCATACTACCCTAACCAAAAAGACTTCAACGACTTGATCAGATTTATTGATCTCATCAAGTCCAATGCCAAGCTTTTGATGTCTAGGCTCAAGCAGTTGAACTTGTTGGATGTGGTCACCAACCTTTTTGCAGCTTCTTCACCCGTCAAGATGAGCTCTGCTTCTGCCACAATGTGACCCGTCTGTTCGAGGCAATTGGAATCGAATGTAACCAGAATGAGTGGCGCCTCTTCATTGACAGCTCATCCAGGAGCCTCAAAGCCGTGCTGCTCCATAATGGTAACAAGTACCCGTCTCTTCCCCTGGCTCACTCGGTGCACCTCAAAGAGGATTACAACAGCATCAAGACCTTGCTGGACGCCTTGAGGTATGATGAGTATGGCTGGAAGGTCATCGGAGACTTCAAAATGGTGGCATTCCTGATGGGTCTCCAAGGTGGTTTTACCAGGTTCCCTTGATATCTTTGCCTTTGGGACAGCAGGGACACCAAGGCGCACTACCACAGGCGGGACTGGCCACAGCGGACCGAGTTTTCTGTGAGGAGGAACAACGTCAATTGGGAGCCACTGGTGGACCCCGGAAGGTGCTGATGCCACCACTGCACATCAAATTGTGCCTTATGAAGCAATTTCTCAGAGCTGTAGATAAGGAGTCGGCACCCTTTAAGTACCTTCAAGACTTCTTCCCTAAGCTGTCTGGGGCAAAGGTCATAGCCGGTATCTTTGTCGCACCACAGCTAAAGAAGATCTTGGAGTGCAATGAATTCCCAAAGAAGCTCACTTCTAAGGAGAAAGCGGCTTGGGACAGCTTTGTCACAGTGGTTCGTGGCTTCCTGGGCAATTACAAGATCGAAAACTATGTGGAGCTGGTTGAAATTCTGGTGAAGAACTATGGCACAATGGGCTGTAGGATGTCCCTCAAAGTCCATATCCTTGATGCTCCTCTTGATAAATTCAAGGAGAATATGGGAGCGTACTCAGGCGAGCAAGGCGAGCGCTTCCATCAGGATATACTGGACTTTGAATGCCGCTACCAAGGACAGTATAACGAGAACATGATGGGAGACTACATTTGGGGGCTGATTCGTGAAAGTGATTTACAGTATAATCGTAAATCTCAAACTATTGACTTAAAACTTTCTTGACTGCAGGAATACTTGACTTTACTGAAAGAACCATCGAACTCAAAAAACTACTCACTTCTAAATTTTTTAAAATAAAGTTTTCATTACTTTAGTATAAATGCATGTACATTTTGATTCATATGTTTTTTTCTGACTTAATGTTAACGAAAATACACAAATTCTCCCGTTTTCTCATTGAAAATAGGTACATTTCTAAATATCACTGTCCTGGTCACAAAAAGTTTGTGGGGAATAATAGCCAAAAAATGTGTTACATAGTGTCATGCTATTTATAACGATGAAAAGTATGTAATTATGGTAAGAATAACAATACTAATTAATAGTAATATAGTGTAGTGCTCACCTTCTTTGGTTCTTTCTACGTGACTTTACCGAAAGAACCAAAGAATATGAATCATTGCAGTCACGAAAGCTTTAAATCGAAATATAGTGTAGTGCGTGTCTGACGAGGCACACACTCGGATAGGAGGCACCACACCTTATTTACCTTAACAGCAACAGCTACAACAAGGCTACTCTAGACCCCAACGAGAGAGAGAGGATTTCTCATACCCGGAGCCTTAACACTATCGGCTCCCGCTTCCCCCGGCGTGACTATACTCCATCAGTTCCCCACACCGACTCACGCACTGTGCGAAGGCCCCACCTCTACCCTTTCCCTTCCCCGAGCGTGGCCCCACCCTGCCTCTTGCCACGTCACTTCGCTTGACTCTCCCGATGGGACCCGAGCCAGCGTGACAGGCCCCTCGAGTCCCCATTGGCAGGTAAGTGCAGGTAAGGGAGCGCGTCTCCTCACAACAGTCACACACTAGGGATGCCATTTACGTCCCTACATCAGAACTATCCACAATCGGGTTTATTTGGGTTAGATCGTGTAAATATAAATGTGTCGTTAAACCCGCCACCATCCAACAGCCAATTAGTAAGGTTTGTCACGTAAACAAAACATGCCAATTCGTGACTTACAGTAAATCTACAACATTTACAATCTGAGTACGACGTTTCACCAGTAATTACAACTAGCATCATCAGGCGACAGCCAGATTTGTGGAGAAATACTACTGTTTAGTTCTTAAACAGAGGAATGAGAGAAGATTTCTGCGCGGGGTGATGGTGTGACTGCATTCAGATAGGCGTCAGTGTTTGTTTTCTTTCAGTAAACAGATGGTGATAGTCTGAGAAGCGAAATTAAACATGATAAAGTACTGAAATTGAATGGCTACAATGATGCACAAATCAACAGAGCACTGAATGCCAAAACCAAATAAAATAGCACAAGCGTTGAAACTGACCAAGTAATTAAAACTATTAAAATACCGTACATTGCAGGAGTAACTGATAAACTAGCCAGATTTTTGGAAAAACAAATCATCCGAGTCAAGTGAGATTTGGCACGGTACGTAAAATTCAAAAAAATAATATCTGGTACTAAAGATGTATTACCGAATCTATGAACAGAAGGTGTGTGCCAGATTATTTGCTCTTGTGGCAAATGCTATGTTGGTCAGACAGGACGAATGATCGGCATGAGACTAAAAGAACACCAAATAAATATTACATACTCCCAAATTCAACTGTCGGCAGTGGGAGAACATGCGTTTCAACAAGGATACTCAATTAATTTTGATGTTGAAGTTACGTGCAAAACTAGTTACTACTGGCCAAGACGAATTAGAGAAGCGATTGAAATTGAGAGGAATACAAATAATTTAACTGTTCAAATAGCTACAGGCTTAGTGCTGCTTGGAAGCGAATCATCAAGTAATACACTGTTTAACTGCATGCCTGTTCAGGTCACCATACGTCGATTGTGATTAACTGTGAGCCGATAACAGGTACTGCGATTTCTGTGCACACAAAAAACGGCAAGATGTACAAGCACAATGTACATGCATGTATATTGATTGTCCTATGAATAACCCAAACGGTAATGGACATACATTGTAATTTATATGCATATATTAACCCCCCCTCCCCCCTCTGGCCTTCACAGCTGATTGGCTCACAAGTGACGACATGACATTTATCCCTCCATTTAAGAACGAATCAGGAAGATTTCTCTAAAAATATGGATGTCGCCTGATGAAGCTAGTTGTAATTATACTCTTTGGTTCTTTCGGTAAAGTCACGTCGGTAGAAAAATAATAATAGATCACGACGTTTTGATCGCTACACAAGCAATTGTCCTCAGGTGGAAGAGAGAAAACAGGCTGCTGAAACAGGTCCTTATACAGATAGTCCCCGAGTTACGATGGTCCGACTTACGATATTTCGATCTTACGATGGCGATACGACAAAAATGTAAAGTATTTTTAATTTTGCGTCGGCAGGCAAATGCAGCAGCGTACGAGGTACGATACTGTACCTTGGGACGCTGCCGGGATGTACGCATCTTCCACCTTGTGTAATGCCTCACTGTCACCAGCGGTCGACGGAGTTAAGTTGTCTCGGTGTTCAATGCATGTTAAAAGTTTTTATAGCAGATAGGATTGTTTCTTGAAAAAAACTTTCTATTAAATGGCAGTTCATATAGGTAGGCTAAAAATGTACCTTGGTTTTTTACTTTACATTTTACTGTGCAATACAGTATTGTAATTAATAAATACATATCGTATATAGTTTATACAGTACGGTACTGTAAATTGCTCTGTTTGCTAAATTATCACCATTCTTTAAGACTCCTGGGTAGGCTAGGCCATCTTCGAGTTATGATATTTGAATTACGATGGGGTCGTCGTAATGCATCTCCATCGTAAGTAGAGGACTACCTGTATATATAAAGCCGGGAGGGTGGGGAGGGTTGCCACATCGGGCAAGAGGGTGGGGGCTAGAGATTGTGCCTAAGCGAGTGGAAAATCCAAAAATGGGAACCGAGATAGGGGGGGAAGGGTGGATGACCTCCACGATGACGACGAGCTGAGGAGGTGGCCATTGTATTGTGAGGGATTAGCATGTCAATGTAAATGAACCAACGCAATGGCGGCTGAGCTAGTGAGACATCCAGCTTGTTCGAAAACAAGGGGAACAACAGAGGGATAAACCACATCGAGGGAAGGAGAGGGAGACACACACCGAGAGGCACACTCACGCACAGAGAGAGACAGAGAGACACATACAGTGAGGGAAAAAAAAGTATTTGATCCCCTGCTGATTGTGTACGTTTGCCCACTGACAAAGAAATGATTAGTTTATAATTTTAATGGTAGGTTTATTTGAACAGTGAGAGACAGAATAACAACAAAAAATCCAGAAAAACGCATGTCAAAAATGTCTCTCTCTGTGTAAGTCTCCCTGTATGTCTTTCTCTCTCTTTTGTCTCTTTGTGTGTATATGCCTCTCTCTCTGTCACTTTGTGTGTATATGTCTTTCTCTCTGTCTCTCTCTGTGCGTGGGTGTGTCTCTTGGTGTGTGTCTCTCTCTCCTTCCCTCGATGTGGTTTTTCCGTGTTCACCTTATTTTCTAACAAGCTGTATGTCTCACTAGCTCAGCTGCTGTTGCGTTGGTTCGTTTACATTGACATGCTAATACCTCACAATACAATGGCCACCTCCTCAGCTCGTCGTCGTCCTGGAGGTCATCCCCCCTTCCCCCCCCAATCTCGGTTCCCATCTTTGGATTTCCCACTCGCTTAGGCACAATCTCTATCCCCCACCCTCTTGCCTGATGCGGCAACCCCCCCCCCTCCCGGCTCTCTATATATAAGGACCTGTTTCAGCAGCCTGTTCTCTCTCTCCCACTTGAAGACGATTGCTTGTGTGGCGATCGAAACGTCATGATGTATTTTTTTATATACCTATGTGACTTTACCGAAAGAATCAAAGAGTATTGATTCCTGCAGTCAAGAAAGCTTCACATCAAGATCAGTTGTAATTACTGGCGAAATGCCGTGCTCATATTGTAAATGTCGTGGATTTACTCTCTGATACAGCGGTGTGCTGTACTAGTAACGAATTGGCACGTTTTGTTTACATGGCAAACTTGACTATATGGCTGTGTGTCGGGTGGTGGCGGGTTTCAGGACATTTATATTTATGCATTCTGATCCCAAAAACACCCTCTATTATGGATAATATTGGTCGCGAAAGCCTCCGTGTTAAATCAATATAGTACTCGTTGGCCTTGCGCTAAGGAAGAGGGAAGCACAGCAGCCGCTCCGGCGCCATAACGAGCGGCTATATGTGCGTGTCTTTCATTGGTCATAGGCTGCCCAGCAACAGCAGCTCTGATTGGACAAGACATTTGCCCTCGAAGCTCGGCGCGACCATTCGGGATTTCAAAGGGGGGGGAGGGGCAGAATGTTTGAGTATTCATTGTTAAAATTAAGTCAAAAACACAAATATACCCGCGATCGACGGGACTTGGACTGTTTTTTTTAATGAAATCTTGAACTATCCCGCGAGACGAATCTGTGTAGCCAATTTCAGCTCGTTAGGCTTCGACACAAATATTAAGCGTCAAAGATTTGAAAGATGGGAAATTCAATAAAAGTGTGTAAAAAAAGAGTTAAACGTTGGTATTGCATATACTGAAAACGTATATACTGATGACAAATTGTTAAATATTTGGTAATTTAGAAAAAAAGCAACAGAATGTGAGGTTAAGAAAAGAGATTCCCTTATATTGTACTCAAGGAATAAGAAATGTCTCAACGTTCATTTGGCAGATTAAACATTTCCTAACATGCTGTTGATGCTTAATCTGACCTTTATTCCCAGACTACCACACTGAACAATAAGCCTGCAATTCTTGCTATGGTTTAGAGATTAAAACTTGCTTTATACATATCAATTTTAAACTAGTTGCATGCACTTACGTAGACGCTCATATCTTCTCCAGTAAAGTTGCATGTAAAAGTGCTATACATGTAACATGGCATGCCTAACTCCATCTGTTTTCATGCTGTCATGGTGTTACATTGTGTGTGACATTTGCGTGTAATGTGTTTTCTTTGCTCATCCATTCGGTACGCTTAAACCAAGTGGCAGCTGCGTGAGAGTATTTAAGAGTTTTCATTTATAACCCCCCACCCCGTTTGTTATGTTTGTGTCTAGTTAAGATCCCAGTGAGGTGCAGTGCATCAGTGGCTTTAATGTTAAACACAGACAATGAGAAAATTATCGGTTGCTTCACAGAAATGTGCCGCTTAGAGATATCAAATACTCATTTGATGTGTTTTCATGCAGTTTTTAACCACTTTAATTTTAAAGTTTTACCGGAGAGGTGCAACAACTTATTCATTCAGAACGATCGCAGAGTGGCCATACCCTGTGTGTTACAAAGTTTATTAAGATTAAAAAACACTTCTAACTTACCTCCAAGTGGCCTTTTTTAATACACGTAAATGGTTATGGGGCGAACTACCCCACACGTCCAACTACAGAGAAATGTTCATCGTATGCAAGTCAATTCTGAGAACTGATATTATTAACTTAAGCAAACCATGTAATTTCATTAGATTTTTGTGTCGTCATTGGTTGTGCTTAGGCCATCAGCTTTCTACACGTTATCCATGGCTACACTTGTCTACCCAGGAAGCGTTTTTCAGGATGGGTCCTGCCAAGTATTCCTATAAGGGGTGTATAATCCCAATTGAGTAATTCGCAGGCAAATTGTCAGCATAGTGATGGTTGGCCAATACGAGTCACATTGTATGTTGTTTTTTTTTTTGCTATGGAAGGAAACTGGAGAACCCGAAGGAAACCTATGCAGGCAAAACAGAAATCGAATCCAGGCACAATAGTTACCAGTGTGCCACCCTTATTCCCTGGTTTCATCACGAGTGAATGTGCTTGTGTTTTAACAAACTTTTTTTATTTTAAGTTTCAAGTTTCATTTATTAGGTATAGCCCTGTGAGCCATGCGGCTCTTAAGTCGGGTGCAACCGCAACAAACAAAATTTGAACACAACATCCCAAAGCGACAACGCGTAACAGAAACATTCTGGAATAAACAAGCAAATATTCCACACAAAAAAACATATTAAAACGCTGTGTGCAAAAATCAATGTGGTGCAAGCCAACAACAACAATCACAAGACAATTTATATTAACCATATGTTTTCGAATCACCAAAATAAAGCTGTAAAAACAATGTAACAACAATAATCATAGGAACTGTGAATTTAAATTTAACAATAAACGTTATACATAACACGTACAACAAAAAAACTGTAGCCATAGCTGGCAGCACGACACTCCCAGTGTATGATGTGTGAGTGAGTCAGCAGCAGAGTGAGTGAGTGCATGATGTGCGAGTCAGCATATGATGAGTGAGTCAGCAGCAGCGTGAGTGAGTGTATGATGTGCGAGTCAGCGTATGAAGAGTGAGTTAGTGAATGATGTGTGAGCGAGTGTATGATGTGTGAGCGAGTCAGTGGCAGTGTGAGTGAGTGTATGATGTGGGAGTCAGCGCACGATGTGTTAGTCAGCGCATGATGAGTGAGTCAGTGTATGATGTGCGAGTGAGCCAGCAAACAATGAGTGAACCTGTGTATGATGAGTGAATGGGTCAGTGGTTGTGCGAGTGTATGATGTGTGAGTGAGTAAGCGCATGATGAGCGAGTCAGTGCATGTGTGAGGGAGTCAGTGCATGGTGTGAGTGAGTCAGTGCATGGTGTGAGTGAGTGCATGGTGTGAGTGAGTCAGTGCATGGTGTGAGTGAGTCAGTGTATGATGTGTGAGAAAGTCAGTGTATGATGTGTGAGTGAGTCAGTGCATGGTGTGAGTGAGTCAGTGTATGATGTGTGAGAAAGTCAGTGTATGATGTGTGAGTGAGTCAGTGTATGATGTGTGAGTGAGTCAGTGTATGATGTGTGAGTGAGTCAGTGTATGATGTGTGAGTGAGTCAGTGTATGATGTGTGAGTGAGTCAGTGTATGATGTGTGAGTGAGTCAGTGTATGATGTGTGAGTGAGTCAGTGTATGATGTGTGAGTGAGTCAGTGTATGATGTGTGAGTGAGTCAGTGTATGATGTGTGAGTGAGTCAGTGCATGATGTGTGAGTGAGTCAGTGTATGATGTGTGAGTGAGTCAGTGTATGATGTGTGAGTGAGTCAGTGTATGATGTGTGAGTGAGTCAGTGTATGATGTGTGAGTGAGTCAGTGTATGATGTGTGAGTGAGTCAGTGTATGATGTGTGAGTGAGTCAGTGTATGATGTGTGAGTGAGTCAGTGTATGATGTGTGAGTGAGTCAGTGTATGATGTGTGAGTGAGTCAGTGTATGATGTGTGAGTGAGTCAGTGTATGATGTGTGAGTGAGTCAGTGTATGATGTGTGAGTGAGTCAGTGTATGATGTGTGAGTGAGTCAGTGTATGATGTGTGAGTGAGTCAGTGTATGATGTGTGAGTGAGTCAGTGTATGATGTGTGAGTGAGTCAGTGTATGATGTGTGAGTGAGTCAGTGTATGATGTGTGAGTGAGTCAGTGTATGATGTGTGAGTGAGTCAGTGTATGATGTGTGAGTGAGTCAGTGTATGATGTGTGAGTGAGTCAGTGTATGATGTGTGAGTGAGTCAGTGTATGATGTGTGAGTGAGTCAGTGTATGATGTGTGAGTGAGTCAGTGTATGATGTGTGAGTGAGTCAGTGTATGATGTGTGAGTGAGTCAGTGCATGATGTGTGAGTGAGTCAGTGCATGATGTGTGAGTGAGTCAGTGTATGATGTGTGAGTGAGTCAGTGTATGATGTGTGAGTGAGTCAGTGTATGATGTGTGAGTGAGTCAGTGTATGATGTGTGAGTGAGTCAGTGTATGATGTGTGAGTGAGTCAGTGTATGATGTGTGAGTGAGTCAGTGTATGATGTGTGAGTGAGTCAGTGTATGATGTGTGAGTGAGTCAGTGTATGATGTGTGAGTGAGTCAGTGTATGATGTGTGAGTGAGTCAGTGTATGATGTGTGAGTGAGTCAGTGTATGATGTGTGAGTGAGTCAGTGTATGATGTGTGAGTGAGTCAGTGTATGATGTGTGAGTGAGTCAGTGTATGATGTGTGAGTGAGTCAGTGTATGATGTGTGAGTGAGTCAGTGTATGATGTGTGAGTGAGTCAGTGTATGATGTGTGAGTGAGTCAGTGTATGATGTGTGAGTGAGTCAGTGTATGATGTGTGAGTGAGTCAGTGTATGATGTATGAGTGAGTCAGTGTATGATGTGTGAGTGAGTCAGTGTATGATGTGTGAGTGAGTCAGTGTATGATGTGTGAGTGAGTCAGTGTATGATGTGTGAGTGAGTCAGTGTATGATGTGTGAGTGAGTCAGTGTATGATGTGTGAGTGAGTCAGTGTATGATGTGTGAGTGAGTCAGTGTATGATGTGTGAGTGAGTCAGTGTATGATGTGTGAGTGAGTCAGTGTATGATGTGTGAGTGAGTCAGTGTATGATGTGTGAGTGAGTCAGTGTATGATGTGTGAGTGAGTCAGTGTATGATGTGTGAGTGAGTCAGTGTATGATGTGTGAGTGAGTCAGTGCATGATGTGTGAGTGAGTCAGTGCATGATGTGTGAGTGAGTCAGTGTATGATGTGTGAGTGAGTCAGTGTATGATGTGTGAGTGAGTCAGTGTATGATGTGTGAGTGAGTCAGTGTATGATGTGTGAGTGAGTCAGTGTATGATGTGTGAGTGAGTCAGTGTATGATGTGTGAGTGAGTCAGTGTATGATGTGTGAGTGAGTCAGTGTATGATGTGTGAGTGAGTCAGTGTATGATGTGTGAGTGAGTCAGTGTATGATGTGTGAGTGAGTCAGTGTATGATGTGTGAGTGAGTCAGTGTATGATGTGTGAGTGAGTCAGTGTATGATGTGTGAGTGAGTCAGTGTATGATGTGTGAGTGAGTCAGTGTATGATGTGTGAGTGAGTCAGTGTATGATGTGTGAGTGAGTCAGTGTATGATGTATGAGTGAGTCAGTGTATGATGTGTGAGTGAGTCAGTGTATGATGTGTGAGTGAGTCAGTGTATGATGTGTGAGTGAGTCAGTGTATGATGTGTGAGTGAGTCAGTGTATGATGTGTGAGTGAGTCAGTGTATGATGTGTGAGTGAGTCAGTGTATGATGTGTGAGTGAGTCAGTGTATGATGTGTGAGTGAGTCAGTGTATGATGTGTGAGTGAGTCAGTGTATGATGTGTGAGTGAGTCAGTGTATGATGTGTGAGTGAGTCAGTGTATGATGTGTGAGTGAGTCAGTGTATGATGTGTGAGTGAGTCAGTGTATGATGTGTGAGTGAGTCAGTGCATGATGTGTGAGTGAGTCAGTGCATGATGTGTGAGTGAGTCAGTGTATGATGTGTGAGTGAGTCAGTGTATGATGTGTGAGTGAGTCAGTGTATGATGTGTGAGTGAGTCAGTGTATGATGTGTGAGTGAGTCAGTGTATGATGTGTGAGTGAGTCAGTGTATGATGTGTGAGTGAGTCAGTGTATGATGTGTGAGTGAGTCAGTGTATGATGTGTGAGTGAGTCAGTGTATGATGTGTGAGTGAGTCAGTGTATGATGTGTGAGTGAGTCAGTGTATGATGTGTGAGTGAGTCAGTGTATGATGTGTGAGTGAGTCAGTGTATGATGTGTGAGTGAGTCAGTGTATGATGTGTGAGTGAGTCAGTGTATGATGTGTGAGTGAGTCAGTGTATGATGTGTGAGTGAGTCAGTGCCGGCTCCCTCTGCTTGCGCCGTCGCCCCGCCCCCCCCCCCAGCTCCGTCGCCCCCCCCCCGCTCCATCGCCCCCCCGCTGGCTCCGTTGCCCCCCCCAGCTCCGTCGGCCCCCCTCCAGCTCTGTCACCCCCCCAGCTCCGTCGCCCCCCCAGCTCCGTCGCCCCTCCCGGCTTCGTCGCCCCCCCCCGACACCGTCGGCCCCCCCCCTGGCTCCGTCGGCCCCGCCCCCACTTCCGTCGGCCCCCCCCCTGGCTCTGTCGCCCCCCCCCAGCTCCGTCGGCCCCCCCCCGGCTCCGTCGGCCCCCCCCGGCTCCGTCGGCCCCCCCTTGGTTCCGTCGCCCCCCCCAGCTCCGTCGCCCCCCCCAGCTCCGTTGCCCCCCCCCCAGCTCCGTCGCCCCCCCCCCGGCTCCGTCGGCCCCCCCCTCCCGACTCCGTTGGCCCCCCCCGACTCCGTCCCCCCTCCCCAGCTCCGTCGCCCCCCCCCCCCCGACTCCGTCGGCCCCCCCTGGCTCCGTTGGCCCCCTCCGTCGGCTCCGTCGGCCCCCTCACAAACGGCCCCGCCAGCCGCTGCTGGCCGCGCGTGCCTCAGGCGGCCATCTTGCGGGCTGCGCGGGCCTCAGGCGGCCATCTTGCGGGCTGCGCGGGCCTCTGGGCCGTGAAGCTGGCGAGGAATCCGGTGGCGGCGTTCTCGCCGTCCGTGCGCAGCAGCGGCAGCAGCAGCAGCAGCGCGGGCCCCGTCGAGTGCACGCTGCCGGGCGGCGCCGCGCCGCAGTAGCGTGCCAGCCGCGGCGCCGTCGCCGTGCCGCCGTCGTATCTCGCGGGCTGCTGATGAGCACTACGGGCAGGGCAGGCGGCGGCGGTCGAGGCGTCTCCTCTGGGCCGCCTGCTGGCCCCCAGTAGCCGTAAGGGTCGGGAATCTCCACGGCATCGAAGCCAGCCGCCTTGGCCGCTTCGCACCGAGCCGAGATGTCGGCCTCCCCCTCCGTGAATCATTGCATTTTTTTCAAATTAACCCAAAAAATTCGTCAGTTACACTTTTTTTAATACACTGTGATCTATGGTATAACGCCTCCACTAACTCTGTACTGTAGGTGCCTCTAGTGAGTCTAGTGACTGGAGGGTGACACGGCACACAGAGAGAGAGGTGCACTGTAGGTACCTCTAGTGACGCATAGGCGCTGCTGCTGCTGACCACTGATCTCAGCAGAGCCAGCTCAATGATGTGACCACAGTCACCTGGGCCACGTCTAATCCACCATTAAAAAAAATATCCTAATGTATCTCCATTGTGCGATTGGCATCGTGTAATGAGACGGAGAATCGATTCAGAACTCTGATAGAGTGGTGCATCACCCCGTGTTAAGGAAGAGTCCACAGCAGGTGCTATCGCAGAACCGCCTCTGAAATATCTTCAAGTGATCTCTTAGTCTCCTGAGACGATAGGATGCTACAGAAAAAAATGTCATCACATATTTATCGTAGCAATATTTTCAAAAATCGCTATTAATTACAAGAAGCAGCCATTGGTGACTAGGTAGAAACTATCAAATCTATACTTGAATCCCCAGTTTAATAACAGGTCGCTGCTCTGATTCAAAACCAGGAAATTAGGTGTGTCAGCTGAGTGCAATGACCTTTAAGCCATCTAAACACCTCCATAAATGACCACTTTAAAAATTCACACTCAACCTTTTCGTGTGATCTGGCTGTTGGTAATATGCACTTTGCATCCAGGATTGCAGGAGAGTGAAATAATGTAAGCAAACAAGCTTTTGACACGAGCTGAACACTCACAGGATACAACAAAGCAAGACCAACAGTAATCTCAGCTTCTCATTTTAATTAACAGTTTACACATTAAGCATTAAATGATTGCATTGTTTTATCAATCAATATGATTGTAGAGGTTATGAGTTCGGCATCAAAATGTCTCCGAATTAAAAAAAAACATTGTGCACGTTTTGACCTATACATTTCAAAAAATATTTCGCGTTGTTTGTATACCATAAATTGGAATTCTACTCAATTCCTTTGGGTGAAGTTTCACTTTGGCAATGTTCCTGACAGGCGTCTCTCATTGCAAACCTGCTGCTATTGCCCCACCAGTTGTTTTGCAGCCAAGTATATGTTTTATGAGGTTTTCACAAGATTATTTGTGCAATGTCAGAATGGTGTTCAGGAGAATATGGCTTTGACTGATGCTTAATTCAGTGCCCCGAAGCAATTGAATGTGTGTGCATGCTTGCGTGCAAAATTGAACCTCTTAACATTTTGATCTAAAATCAATCCCAGATGAACAATGTGATTTTGTAATATCCCATCAAAACGAAAGATGACACAAATAGTGTAAAAGAAATTGATCGTTTTTGACAGAACAACTGTCAAATTATGAAATCTATATATATTTTTTCGGCATTAATATGTGAAATGTGCTTTTATTTACTTATTTTTGGGGAGGGATATAATTTGTATTTCTTCAGCCTTGTTTAAAAAAGATATATAATTGAAAGGATAATTTAAAGGTGTTACTAGCCAATCTGAAAATGTCAATTGGGTGTCATGACGTAGTGGTCGGCATGATGGAATGACATGCTATCATGACGGTTGTCATGCTCCCTATTCTGTTGGTTGAAGGGGGGGACCCAAGGGGTTATCAAGGGGCAAAGTAGGATAAGGGCAATATTTGGGGAAGGAATAGTTTCTTTGCACGCTTAACAGAGAGAGCCTTTCGTCTCCTCCAATGTTGGCAGGATGGATCCATATCAAATAAAACTGTTGCACGGGTGGCAAATGAATAATTTGGCGGGACCCCGGGGTCCCGCAAAAATCAGGTCACTGATTATTATTTTTCAGTCCGCCCACTCGTTATCCCGACAAGAGGTACTTTTAGATCCCCGCCGATTGCCTCGACTACTATCCAGCCATCCCGCCCAATCTCGTCGCCGAGTTGGACGATGACAGCAACGCGCCGCCCGCCCAGACTCGCGCCAACAAGCGCCAGCAGCAGCAGCAGGCGGCGATCAACACGACGGGCGCCACCCCACCGGCCAAACGCGAGCCCCGGGGGGCGTCCGCCGCAGTCGCGCGCGGCGACGACGCCCTCCGGTCAGCCGTCGATCCTCAGCTTCTTTGCCAAGGCGAGCCCGCCCCCCAGGCAGTGAATTTAACGTGTTTATGTAATTTTTCAACTTTTTACGAAACTTAGTGCCCCGAGTAGCTCTCGACGAGGCCAATCGATTGACCACCAGTTTTGTTGTTGTCGGTAAGGCAACAAGACTCGTGTCGCTACGCGGTTTTTCCCACCCCGGGGCAGTGATGGGACCCCGGGGTCCCGCCAATTGCTTCAAATGTTATTTTCATAAATTATGTACTTCCGTTTCACTCTGCGAGTGGGATTGTTTTGGTGTTTCGTCTGCTTTTGAAATGTGAAAAATGTATCAAAGCAATTGCATCTCATTTAATAATTCACAATGCATTCGTATGAGAGAACTTAGCTCATACACTCAGAGAAAAAAGGCAATTCATGAGACATCACTGCCGCACGTGGTAAATCAGGAGGAATTACTTCAACCCAAAACAGCTGATTACATTACAACCTCAAGCACCGCACACAGTTATCTTCATTGTTGCTGAGCCTAAATTAAGACATACGCTGCGATTTAATGACTCACGTAATCCATTTTGTTTTCGCAATATTGAGAATAATTAAAATGTTTAATGCAGTCACGGTGGTAACCGTATCTCGTGTGCGAAGGCCACCGCTGTCTTCTTGGATAGAAAATGGGAGCCCCATTGCAGCTACGGGACAATTTAGAGTAATCATCCGTCTGGGTCACTGCTAATGGGTGAAGTATACGAGCAGGAAGCAGCATGTGCACCGAGCGCAGTCATGGTGACAAAGCAAGTGGCAATGTATGTAATCCTACAATCTCATTTACACTTCGAAAGAATCTTGACTTGAGGCTTTCGCGACTGCAGGAATGTTTTACCCCTCTCTTTTTCACAGCATGCTTGTTATGTTCCATGTTGAACATGATCTGTCGTGCTATGCTCCAAGTGATATGCACACTTAGGATGTTGAACTATCCATGGTGTGTTATGTAAAATTTTGTTTCATGAAGTAACCACTAAGCTTCGTGATTTAAATGAAGTGACAATTTTTGTAGTGAAATTGAATTAAAAAAAAATCTTACATTTGGCAGAGCACAATATTATTCATCATTGTGATGCTTTAAATACGTAATCATATAGCAATTAAGACATCAGTCTCACTAAAGAGCTATATTGGATGTGATATTGTGTGGCCTATGCCGTGGGAAGCTGAGTCACTCTTCAAAATGATATACTATCAGTTCGAGTAGAGTTTATCCGAGGCATAGAGGTCATCGTCATCATCAGACATTGTCTATCCATTGCCAGACCAAGGCCTCGCCACAATCCATCCAGCACCTGCACACGTGTTGTTTTTTTTCCATTGCTCCATCTCCATCCCCTCGGAGATGTTCCCTTCTTTAGCTATCACTCCGTCATTAGTCTCGATCACAGATCATTATCCCTTCCAGCGATGTGTCCTGCCCAAGCCCAGTTTATGTTCTTCACAGTAAATGAGATGTCTCATCTCATTGCATGACATCAAGTTCCATATATATGCAATTGTACACCGCAGTGAAGTAAAAGTTAGATGTGGAAAACCTCATTAAACTCGGAGGTTGCACGCGGGCGGTGCACGTGTGGTTTGTTCTGCTTAATGCAGAACAATCGGAGGTTCTGCTGGTTGGCATTAAGGCTCAGGCGAAGAATCATTGTGTGGCGGTCGCAGACACCATGATTCAGTTTTTATATACATCTAACGAGCCTTGGCGCCATACTCGACCAGAATATGTCGTTTGATCACCAAAATATAGTCAGGTTCTGAAATTTTCATATCGGGGCTCTACGGCACATTCTACCACTATTGAGTCGTGACATAGGCAACACGGTGAGGTGCAGCACATTATCACCAAGGCTTAATTATTGCAACTCACTACTCTACGGCCATTCTGGAAAAAAAAACATTATCAAGCTGCAGTGTGAACAAAATTATTTGGCACGTGTGACAGATACTGCAAGATCCAACTATGTCCATCCAATGCTCACCGAGGTTCCGGTTGCCGAACAAATACATTATAAGGTGGCACTCATTACACACGAAGTGCTTGCCACAAATGAACCACAATACGTTGCTGATCTCGTCAAGGACCATAAACCATCATGCATCCTCTGGTCATCCCCGCAGCTGCTTTTGGCTAGTCATCGAACAAAGACGGTCTGCATTGCATGCTTTCGGATGTGCTTCTGCGGCCATCTGAAACGCTCTTCCTTCCGATATTAGGAAGCCACTGGAGCTATGCACTTTGACATCTCTATTGAAAACTAATTTCTTTAGAACCGCTTTTTGGATTTTAGTTTGTTTTCCTTCCACCGCACCTTCAATTAGCATGGTTGACTACGTGCGGTGTGAAATAATTTTCCACATTTCCGATACACACGTCATAAAAATTAATAAACAACCGATGGAGTGATCTGATTCACTTTCCATTTTAATTGGCAGCTTAACTTGATTTTGAAAACCTAAGCTTGTTGGATGATGTGGTGGGTTGCACCAGAGAATTTAGTGATTAAATGTATCATTGGAACTGTACATTCCAGAGAAGGGTCTATTAATACCCGAGGTATCAGTCACTGTGTTGCATCTATGCAGCCTGAGATGCAATTATTACAAATGCCCTAACGGACGTCATGAAGATTACATCCACATCCCACTGTTCTAAGTTCATTGAGACATCAGTGAAGCCAGTGTATTGGTAAATGTGGGTTTATTTCATACCACCCTCGGAGTTGGGGTTAACGATGCCAATCGGAATACAGCTTAGCGTTCATTGTTTATTTTTAAACATTTAGAAGCACGGGTGAGTGCTTATTTAGGAAGTGTGGGGATTGCAAATATTGATTTCACGCACATCAATCCTGAGACAATCACTGCACAGTCTAATCCGTGGTATTTAAATTAAGGCAGTGAATCAAACAAAAAGCCATTTGAGTTGGCAGGCAGACATTGAAATGTTACAAAACGGGTATTGGCAGTTGACAACGTTAAGGGAAGCTCTGCTTTGTGGTCTGCATATAGGACGGCGTATTCATATGCATTGCCATGGTAACAGCAGAGTGTAATCACCAGTGAAAATGTTAGAATGTTTTATTCTTCATAAATACAGGTTTAAATGTTATCCATGTGAAAATGTAACCTTACATATACATTGGGTTCCAAGCCCCTTTGAAAATTGGAAAGATTGCACCGTTATCATGTGACATCTACCAAATTAATATTTTAGATTTAAAATAATAATACTGTAATCCAGTTGAAGAGCACCAATAACATCACAAGTATTCCAATTGTTATTGAATCCATATTTAATATGGCACATTATACACTTCTTATAACATTGCCGATACAGTGTCTAGCACACTGCATTTTGAAATTGAACCTGATGGCGGCACCCCGGGGTACGATAGGACCCGGCTCTCGCATAATGTCCGTGATGCAGTCATTTTTAGTCTGTTGATGGTAGGCGACTCATCTCGACGAGCTGTACACGATGCAAGTTTCAAAGTAGATTTTTTTCGGTAACGGATTTCTTTATGCTAATGTTTGGCGTTTCGACATCCTGGGAGTAGCACTGACTTCGGATTGATTGGTACCCCAGTCGCGGAGTGAAGTACACCCCTGGAAATATTAGTGTCGCAGAAATTAAAATATTTAATTGCCTCGGCCATTTTGTATTATTTGGTACCCCGGGGTACTGCCATGAGGATCAATTCGTGTTCTGAATTGGATTCCCAGCCATGGCGACACAAGACAGAGAGAGATGGCAACAGCTTTGGAAAGTTTCACATTCTGAAGTGGATAGATCATGGCTGGCGATGATATTGGAGATGACTTGTTTTACACGTACGCTATTTTAAATTAAACTCAATTAATTTATACGCACACATCAGTTAAGTAAACATTTTCATGGAAAATAAATTCCAAAATTGATTCTCTGCATCACTCTGGAGAGAACGTTTCAGACTTCATGTCATGGCCAAAAGCACCAAAATGGAATGTCGGTTCACGGGCCAAATCCAATTACGCACCCAGACGTTTTGGCTCATTGCCTGACAAAAGGAACTGACCAAATAATTTGGTGATGGTTTCAAGATTCCTTCCATCTTTCAGAGATCCTTTTTCCATTTCAAAAACGCGCTGAAGAGATGTTTCTTGATTTTACACCTGTTCATACACACATTCACAATGTAGTCTCTCTTCGAATATACACCTAACAATAATTATGAATTGCATGTCATATTTATCGAATAATGTTTCAGGCTTATAATGTGGTTTTATACTTTATTGCTCAATGTGTTCTGCATAAGCAGTGTTTAATTTCAGCTGGAACAGTCTGGAATGCCGTTCCGGGAATTGTTTTGGCGCGCCACATTCGTCTCGCCTTATTTAATCCTTTATATATACACATGTGTATATATATGTTTGTAGCCTATATTCCGATGAAGAGGTTTATATACGTATATAAACATATATGTGTATATACACATATATATTTATATAAACCTCTTCATCGGAAGAAAGGCTACAATTATATAGGATTATTGTGGATTGACATACCTTTTAGTTCAGTGCTAGTGGCTTATGCCGATAATCCATACTCCAAGCCAGCCTGACATTGTTGCGGAAAATATTTAGTTAAAAATGTAATCCCTTTGCTCATGTGTATCTTATTGTATAATATAAATGAGCAAAGCCATTTTCAAATAGGTTCATTAGCCCTGAGACTTGTGTGCAATGACATCATCATCACCTATGAGCAATCCACTGGCAGATGAAGATGGCTTCTTTAAGCCATCGCCATCTCTGCACTAAACTTACAAAAAAATATCCCATTATCTTTGATGGCCACTTCACGGCAAATAGCATAAAATTGTTAAAAGTTGCAGCACTCATCGTGCCTTCCATTGGTCCCACAACACCTCCGCAACTCCGATTAGCATGGTTGGCTACGTGCGGTGAAAATAAATTCAACATGTGAAAAATAAGAATGGGTTTTACCCTTTCTCGCAATAAAACAAGTGTTAAGACGTTCTAACACCAAATAGATACCTTTTGGAAGGAATCAAGTTTGCGTTAACCGCACACAGTACTTGTTTGTGGTGAACTTGCAAACAAAGATGCTCCGATGTAATATATCCATTTTATTTGAAACTGATTGACCTACACCGAAGACAGCATTCTTTATGTCCTAGTCCCACCTGTGTCAGACCAGTTCAACATACAGTAACATGCATACCTCGAAATCACTTGTAAAGTCAACACCTGACACTTCAAGGTTGATTTTTTTTCCGGAGGGTCCTGCCAAATTTTCGCAGTAGGGGGCGATCATTGCTGTACTCCAATTTAAGTAAAGTGAAGGTAGTCTTCACATTTTTGCACATTTGATGAGCTATGACATCATATGTATCAACAGAGGCAGGCTTGGCGCACATTTATGGAACACAGCTCAAAATAGTAATTGAGCAAAATATAAAATGTCACGCAATTTTTTTTACTACATCTACTTTATTATTAATTTTGCATCGTTTCCCCAGAAAATCCTCACTGAGCCTCCTGACTGTTTTTTTTTTGGGAAGCTCCTGCCAATACTGGCGTGTAAATTGCAATCTGAACCATTGCAGGGGCACACAATGGCCTGCTCTTGCGAATTACGTCACGGGATCTTGAACGTCCACTGTGAGGCATGCGGCGCGTAGTTCGTTTACGGTTCATCCACACCGCAGTGACATTGGATTTGAACGGTGAATGCGCAAACCGGTCACGTCTATTTGTGTTCCTCCAAATTTAGTTTTTTTTTCTTGCTTCTGTCAGTTGTGCGATTGCCACCGTGCCAGTACCGCGTGCAGTAAACCCCATGCGTCAGTGGCGAGGAGAATAAACTACCGGGGTGCGAAGTCAACCTGAGCCTCGTCCACTCGACGGCCGAGTGCACCTGTCAGAACTCTCGCTGAGGCAGCATGTGAAGCCTGTCGTCAAATTACTAAATTGGAATGTTACATATATAAAAATGTAGGTTCATGCATATATGCACGTGTGTGTATATATATATTCTCACTTGTCGCAGAAAGTTCTCACACAGTAGGAGGTAAATGAGCATAACAGCTGGTGACAGGCTTTCCTCTTTCTGGTACACATTATACCAGAACGAATGGCTGACCGTGTGAAGCTATCCTTCGAAACAAAGAGGCGCACGCATCGGTCGTGCCAACTGCCATACCTCACGCCGAGAAACCGTGTGAGCATTTGGCCTTGCGCGTGAGAAAGTTTTGGTCTTGCACGCCACGTTTAAGTCTGAGCCAGACATGTACCCCCCCCCCTCCCCCTGTGCCCGTTCCAGTGGTATAAATGCATCTGGAGGACCTGGCTGGACAGAGGCGTCAAACTGGAAGGAAAGAGCAGAGATCCACTGAAAGTATAATCGAAGGAGTAATGACGAAAGGAGCCATTTAAATTTAAAAGTCAAAAGGAATCTCAACGGGCGAGGAAAAACAGTTGACCACAATATGTTGCCGACATCTGCCTCCCTGCTTTTGTTGTTGGCTCACCTGTGTGTCGCTCAAGACGAATACGTGGAGGTGAGCGCCAAGCCCGTTACCCATCCCACCATCCTAGCCACTGCCTCCGTGCCCGTAGCCCAGACAATGGGGCCACACTCCCAGGGCGGCAGTCACGACAGAGAGGTCGTCGTAGACAACAAGACGGTGAAAGATACCACCGCCAAAGGGAAGCAGCCAGATAGGAATGCGCGTAAGCACAAAGAACCGGCCAGAGAGAAAACGAAATCAACTAGTTATGGCCAGGTACTTGCTGTCTATTAGACACACGTTTTAATAGTGTTGTAACAGTTGAATTGTGTATGGGAGTTGGAGACTGCATTTAAATACATGTTTGTGCTGAAAGCTTTTTTTTTACATGCTGTTGTATGTGAACAGTAATTAAAATAGGTGTTGACAAATTGCTATGATTTCATATGCTTTGACCATGCTTCCAGAATGAAACGTTTATTTTAATGTAAATGCACTGTAATTAAATGGATTCTGTTTGCTTAATCAATATGACCATTGCAGCAAAATCATTGCACCTTTGACTGGGCCATTTTATTAAATTGGCTACATTGACGTGCGGTTTGTCGTAATGTTCTATTTAAAAGGAAGGTAAATATCTTATTTTCCTTCCTTTTGAAAATAAATGTAATGGCAACCATAACATCTCTCCCCATCACTAAGCCACGTGTGGACTGCCCTTACAAGTACGTATAAAAAAAATCCTTCTGAACATTTTAATTGACAATCCATAACATTTTAATTGCAAAGCGAAAGCGCGCTCTTTCAACGTGCGCAATGCCTGGAGGGATGTGGTGCGACTGGTTCTGCGGGGAGACTGTGCCCATTTTTCCTAGGACACAGAGCATGCTGTAGACCGGCCCCATGGGCCAGACTGTGGACGCTTCCTAAATGCTCCTGGGCCACGTGGATACCCAGGATCAATGGGCCCTCCTGGCATTCCAGGTAATGTTTATTGAACTTCATTTTCAGTGTGTTTTCTCCTTTATATACGTATACATTTTTTCCTTCACACTTTGTGAAATATCTTGCAGTTCGGTGCATCTTTGCAGTCACACGTGTCCAATTGGTTGACATTTTGCAAATGGTTATTTTAAAGGATGCTGAGGAAAGTGGATCGAGAAAATAAAAAAGCGTTTTGCCCTGCTCACAAATGAGACACACGACGACCCCAATTCCCATTGCATCGTTTGAGTCTCAGAATTGGATGCATGTGGCAGGGCAATAAAACAACGTGTTTACAGAGCCGAAAATCAAAAGTGTTATTCAACTCTGAAAGCCTCAGCGGTAATCCGCTGTTGTGATTGATTCGATAATTTGTTAAAAAAAATATATATTTCTGGTTTGTTTTCTTTTCCGAAGGAAATCACGGAAATAATGGCAACAATGGTCTGCCAGGCAGAGAGGGTTCAAAAGGTGACAAGGGTGATAAGGGGGACCTTGGAACAAGAGGTGAGAGGGGCGTATCGGGTCCCAAGGGGGAAAAGGGCCAGGCTGGCGTGCCATCAGAGCTCAAGGTAATTCTCCTTTGAGCCACTTTTTTGAGAGGGCAATTTTGCCGCGAGCACTTTATTAATCATTCATAGGAACGCCGCGCGAAAAAAAGAGAGAACCGTTAATATTTTATCCATCTAATAAAACGTGGCGCAGTGATTGATCTATTTACGGTGAGTGGTTTATTGTAACGAAAGGAAACATTGCACAAAATCGTAGTAGGAACAAGGCAATCGTAATAAATATATATATAGCTTACGTGTTGATCGTGTGTAATAGTCGACATTTCAGTCCACCAATAATTGCTTCCTTAATGGGCATACATTATCAACTCATAAGTGACAGCTTTGCGTAATCAAAATCTATACACGGTATATGTGCGTCTGTAATTATGCAAGTTGTGACGCGTATTTATGTGTTCCCATTACAATTTGTAACCGGAAGATAGCGTTCATGGCTTCCATGGCAACTCACTTCACGAACCAGAACAGCGGCATCATCTTCAGCAGTGTGGAAGCCAACCTCGGAAACTACTTTGACATCATAACTGGACGCTTCAATGCACCTGTAACCGGTAACACATCCCCCTGACCGGCACAGCCTCGCATTATTGAATACAGCTTTCCCTCGCTTTTTGTGGGTTTGGTTTGTGCGATTTCGCGCATACTGGGCTCACATATTTCTGCGCAAAATTGGCCACATGCGGTTGGATTCACTCCATGCGGTCAGACGTGGGACAACGTTGTGTGTGTACTTTGTGCGGTACTCGGGCAGGCAGCTGTCTATTGCGGTGCATTTTGGGTTGGGCGACTGTGCACTCTTTTTTTGGAACACATTTACCGCATAAAACGGGGGAAACCAGGTGTATGTCCTTTCGCCACGGGGGTTGTGAGCAGTACCACTGGGGTGACAAATGCTACCATTATCCACACCATGGGCATTATCCATCATGAGCAGACAGCTTTGTGTATATATACACACACTATTTTCTGTTTTATAGCGACACATCCTATTTTTTGCATATTCCGTGGATGTTTAATATCACATGGATTTTTTTTTTCCAAAATGATACAAACACACTATCGTAAAGCGACCACCGTAAGCTTTCAAGCATACACATTTGTAATCTAGAGATATAATTGTTCAAAAAAATACTATTAGCATTCGTCCCCCTATGTTGTACCAATAAGTAATTATTGGGCCAATCACTCAATAACCAAACAGAGTATTGTTTGGGGGGTGGAGCAGTGGGGACAGCAGTTAGTACACCGTTCTCTGGCTCCGGTGACCTAAGATTCTCAGTCACAGCGAACAAAAGTGGTGAGTCATCTGAACCAGTGTTGTTGTCCCACTTTCACGAACTTGTACTGTGACCAATGTGGTGAAACAACCCGGATGACCGACACGGTGTGGGGAGGCCTTCATCCAGCAGTGGATTGACAATTTAATATTTAGAACATTTGCATATGACTGCCTCTTTGATAATGCAGTAATAATATTAACTCGTGGTTCATGTATATCCACCTCCTCTTTTCTCGCGATGGATGTTCCACAATAGTCTACAGCGTTTTGAGATACCGTTGCAATTAGTAGCCTCTTTAAATCCGAATTGCATTTTATATCTATTCGAAATAGTTAAGTAATGTAACATCGCTTTGGTTAACGTGCTCACAACCATTACATTTCTGGGCGACTCGTGGAATTTCGGCAACATGTTCAAAGGGAAATTGAGAATAATTCCATGCCCTGAGAGCACTGTGTGTGCAAGCAATTCGAATTCACCGTCGACGACACGTGTGCGACAACGCTGCCTCTTTCCGTGCGCGCGCGCAGGGGTGTACTACTTCACGTTCAACATGCTCAAGCATGAAGACGTGGAGGAAACGGTGGTCTACCTCATGCACAATGGCAACACGGTCATCACTTTGTTCAGGTGGGGGGATGAGTCACCGCCATGAGCTCTGTGTGATAATATACTATCTGCGAGATCATTAACGTTGAAACATGGTGTCTTCTAGATTTGAAGTTTTCGTGACTGCAAGGATCCATACTCTTTGGTTCTTTCGGTAAAGTCACGTTTGGCAAAAATTTAATGAAATTAAATAAATGGACTTAGTTGTTTTCATTTTTTGTTTTATTTAATTGAATTGAATTTTTTCCTACGTGACTTTACCGATAGAACCAAAGAACATGGCGTCTGTTTATATGGCGGCGCCTAAACGCGATCCGATCTCGCGATGGTGTCCAGATAGAGTGCGTATATTACAGAGAGAGAGCGAGAATAAGAAGCCAGACTGCCATAGGAAGAGAAATATAGGAAGCTTTGCTGAACTTGAATAAGGCCAGGGAGTCGACAAGACACATCACTGAGGAAGGCAGTTCCAGACCATGGGGGCAACAGGTCAGAATGAGCATGCGACAGCAAATGAACCCCTGTAAACCGCTGGGCAGGAGCCATGCATCAACAAAACACTGATTTATTTCTAGATTTGAAGCTTTCGTTACTGCAAGGATTCATAATCTTTGTTTTTTCGGTGAAGTCACGTAGGTAAAATAAAAGAAATGAAAGCAACTAAATTAAATCACGACGTTTCGGAGGCAACACAAGCTTCCGTCTTCAGGTGGAACAGTCACAGCAAAATAGCTGTACACAGCTTAGTTGTTTTCATTTATTTTATTTTACCTATGTGACTTTACCGAAAAAACCAAAGAGTACTGATTTATTTATTACAATAGGTACCTACTCTTGTTTCTGCCGATAACTGTTACTAACTGTCCCCGATCTATGAAGTTGTATTCATGTACAACATATTATTATGTTTTTGGGTGGTTCTCTGTGCGTGTTATTACATTGCATTTAGACGTAGCTGCATTTAGACACTGATTTCATCGATATTTGTTTTATTGTATATATATATTTTTACATTAGAAATATCCCAAATTGTCCTGTAAAAATATACCCAAAATGGTATTGGACAAATGTAAATTCCGTCAGGATTTCAATCTGATATGTTTAATATACAGAAATCAAGTGTAATGAAGCAGTAAATAATTAAAATGTAACAGTTATTTAACAGCACTTGTAGTAATTGCCCACTCATTACCTATACCACATTTATTTTACTAAATATAATTGATCGTGACTAAGTGAAAATTACGTGCGAGCAATGTTTAATATATTACGATTCAGCTCATTAAATCAAGTTTGCATGTTGTATTTCACCAGTGACTTCATATCATTCCTAATAGATAGATGTGTGTTCCTGCAGACAGCACTGACACTGCTTGTTAAATTCATTTCTCGACATAAGCCTGGTGTTCAAGAAAGTGTTCAGAAAAAAAATGCCTGCGCACGTCACGGCTGGCAAAAGAGCCTCCACTAAACATGAGCTCCAGAGAGCCCCTCTAGAGGGTACTGTATAGCGGGGTACTAGAATTCCATGCTGAGCAAATGTCTTGGAAGAGGTGAAGGTACCTACACTTTACCACACCACACACGTCCTGCTGATCAACTAACTACGAAAGAACGTAAATATGCTGCATTTCATACGGGATAAGGACGCTGTCCAGTTATATAAACATTAAAAGTGAGGAATCCACACTTTAATAACACAATTGTAGAAATTGGGCAATAATTTAAACGTGCAAAATAATATTGCGTATATTTACGATTGAGATGCATATCACCACATGATAAAACATTTTTTTAACTTAAATTAGTAAATGATAAATGAAAATAGACAAAGGAACATTTTTTAAATATTTTGTGCGAATTGTGTAATCGATAAGCCAATAACATTTTTCACAACTAGAATTGAAGGTAAAGTTGTCCTGAGTCTGGATTAACTGGAACATATTGGCAAGTCGCGTTCAATAAATGGGGTTGAAATGTTCCCAGCCTATGGGAATGTGACTGATTGAAGTGTGCTGCTCACTAATTAGATTAGAGTGTATGGCAATGAACGATACAGTCGTGCATTCCATCCTCTCTTGTTGTTGGGACTTATGTAAGTTATGGACTCTGGCTTGATGGGCCATGATGGATTGTTTGAGTAGTCATCCAAATGATCAACATAGGCATGCAGATATTTAAATGATTGAGATCATCCCAAGGATATTTTTCGTTTAAAAATACTGAAAATAATATTCATTTAATTAATTGGCTTTGTTAATCGTTCACGAACATTGTTTCCCGTTGAGCCGGATAATGCTTCTACATTAATGTGACTATAATTTTCATGATCTGTTCTCCATATTTAGAACTATCAGCAGGTATAATCAATAATTATAATACTTCACATCCCTTTCACTACGGGATGAAGGCATCCACACCTTATTGGTCATGAGGGTTGTTTGACAATAGTTCACCACGCTATTCAGTGCGGATTGGTAAAAGGGATAGTGCTAATTGTATAATCCTCATAGCATTCGTAGGCAAGAAGGTGATGCTAGCGACTCAAGACTTGGGGTGGGGGAGGGGGGGTGAGAGAGGGGTAGGGGGGCCTAACCCCCCCCCCCTCACTATCTAAAATCCAATCCAGTCAAAAAATATGTTCTCACAATATTCAACACCAGTGATGGATTTTTCCTCAAAGTTCCCCAAGTTGGTGAATATCCATAGCCGTACGGAGGATTTGCCGGCTGAGCATCAGTTCAGCGACTCGGCAAACTGGTCACCTGTGTTATTTGCAGTAGCACTGCTGCAGTTAGAGACGGCTGCACGCGAAGTGTCAAAATTAGTACGATTAGGTGATGGGAGTCGCAGCCCTTCCTCTAGAAACACGTGGTGGGTATTGCAGAGCAGAACTCATGATTGACAAAAGCAGATTGCATCATTTCTCATTGTTGGGCATTTAACATTTGCTTAACACCGTGTTGTGCTCCTGCTGAGTTTTTATATGCCTCCCCTTGAAGCAAGTTCACGCTTCGGAGTAGAATGGAAGTGAGGTCACCAGGTTTATAGCACACGATGAACCACTGCAACGCCACTCCACTCCATCAGGACGTGTATAATTCCACAAATAGCACACATTCTGCTTGATGTTGCATCATTATAATGACCTATCTGCATCTGCCCCCTTTTTCTGTAACACTACTGGGTTACACATGTATATGCTTTTATTAGGCTCTGTTTTCCGGTCGGCCCGATTGTATTACTCGTTGGAAATGTTGAGCACTGCGTGAATTTTTCCTCCCTTCTGTCACCCATCTGCATTCTATCTTTCTCATTCACCCCATTGGCTCAGCTCATCTGCGTGTTGTTAGCTGGCTGCCAGAGACGGACACTTTTTGCCAGATCCCATATAGACAGGCAATTAAGATAAACATAATCTCATTACAGTGCATTCCCGTACGGAGACATTTTACAATGATACACGTTTGTTGACTTTCTCATTTATATATTTATCACATACATCTCTGATAAATTTAGACCGGGAGGTGAGGTGTTGGTGGCAGGTCAAGCTTATCCTTGTGTGGCCTGTTCATATACTATATATCCCACAAAATGAAGCGCAAATACTTACATCTTTCGTTAATGGTCCCCAAATATAATGTGTATATTTGTAAGCCCACAATTAACAAACATTCCGTGTTTTCACAAGTGCACCGTGACACAACTGAAGGAGACGCCCATCAGCAACAAGGCCCAAGTGTGGCACACATTCTCTTTGTATTTTTTCCCCTTACATTCCAAATTTTCTATCGACGTCATGTCACGAGGCAAATACATTTTCCATTCAGAGCTCTGACCAGTGCATCATTCCATGCCACAGAAAGGGCTCTGCAGATTGTGTCACTGAACTTTTCGCTCTCTTCAAAAGGCCAACTTGTACACATAAGGGGCACATCTTTTTATTTGTTCTGCCAAAAAATTTGGTATTTCTATGTGTTCTTGCAACGGGTGATAAATTACGCGACGAACCAACTTTACAATTACGTGCTTTTTAGTGTAGTTAATGGTGGCCAATCTGATAACATCAACTCAATGCCCTTTAGAACCCAATTTAATCAAGGGTGGTTGCTCAGATTTGAACATAGGATCTCAGCTGTGCACGCTAAGTGCTTTCAAACAGCACTAGCTCCCTGGGCTGCACACACACATTCTCTTTGATGTTTAGTGAACACTTAAAAGATGCTTTATAATGATTTACCATTTAAACTGATTAAAAAGTAATTAATAAAAGCCCATGGAAAATATACATTTCCATTTGCAAATTGGATGTGAATTACGTGTTACGTAGAATCGTTCATTTGAAACCATTTATTTTGGGACATTGTTCCTGGTTTAATGACAGTATAGGGACTTTAACATCCACTTTATAAATTATCCTGCATTTTGGTAATTTCCAATATGAATTACCAGGTGGCTACAGTAAGGCCCACTGAGCTATATAACTATTTTTCAGAAGCGACATGGCCACAATTGATAGCTCAACGAAATGGCTTATGATGTGTAAATTTAGAGCAGCCAAATACTCTAAACGCATGTTTCTAAATGTGGAGGGAAAAACCGGAGCACCCGCATAAAAATCCACCCGACCACGGGGAGAACAAGCTCCAGCGGTTACAAAATTATTTGGCACGCATCGTGATGGGTCCTGTAAGGTCCAACCATGTCTGTCCCGTGCTCGCCGAGCTGCATTGGCTTTCAGTTGCTGAACGAATACATTATATGGTTGTGCTCATTACACACAAAGTGCTTTCCACAAATTAAGCATAATATCTTGTTGATCTCGGCAAGGAGCATAAACCATTGTGCAAACTCTGTTCATCCTTGCAGCAGTTTTTCTTGCTACCCATCGAACAAAGATGGTCACTGCATCGCGCACTTTCAGATACGCTTCTGCGGCCATCTGGAACGCTCTTCCCTTCCGATATTAGGAAGCCACTGGAGCTATTGCAGTTTTAAGTTTAAATTGAAAACGCATTTCTTTCGAACTGCTTTTTGTGTTTCGTTTATTGTCTTTCCCCCACAACTCCGATTAACACGTACGGTGTGAAAGACGTTCAAAATACGTATACGTGCAAACTACAAATATACAAGAGACGTCAGGGTCGGGATCAAACCCACGACCTCCTGTATACCGGGCGAGGTAGTTAACATCTCACCACCGTGACACACCTAGAATTAGGAGTCGGGAATAAGAATGGCTTACCAGGCCATACAACTGTGAGGGACATTCAACAATTCTGAATATAGAGTATAATTTTTTTTACCGATTTTTTTGTTACAGAATATAGAAAATATATCGGGGGTCCAGGTGGGTCAGAGGTCAAAGTGCTGAGCTGGCCCTGCTGATATCCCGGCCTCGAATCTGGCTTTCAGCTGCTCGTGATTAAACCGGATTTTCTAAGTTGATGGTCTCAGCCCGCTCTGTAATGACTGCACGACAAAATCACTTGTTAAGTTTGGTTTTGCACTTAATTTGGCTTTATTTTTGCATCGGACAATTATAAATACACCTAAAATGTGTGCAACGCTGAGCAAACGGCTCCCTTCAGGCAACTGCTACTCACTCGTTGACAACGAACGCTCTCAGGGCACTACCTTGCAACATCTGGCCAGCACCAGAATTAGAACATCACCTTACGGTTTAACGGGAGACAATGTGGCACATGATCTCCGGCGGCTGTTTGCTGTTTTGTGTGTGTGTTGAAAAAGCCACTCAATCCATGCAGAAACAAACATTTTACTTGCCATTTTACTCGAGTGTGGATTTTATAGTATTATAAAGCAGCCTTTGAATCACGAGACGGGTTACACTGGAACGATTCAGTTTTACACAACATATGTCTGTACTTCTTTTTTCATCTTGCCCATTCACACTATACTTTAATGATTGTTTGCTTATAACCTTCAGGTGCAGGAATTCTAAATGGATCAATACAGTACACACCCAATTCAAAGAGCAATCTTTATTAACCTCCTCTGTTGACTGAGTGAATTGCGAGAACATTTGACCAACACACAAACACATAACATCCTACTGACATGAGGAATATCATGGGATGTTCCTGTCAACAAACATGCAGTTGGAACTCCATCTGCATGTTTGAATTGGTGTTGTGTGACATTAATATGGAGATGAATTAAGTAGACATTAACCAGCGTGGTGTAGTATGGCCAAATAATCTCCATAACCAACACAGCCGGGGGGGGGGGGGGAGGGCTAATCCAGCAGTGGAATTAGAAAGGGCTGTATGATGTTTTCATACATAGCGTTAAATGCAGTGCAGCTCAAAAATAATTTCACAAGAAAATATATTGTTTTCAAGGTTGTCAGCTATTCTGGCGACCAACAGTTAAGTGCACAATGTCCCTTTCAACCTCTCAAGAGTCAAGTGATCTTCACGCCAGCCATGCAATATGGATTGTCTGTGAAGTTAGGAAATGCTCACGTGAAATAGCCCAAAGGCATGAGCATACTAAACTGTCAGCAATACCTGTAAATAAATAACACATTGACATTTTGCTCATCAACATTCCATAACAACGACTCAAAGACAAGTACATCATAAAGATGGTTTATATTTATCTGGCACAAAAACTGATACCTTTATACAAGGAATCATGTTTGCAATAACATAAATGTAACATAAAATGTAAATGCATTTACATAAAATGTAAATGCTTACCCCGAGCTCTCAATACTCTGATAGTGTGCTGTTTTTGAGTTGTACGCCTTTTGGCGTCATCAGTGGAGACTAGGCTCTAAGAAAAGCCGTCTCGGGTGTGGACCAATCATATTCAGGGACAGTACATATCATCATCAGAGTTGTCTTTTTTGTTTGCATTTTGACTGCTTGTATTGTGGTTATTGCAAACATGATTCCTTGTATAAAGGTATCAGTTTTTGTGCCAGATAAAAGGGTAAAAACCTATTACTATATCTTGTTACTGGCAAAGGAGGTCTCATAATGGTTTATATTTATTCAGAAAATATTGATTGAGTTTTAAGACTATTTTCAAAGGAAGTGACTGCACGTGGGATGTTTTACCAGTTCCTTGTTAGGGAGTGTTTTGCATGTGAGAGAAAACAGGACTGCCCAGAGAAAATTCCACTTGCCCTGCTAGTCCCCTGGCCACTTCACATCCCAGTGCATTTCGCAGCTTCACAAACAGAAACCATCCACGGACTCGAGCCTCCACTGCACTCAATTAGACATGCAATACTGTGCCAGGAGTGTCATTTCTAAAAGTGGCCCCAAGTTCAAGACTCTATTTGTATGCAAATCAAACGCCACTTGCTAAATATAACAAGCGATTCTGCAGTGGCAGTGCTTCTTCCCGTGCAACTCATTTGAGAGGTTTTAAAGATTTCTGAATTATCATTACCTCTCCATTGGACGTCTGATCCCTTAACACTGTCACTGCAGGGGGGGGGGGGGTGGTCCCAATTATGCGTAATTTCAGCCGGAGGGATCACTCACTTCTCCACGCACCTGTACAAGCCAAAATAGCTCTTATTAAGTGAAGGCCGTCAAGTGCACGACCTGGCCTGCCTTTCCCGTGCAGCGTCTCCATTTCGCGGCATGACCACCGCACTTGAATCAGGCAGCCAGCCAGCCAGTGGGGAGCCTTCGTCAGAACGACGTGCACTTAGCCTCAACTTGGCTCCAACCGCCGCCGTGTCCACCCCCACTTGACTGGTGTGCAGCTACGAAGTGAAGGGGAAGCACGACACAGCTGGCAATAGCGCTGTGCTGCGGCTCAAGGAAGGGGACGAGGTGTGGCTGCGACTCGGCAACGGGGGAATTCACGGAGACCACCAGCGCTTCTCCACCTTCTGCGGGTTCCTCCTCTTTGAGACCGCCTGAGCATCTCCGCAACAGCATCGTTTTTTTTTATTTCGTCTGCGTCCTTTTTATTTTGTATATTCTTTCGAGTCGAGGTAAAGTGTATGCTCTTCTGTAGCCGCTTAGAGAAAAAAAAAACAATTAAAAGTGTATTTACTCGAAAGACAAATAAATGGCCGGATAGATTTTAGTCTACCAAAGCAATAACGTAAGTGTAACATTATGGTCAGTTGACTTGCATACCTGATGCTTAAATTGCATTTGGATGTCATTTAATATGAATGTTTCTCCTAGTTTGGAACATTACTTTTAAACAAACATTTAATTAATGGAAAGACTTAGCATTGTATTAAGGCCAGCATACTTAGGCCCATAGTCAAAAAGGTGTGTTTATAATTTTAGCCAAATATGCTGAAATCTCTGGAACATTATCTTATCTTTTCCAGGTAACAGTTATTAGTAAAGCTAAGTCATTGTTCGATTCTAATTAAGTGTGGGGCTAAAATGTTTTTAATTTTTATGCATAGTTCTGATGGACAGGATTGTACTTCTGTATGCTGTGTTATTTACATTTCATGAATTCATGGATAAACTGATGTTGCTATAGCTACCGTAGCAATCTGAGCATTTTCGTAACAATGTACACTACCACGTGTTTACTTCTTCCGCAATAAAATGTTTTGGATACAAGCCGGCCGCCTCGTATATTGCTCATACGAAAGAAATATGAAAGAAATAACGCTGTTGGGAACTCATCCTCATAGATACAATTAGTATAATGATCTCTTTTAGCACCGATTCGATTAGCGCTCACTTCAGGAACACATTGTGAGCGCTAAGCGAGGTCTGCCTGTACTTGCATTTTTTGTATTATAATTTGTAATATAACATATATAGCATTTTTCAGAGTTCAATGAGAAAAAAAGCGATTAAACAAGTTAATCTTATTATTTGCTGTGGCGAATGCGTTCATAACACAGTGATGAGCCCTTCAGCAGAAATGTAAAACAGTTGCATTTTGTCAAGTTATGTAACCGGAGTGGCAGAACACACGTGCCAACAAGCACACTCGATTGATTTTGATAATGTTGAAGTTCTGTGCAAGACGAGTTACTACTGCTAAGACTAATTAGAGAATCTATCGAAATTTAGAGAACTGAAAAAAATTTTAATCGTTCTGATAATTACAGGCTTCGTGCTGCTTTGAAGCGAATTATCAAGTAATACACTGTTTAACTGCATGCCTATCGAGGTCACCACACGTCGATGGTGATTAACTGTTAGCAGACGATAACAGATATTGCGATTTCCTGCACACAAAAACGGGGGGCTTGGTGTGCATGCATAATTCACATGCACAATGTTGCCGATTTCCCTTTGAATAACTCAACCGGTAATGTATATCTGACCTTTGCACCTGATTGGCTCACAAGTGATGATATCACATTTATCCCTCGATTTAAGACCGACGCAGGAGGATTTCTCCACAACCCTGGCCGCATGCCTGTTGATGCTACAGTGAGGGAAAAAAGTATTTGATCCCCTGCTGATTTTGTACGTTTGCCCACTGACAAAGAAATGATCAGTCTATAATTTTAATGGTAGGTTTATTTGAACAGCGAGAGACAGAATAACAACAAATAAATCCAGAAAAACGCATGTCAAAAATGTTATAAATTGATTTGCATTTTAATGAGGGAAATAAGTATTTGACCCCCTCTCAATCAGAATGATTTCTGGCTCCCAGGTGTCTTTTATACAGGTAACGAGCTGAGATTAGGAGCACACTCTTAAAGGGAGTGCTCCTAATCTCAGCTTGTTACCTGTATAAAAGACACCTGTCCACAGAAGCAATCAATCAATCAGATTCCAAACTCTCCACCATGGCCAAGACCAAAGAGCTATCCAAGGATGTCAGGGACAAGATTGTAGACCTACACAAGGCTGAAATTGGCTACAAGACCATTGCCAAGCAGCTTGTTGAGAAGGTGACAACAGTTGGTGCGATTATTCACAAATGGAAAAAACACAAAAGAACTGTCAATCTCCCTCGGCCTGGAGCTCCATGCAAGATCTCACCTCGTGGAGTTGCAATGATCATGAGAACGGTGAGGAATCAGCCCAGAACTACACGGGAGGATCTTGTCAATGATCTCAAGGCAGCTGGGACCATAGTCACCAAGAAAACGATTGGTAACACACTACGCCGTGAAGGACTGAAATCCTGCAGCGCCTGCAAGGTCCCCCTGCACATATACATGCCCGTCTAAAGTTTGCCAATGAACATCTGAATGATTCAGAGGACAACTGGGTGAAATTGTTGTGGTCAGATGAGACCAAGATGGAGCTCTTTGGCATCAACTCAACTCGCCATGTTTGGAGGAGGAGGAATGCTGCCTATGGCCCCAAGAACACCATCCCCACCGTCAAACATGGAGGTGGAAACATTATTTTTTGGGGGTGTTTTTCTGCTAAGGGGACAGGACAACTTCACCGCATCAAAGGGACGATGGACGGGGCCATGTACCGTCAAATCGTTGGTGAGAACCTCCTTCCCTCAGCCAGGGCATTGAAAATGGGTCGTGGATGGGTATTCCAGCATGACAATGACCCAAAACACATGGCCAAGACAACAAAGGAGTGGCTCAAAAAGAAGCACATTAAGGTCCTGGAGTGGCCTAGCCAGTCCAGACCTTAATCCCATAGAAAATCTGTGGAGGGAGCTGAAGGTTCGAGTTGCCAAACGTCAGCCTCGAAACCTTAATGACTTGGAGAAGATCTGCAAAGAGGAGTGGGACAAAATCCCTCCTGAGATGTGTGCAAACCTGGTAACCAACTACAAGAAACGTCTGACCTCTGTGATTGCCAACAAGGGTTTTGCCACCAAGTACTAAGTCATGTTTTGCAGAGGGGTCAAATACTTACTTATTTCCCTCATTAAAATCCAGAAAAACATGCGTTTTTCTGGATTGTTGTTGTTGTTGTTATTCTGTCTCTCACTGTTCAAATAAACTTACCATTAAAATTATAGACTGATCATTTCTTTGTCAGTGGGCAAACGTACAAAATCAGCAGGGGATCAAATACTTTTTTCCCTCACTGTAGTTGCAATTACTGGCGAAACGTCGTACTCGAGTTGTAAATGTTGTGGGTTTACCTTCCAACACACCAGTCTACTGAACTATTAACAAATTGGCACGGTTTTTTTCGTGACAAACCTTAATAATTGGCTGTCTTGGTGGTGGCGGGTTTAATGATACATTTATACTTATGCGATCTAACCCAAAAAACCTCTGATGGATATTGGTCACGAAAGTCAACGTGTTAAACGTACTACTGACATGTTTTGTATTTTACAGTTTAAAATGCAATATTGAACTCGTTAGTCATCAGTCGTGTTTTTGTTCACGTGTTTGTTAATCGACGGGTCTCGTGTGGTGGGGTTAAGTGTGGGCGCTCACAACCCATTCCAAGACGTCTGGCCAGCGTGATAAGAGTAGGCTCATTAGAGACTCACTAGAGCTTCCTCTAGTCGAGGCCCTGTTACCAGGAGTGGTGTGAGCAAAACACTGCAGGGCTCCATCTTTGTCTTTTTTATTTATTGCTGCCATTTCTTTAATTGTTTTTGAGATGTGTGAAATGCAATTTCCTGTAAAACTCAAGGACATGCATTTTAAGCATTTTTAGTGTCTGATATCCTTCTCTGAACATTAAAATTCAAAATAATTTAGATTAAAACATTCTTATTTTGGGATCTCAGAGGTAGATATGGTACCAGTGACCCAATCGGGATTACTTACTCGTACAAATAATTTAAATTACTTCTCAATTGAAACGATGAACACCACACTTCAATATTTTTTGTTAATTAAGTGTTAAGTAAACAGCTCAGTGTAAAGGTTAAACTGAATCGATATTTATTTATTTATTTATTTCGGCAAGCTGATGGTTTGCTGATATTTGGGATTCATAATCACGGTACAGTGGTGTGTCAGGACCTGTAAATATAATTAACTGCACATCTGAGTGTGCCTGGAGGGCACGCGATGGTCAATTATTTTACATGTACAGCAGCTTACGAAATATAAAGAGCGCGAGGGAAAAACGCCTGGTAATGTCCAATAAAAATCAAGGATTAACATTGCCTTTGAGACAACATGATGCATTTCAATGTAGGTCTGTTAAGCTCCTTTAATACACCGACATTGCGCAGCAAAACATAATATTAAAGCTTGTGTTCTGAAAAAATGAACGGTCAATAAATGGTGATCCAATCACGTGAGCTATTGTGCAAGTTGACACGCTATAGACAGCAAAAACCAGGTGGTGGTGGCTATGAACGTGGCCTGTGATCCAGCACTGCAGAGGTGAGGGTGACAGGTCACCGCACAAATGTTGTGAAACTCCCTTCCCATGTACGTCGGGGAAGTGCAATACCCTGACGTGCCAGGCTAAAGCCACACCATTTACAATCTGAGTAATTACTGGCTAGTTGTAATTACTGGTGAAACGTCGTACTCAGTTTGTAAATGTTGTGGCTTGGCTCTCCAACACACCAGTGTGCTGTACTAGTGACGAATTGGCCACGTTCTGTTTACGTGACAACCCTTACTAGTTGGCTGTGTCGGGTGGTGGCGGGTTTAACGACACATTTATATATTTAAGCGATCTAACCCCAAAACAAACCTGTGTTATGGTCTAATATCCTAGGTTATGACGGGTGCGCAAGAAGGCAATACAGTAAGTTGACTTATCGCCATCTCTTTCCATCTGTACGGGAATAGAGTGTTGCCTTCTCTTGCACAAGGCACAGGTTTTCTCCGGGTGCTTTTGTTTCCTTCCACTTGTATGAACACTCAGTAATTGGCTGAAAACATGTTCAAATCAAATCCCAATGCAGGACGCATCTGAAAAAGACTCCTACGACTCCATGTGGGTTTCCTGGATAATATATACAAAGAGGCCATGCGATGTATCCAGCCACTGACTTCAACGCCACTTGTACAGTATTTTATATGATAAAATAGCCTTTGTGCCGCTAAATTAATTGCATTGTGGGTTTATGGTGAAACGCAAAGATTTTTTTTTTGTAATTGATGGATGTTATATTTCAATTACCTAATGTCATAATAGGGTTTCCCCCCTTTTTCTGGCAACAAAACTGAAACCTTTTTACAAGGGATCATGTGTGCATTAACCATAATACTTGTGGTCAAAATGCAAACAAAAAAACATACTGATAACACATTATTCCTTGTAAAAAAAGGTTTCAGTTTCGTTGGGCGGGAAATAAATAGTCTTCAAATTGCATCTGGCAGGCAGCATTGTGTTGTGGGAAAAATGTTTTTCAGAGCGTCTTCAGAGTCAATGATGAAAGGGTTAGCCTCAGGTTCCTCTGCAAGAGCGCCTCGTCTAGGTAAAGACTCCCTTCCGAGCTCTTTCATTGCGTGGGAAGTTCCGCACAATGCACATTAAGGCATAAGACACGTTTAGCTTACAAAATGCAAATTAATTAGTGTGTCGTTGTTGATAATATAAGTTTCATAGAAATAATGAGGCATATTGTCTGCTTATTTATGGTTTGCTTACACCGCATCATGGAAAATACCAGAAAGCCTGAACTGTTCATGCACCGTCAGCCTAATCTCGTGAACCTACCTTAACACAGCAACATTACTTGGTGATACTGCCTTGGCAGTTGGTGAACAAAGACCCAACACATTTGTCAATAACAGTGCCTTGAAAGAAAAAGTAATAATCGGCAACTATCTGGATTCATGTGCTGCAAATAAGGGCCTTGACATGAAACTATGCCGATGATATAATTGTCCTTCTCAAGGCAGGGTTATTGATGAATGTGTTGCATTTGTGTTGTTAAAACAAAAAGATTGTTACCGTGACTATATACTTTTGAATGCATCTGAGTTCATAAAATCTAGATATGAAGTAGGGTTGAATCTGGATGGAACTTGAGTGAGAGACGTTGCCTGTGAGGTGGCTCGGAGATGGCTACACCATATTGGATTCTTGAATCTTTCTGCATGAAGCTTTGTGACATGTGGAGTGACATAAAATCGGTCACGTAGCAGCATGGCACTGGCTGCTGGCAGGAAAGAGGATCTGCAGCTGCAGCAGCCCTGACTGACAGCAGGTCACGTGATAGACCAGAGAAGGATGTAGGTGAAAGGTTACGGAAGAGGCACATCGAGAACCCACTAGTAGGTTCCAGAAGGGGGGCGTGGCCGGGGTGGAACCAGGCCACGCTGACAGTATAAGAGGGGCCCCCGGAGGCGACCTAGGGGCTGTCGTTTGGAGTGGGATCCCCGTCGTTGCTGCTGAAGATCGTCGCGTTCGTCGCTGTCGTCTGCCGGAGATGCTGCAGCACGGGGACAGCAGGCGGACGGCTCAATCTTCGCCGCCGATGTGGGATGTCGTCCTTTGGGTGGCTGCCGCCGTGAGCTGGGCTGCGGCTGCCGGTTGACCTGGGCTCTTTCCCGATGCTCGCGGGCTGTGGTGCGCCGGCGGTCATCGGGCATGTGTTACTTCCTTGCGGGCCGGGGATATTGTTGAGAGTTCTCGCCGGAAGTTTGGTTTTGCGGGGTTTTTTTTACCGTGGGTTCTCGTCGGAAATTATTTGTTCCTTCCGTGTTAGCTTTGTTGCGTTGGTGCGTTTTGTGCATTGTGAAGCTCCACGTTCAGTAAGTGATTGATGTCAGCTGGGACGGCTGTTTTTTTTCATGGGGGGGGGGTGATGTAGTGACATAGAATCGGTCACGTAGCAGCATAGCGCTGGCAGGGAAGGGGATCTGCACGTGATAGACCAGAGAGGGATATAGGGGAAAGGTTACGGAAGGAGCACATCGAGAACCTACTATTAGGTTCCAAAAGGGGGGCATTGCTGGAGCGGCACCAGGCCATGCTGACAGTATAAGAGGGGCCCCGGGAGGGGACCTCGGGGCTGTCGTTTGGAGTGGGATCCCCGTCGTTGCTGCTGAAGATCGTCGCCTTCATCACTGTCGTCTTCACCTCATATTGCGCTGCTAGACGGTAGTTGGCTGTCTTGGTTCAGCGCCATCAGTGTCAGATGGCTAGCGTTGTGTATAGGCTAGCAACTTATGTAGAGTTGTGTATAAACGAGAGAGAGAAGAGTGTGTACCAGCGTAGGGTGTGTATTGTGCAAATGGTGCTCAATTTAATAAAAAGAACTGCCTCCAAGAATTAGCATCTCCAAGTCAGTCACTACACATGTGTTTTCTCTGGCAACTCTGGTGTTGTTCTCACAATAGCTTTTTTGACGGGTGTATATTGCCGTAAATTTTCTGTAAAGAAACGTCATATTTGAAGAGACTTTGAGTAATACAAGCCCTCATTAATAGCAGTGGCCAAACATGCCAATGCAGGACCCTCTTAAAAGTGATTCTGAGGCGTTCCTCGGTAGAGAAGCATGCATTACTTTATTTGATGTCATCTTCCCTTGCATACATATTTCTAGATGATTTGGATTTCATAGTCCATATGAAATGTAAGCCTAAATGAGTTATTTTCAGAAATCACTCACCAAGATTTTCAGAAAAGACTCTGAGAAGTTTACTCAAAGGCATTCATAATTAATTATTCCAGGCATTCCTGTAAACAGGATCAAGTGATGTTTATAGGCAGCCACGAGTGCGTCATGAAACACGAAGTGGGCATCCTCTCGAAGGAATGTTTGCATCTATCACGGAGACACATGCTCTCTACAAAAACGTTTTTTGGGTTATACCACGCAAATATAAACGTGTCGTTAAGCCCTCCACCACCTGACACAGACAATTAGTAGGGTTAAAAGACATTTATATTTACGTGATCTAAACAAACCCCCCCACCTCCCCCCCCCCTTTTATTATGGATAATATTGGGCAAGAAAGCCTACACGTTAAACCGATATTCTCTCAAGATTAAGGCGAAAATGTAAACCCTAAAGTGCGTGATGGCTCATAAAGAGTGAATGTACTCAAGTAGAGTCACATGAAGCGACTCACCAAAATAACGTAGATGAATGGTACATCTGATTAAAACCAGTTCGAGCAAACATATACAAATTCAGCTCGAGTTGCATAAAATTAACATATGTGGGTGCATATATATAGAGAGCACTACTATGGACAAATTATTAATTCTGCTTTTTTGACTTTAGGCTCAATGGAAACGAACGCCCCTGTTGAGTTTCTATTTTTCACCACGCAGTTGTCAGGCTTGCCCTACCACATTAGCATGGCCCAACGAATGGCCTCTGGTGTGATTACGCACATTCAATACAATTTTGCCACGTTTAAAGATACAAGTGGTGACGAGGACATTTACATTTACAAACGGATCTACGCTCACCACAGATGCGGCGAGACAGTGCAGAATAATGCCTGCTTATTACAATTACCATTATAATATAGGGCAAATGCAGTTGTTTTTGACAGCTCTCAGATGTCTTCGGGGCGTTGGTTGCATGGCAACTGTCTCTTTGTCCTGTGTTTGAGTTACACACAGCCAATGCTTTACGAGTCCTGTTCCATGTACGCACACCAACTGCACACGCTTCTACTTCAATTGACTTCCTGTTGATTACTGGAGATCAATGATGAAGATGACTGTGCGCACACCGCTGAACACCGTCTAAGTGCATAATAGAGGTTTTTTTGGGTTAGATCGCTTAAATATATAAATGTGTCGTTAAACCCGCCACCACCCGACACAGCCAACTAGTAAGGGTTGTCACGTAAACAGAACGTGGCCAATTCGTCACTCGTACAGTACACCGGTGTGTTGGAGAGCCAAGCCACAGCATTTACAAAGTGAGTACGACGTTTCGCCAGTAATTACAACTAGCTTCATCAGGCGACAGCCTGTGTCGGGTGGTGGCGGGTTTTAACGGCACATTTATATATTTACACAATCTCACCCAAAAAACCTCTATTCTGGATGATATTGGTCGCGAAAGCCTACGTGTTAAACTGACCATCTAAGTATGCGCTGCGAGATTTACATGTTCGGCATGGATCTCACACTCGTGACAGCAAGCGTCATGGATTCTGAACGCACTGCCCGTGCTCTGGAATTTGCATATTTTTGCAGTGAATTCAGTAATTCCACCTTGCCTCATTGCTTTTCATGCAGCCATCCTTCAACATAAACACGACACAGCAACATTGTCCATTCCCACACTCGTAGGAATTCCCATTCCTCATTCATTCATGAATGTTGTGTCCATCATACCAATTTATACCATTGCTGATCTCACATTGCCACTCGTCAATCTCATGCCACTCACTGGCAAAAGTCAAGTACTGTACTGGCCCTTCCATACATATGTATGCAACAATGTAAGGTCGACATTTATTTAACATTTTTCTACGTGATATAATGCTGAGCAACATTTTAGAGCAAAACAAATTCCACCAATGCACAAATGAGGTACACTGTCTCGAATATTGAGCCAACATCTCACAGAAAAAAACTAGACGGTTTGAACTCTAAATGGCCCCTTTTGGCTACTTACTTTCACGTGGTTCTTACCCATAATGCTCTGAGAGCGATCAATTCCATACACCCAGTCATCAGATTTACCATGGAAGTCGAAACAGATGGCAAGCAACCTTTTTTGGATGTCCTAATAAAAAAGAGACCTGATGGTTCAATGAGCCACTCTGTCTACATGAAAGCTACCTATACGGATGCTTATCTGAAAACCGGATTAGCCCACCACCATCCATCACAGAAGAATTCTCTCATCAAGACTCTACACCATAGAGCCCAATGCATATCCGACCAGGAACACATAGGCAATGAACTCAAGCACGTACACCAAGCTCTTAAGGCTAATGGTTACTCCGACTATACAATCCGCAAAGCTATCACTCAAACCATGAAGAAGGACCCTCTTGAGGAGCCTTTCAAAACCATCACTTTACCCTACATTGCGGGGATCACAAAAAAGATCTCCAAAATCTCGAATAAACACAAGATCCAGGTCTGTTTCAACACATTACATAAAATCCGTGAGTCCGGACATACAGTACCCTGGTATCTACAAACTAAGTTGCCTCTGTGGTAGTAGTTAAATTGGAGAAACCAAACGACATGTCTCGGACCACATTCGTGAACACAAAGCAGACCTTAAACACGGTAGGACCAACACCTCGGCCGTGGCAGATCACTGTTATAATTCAGTAGGCTCACATGACATTGACTTCTCCAAGACAGAGGTTCTTTGCAAGCCATCTGGCTACCATGAGAGATTCGTTCATGAAGCTATCCACATATACAAACACAGAGACAATTTCAACCGAGAAGAATGGATTCTGGCTTAGCAATCATTGGAAGGATTTGATAACCCATATTGCGTCTTAATTGATTTTTTTATTGTTTTATATATAGTTTATTATTTTATTGTTTCCCTTCAACGTGACTTTACCGAAAGAGCTAAGAATATCTTAATTGATTGTTCACGCTTACGGTGGCTTTCAGACAGCATACATAAATTTTTCGTCTCCTCCCTCCTTTTTTCCGAACATAGATGGACTCGTCCATTTGAATAACTGCCAAATCGCTCTCCGTGGTGCTAACGTTAAAAAAATAAATAAATAGAAACCGCCACTTCTTTCAAATGTTCTTGCCGTTGGTTTTCTCACCTGATAATGACTGCTTGTGTTGCAGTCAAAACGTCGTGAGAATTGTATTGTTATATATTTTATTATTTTATTGTTTCCCTTCAACGTGACTTTACCGAAAGAACCAAGAATATGAATCACTCCAGTCACGAAAGCTTTAAATCAAAATTTATTCCACCTATGTTGACGACTGTCTATCAGACCGACTTTAGTATCATCCACACCATACTCAACCACCACACGGCAGGTAAAAACACGTATCTTTCCGCTTCTTTCCTCGTACGACTTAACTTTAGATGTCCCTACCATCGTCTCATCCCCCCCCCCCCCCCCCCCCAAGTTCAAGTCAATAAACGTATGAACTATTTTATTTTCTTGGTTCTTTCGGTAAAGTCACGTAGAAGGGAAACAATAAAATAATACAAATATAAAACAATAACATTCTCACGACGTTTCGACTGCAACACAAGCAATCATCATCAGGTGTGAAAACCACAGCAAGAAAATTTGATAAAAGTGGCGTTTTTTTTAACGTTAGCACCACGGAGAGCGATTTGACAGTTTATTCAGATGGACGAGTCCATCTATGTTCGGAAAAGAGGAGGGGGGAGACGAAAATAACGGATGTGGTCTGAAAGCCACCGTAAGCGTGAACAATCAATTAAGACCCGAAATGGTTTATCAAATCATTCCAATGATTTCTAAACCAGAATCCATCTTCTCGGTTGAAATTGTCTCTGTGTTTGTATATGTGGATAGCCTCATGAATGAATTTCTCATGGTAGCAAGATGGCTTGCAAAGAACCTCTGTCTTGGAGAAGTCAATGTCATGTGAGCCTACTGAATTATAACAGTGATCTGCCACGGCCGAGGTGTTGGTCCTACCCTGTTTTAGGTCTGCTTTGTGTTCACGAATGCGGTCCGAGACATGTCGTTTGGTTTCTCCAATGTAACTACTACCACAGAGGCAACTTAGTTTGTAGACGCCAGGGTACTGTATGTCCGGAATCACATCTTTGACAGACGGAACCAGATCACGGATTTTATGAAATGTGTTGAATCAGACCTGGATCTTGTGTTTATTCAAGATTATTTTATGTTACGCCAATTTGGCCAGACCCTCCTAAATGAGTCATGAGATTCCGTGAAGCTTTGTTGAGTGAACATTCAGAGGAAGAAACAATGCTAATAACGCTGTTGCTTTGGGCTTTTGGGGCCTGTGGTCAGCGGCCACAATATACATCAAGATTATCACTGAATTCCCAAATTAGAACGTCTGCGGAAATTACCATAACGGGGGGTTGTATTCAAGACCATTCTGCACAGCCACGAATGTACAAAGCGCAGACGGTTGGGAAAATTCAAGGGAATCAGTTCGTTGCACGGGCTCGGCTAAAACAGCAGTGTCTCTTAGCGCAGCTGTGTGAATCGCTAATTGGTTGACGCACAGTGAGATGTCCTGTGGTGTTTGAGTTCCGGCTGTTCCAAGCCAGTGGCTCTGTGCGCTGCTGGGAGGTTTCCAATAATGAGACGAACGTCGCGCTCAGGCTCAACAGGCATCGAGCGACCGTGGAAAATGGTTAAACACGCGAGCAATGCCCTTTCGAATATAAACCAGGTGAGTTTGCCTCCCTATAACACGGGCTCCACGTCGTAAGAGGCATCAGTGGTGGAAAGAATGCGGAAAGCGAGTCAACTGTAATGCGCAGACAATTTCTGTATGGCTATTTACCGCAAGCGGAGATTTTTCTCTATATATATAAAAAAACATATATGTGTCCATGGAAAACGTCGCAATGATGCTGCCTTGTCGCTTCATAAAGCTTATTTGTTTGGGCACGAGGTGACCTGTTTCAACCCACTGCCCTTCAGCGATGACAAACACGCTTCCGAAGATGTCCCTTCGACATCGAACGCGCCTCGCCAGAAGCATCCCAAACTTCACGTCCGTCTCTTGTACAGTGTAATGGAACATTGAATTTAGCCGACTGACTTGAAATCGCAACAGCTAATTTAACCTCGTCAATTCCAATAACACCGTAATGGATTATCGGAGTTTAATTCACGAATCGCTGAACATCACATATTGTGAGCTTCGTGCTGTTTCGACCGCCGTTTTGGCTATTGTTGTTTTGACTCTTTACGTGTGCACTGTGATCCAAAATGAAAGTAGAGTTTTACTCTCAATGGGCTCTCACCTGGTTGAAAAAACCCCGTTTATAAAAAAACAATCAACGTCTTCAGCCAAGGTCTACCAACTGCTGGATGAAGGCCTGCACATCACAGTCCTGCAGTGGCAAAATCAACCGAACTCCTGTGCATGAACTGATCTAATGACTCAATATCCACAGTACTCATCACCCTATGAGATGTGTTCCCTTCTTTTGTCCGCCTTTCTGGAACTAGTCTTATCCATCGGCCATCATCCCGTTTATAACTGTCTTCTGCCCAAGGCCGCTTTACTTTTATTAACAATCAATGTGATTTCTTTCTCATTTGCATTTGTCCCCTGCTTCATGGGCTAATTAGACATACCAAGTATAAATTGCCATGTCAACTGTAAAGTGCATAATAATGTGCATTGCACTGTAACACGCACGCTGATGTCAAATTCAACGTTTTGAAAAAAAAATCAGGATTCTCAATATTCAGTGGAAGTGGCTAAGGTTGAAATAGCCAAACTAAAGCACAACCCCCACCCACCATACGAGATCCACGCGACCGTAAAATAGCCGCTGTAGAAGGAGAATGACACATTATCGCAGGCGTAGAAACACACACATATACAAGTGTACGCTGGCTGCCAGTGTCTTCCAAACTCTGGAGCTCTTTACAAATTATAGCAGTTTGCTTCATTCAGCAAATGTCTCCAGAAAGGTCACACTGTCTACATGATCTAGTGCTAGAAATGTGCATTATGACCCTACTCGTAATCTCTTGCATAAAACATGGGGCATTTTATAGATGAGCACAAGCTTACGAGACTCACATTGGTTTGTAGAAGAGACCCTTTGTATCGTTCTAAGGTGTTCACCGGCAAAGATGTTACGATTCCGCAGGATGTAGACATAAATTCCATATTGTAACGTCTGCAGTCTGTATGAAGGCTGCCGATTTGTTCTGCCCTTGGCCTTCTGTCAAAACTCAAAGTGTCAGAGCTGTGTACAATGAGAAGTTTGTTGTCGCTGCTTGGTTGCTGCCATCGATGTCTGCAATGTCTTACCCCTGGCCATCCATGCTGCCAACTCCCTGCCCTTCTATTAATGCAGGACAGCCTCACTTAGTCTCACAAAAAAAATTCAGGTGGGTCCTGTATTGGGATGGCCGGCCTATTTCTACGAACGAGTGGCATGTGGGAGGAAACCGAAGTATCCCAAAGAAAACTCGCAAATCGGACGGGTGACACTCAAAGCTATACACACAGACAGATTCAAGAACCTGTTGCTGTAGAGGGGCTCCTGCCTGCTGTCTTGAGGTACAGCTGGATTGGGAGCTCCACACATCAACTATAAATTAAACTATTTTTAGACTAAACTATTTTTACTTTACCAGGTAAGGCCCACTGAGCTATATAGCTCTTCTAAATTTTCAGAAGCGACCTGGCCACAAACGATAATTCAACGAAGTGGCTTATCACGTGGAAATATATGGATCGAAAAACTGGAGGACCCGAAGAAAAATCCACGCAACCACGGGGAGAGCATACAAACTCGAAATAAACATCAGGCGTCAGGGTCGGGATCGAACCCACGACCTCCTGTATACCAGTCTGCCTCAGCAGAAGATCATGCTTTCAAACCTGATGACGGACGCTTGTGTTGCACCCGAAACGTCGTGATTAATTTTATTTTCTACCTACGTGACTCTACCGAAAGAACCAAAGAGTATGGATTCCTGCAGTCACGAAAGCTTCAAATCAAGACAGACAAGGGAGTTAACATCTCATAGCCACCATGGCGCCTGCCAGGTAACCTACACATAAAAGGGGTACCACTTAAAGCTCTACACTGATTAATTTAATAATAAATTATCTGTACTACTGTGTGCTGGCCAGCTTGCAGCTCAAGCCAGTAACATTTGGTATTCCCAGGCAGCATCCCATCCAAGTATTGACCAGGTCCAAACCTGCATAGCTTTTTGAGATCAATGGTATCAGGTGCATCCAGGATGAATTTAGTCGTAGAAATATGATTTACAGCAGTCCCTCGGTTAACGTTTTTTTCGGTGAACGTTTCGCCTCCCGTAGGACCCCATGGCTTCGACTCACGTTGATGAGCGGTACATTCACGTTACGCACGTGGACGCCGATTTAGGCCAATCCAAGTGCTCGTACGTGGAGCTGAGCGTGCCCTCAGCCAATCAATGACGCCCATAGACCTCGACTGGCTTCGATTACATTACGGATGAATGATTTTAACATTAAATTGCTACACAGTATTCAATTAACGGTTATTTCCGTCAAGATTCGTTTTCGTGGAACGTAAACAAAATGCTAACCGAGGGACTACTGAATCGCGATATTCCAGATATTGAGTTTCTTATACAACTAAACCCAGGAGTTTTAGTGATGAATTGTGGAGAATGATCTGGTGAGCACTTTTGATCCCCTATATTTGTTTACCCTTTGTTATGAGCTAATTCTGGCGAAGAGGATATTGCGTCGATTCAAATGCGATAGCACAGGAACCAATGGAATAAGCGACATAAATTTGAGTAGAGAACAGCTTTTTGGCCTCAGCGAAGAAGGCCTGACACTTGTTAATCTCGCTCCAGTCCCTTGGTGTTTTGAGGATGACCTGAACGATCATCGGCTGTCTCCTCTGGGCCTTCAATGTGGCTTCCACAGGTCACTTCGCCCATTTGGACTGATTGAGATGAATGCCGTTTCTCTATCAGTGGCGTCGCATCTCCGATCACGCGACACGATTCTTTGCAACATCTTTAATGGCACCGTACCATGCGGTGGTCAGTCGACAGCTGCTTCTATTTTTTTGAGTTTGTCGGCACAAAACGCGAGCCCGGTACAATATGCCGATCGATATTGGAGGGGAATAGAAACTCCACGAAAACTCGAATGTGGCGTGGTAGGACCATACGTATAAGAGGGGAGGGGGGGGGGGAGACTCACTGCACCAGCCAAGTGGGGACCGTGCGTAGAGGCGTGATGATTTATATGGGGAGGGAGTCTACAGCTGCTTGAAGTTCGAGTGAGCATTGTTCACTTTGTGCAGATTTTGTTTCAAGGCATCTTCGAGGCAAATTTCATCTGGCCCCCTCTCTTGCAGTTATTAGATCTTAGTTTGGGCTAGAGGTCTGTGAGCGAACACATAACTGAAGGTAGATCGTTCATGACAGATCCTCACATCCAATTAAGGGTTTAAGAAGTTCACGTGGCACGGAGTTGGAAGCTTTCCGAGCAGAAAACATCGCATAAGGCAATACAAGGCCTCTCCACACATACTACTGTACCAATTCATCAAATATATTGCTGCTTACAAAAGCCAAACAGATATTGAGGCAATACATTGTGGCAGTTTATAAATGTAATCGATTTCTTGGCCACAACATTCCGTAGCATTGTACTGCTAGCATGTACAATTTCTTGAGGGAAAGTGCAATCATCAGACTTCAGTATGGGAGAGATAAACTCTGCTTTTCAAGCCCAAAGGAATTGTACAAGTGTAATAACAGGGTTCCACCTGTCAGCCTGGAGGGGTAATCGCGGGTATGAGCATATAATACTAACTAGAAGGGGGGCATATCTGGGGTGAAGGTGAAAGGCGGAGTCAGTCAGAAAGCTCTGGGAACCTGCTCGAAAGTTATAGAAGGGGGCGTGGCTGGAGGTGGGGCTTGGCCACGCCGGGAGGTATATAAGGGGGATGAAACAAGAGGTTCGCGGCTGTTGCAGGTCCTGGGTCCTGGGTCCTGGCTGCGTCGCTGCTCACCATCATCTCTCTTCGTCGTCCGGCCGTGTGGCCGATCCTCTGTACGGCTCTCATCGTCGTCTTCGCTACGCTAGTCAGACAGCAGTGCAGTTAGACACCGACGATGGGGTTGTGTAGAAGGGTCGGCTATGTGTAGCCATGTAGATACGTTCTGTGTAACGTCCAGTGTTGTAACCAGTGTGAGAATAAATAAGAAGCTGTCTACACGACGTGTCTCAGAAGTCGCTCACTCCACTGGTTAGCATTGAAAGTTTTTCTTATGAGATGTGTAAGTACCAGAGCAGCAAGCTTGAAAACGCTGGGAGCAATCCCATCTACCTTTACAGTGCCACTGTGCTAGCGAGAGAATTAGAGAGGGGATCTCATTAACTTCAACAGCAGAAAACTAAACGTTATATGTGAATGTACAGGGTGGCTTAAAAGCGTATTCTATTGTTAGGAACATGACGCAAACCAGTTTGCAATGTTCCCTGGAACATTAACAAAGTGGAGATTTGAAATATATACCGAGAGGATATTTTTAAACACTGAAAATTTGAAACTATGGCATTGTACATTCTCTAATTATATTTCCTTTTTTGTGGAGTAGTTGCAGTGGAGTGCACGCGCTGCACGATGAACCCTGTGACTTGAATTTTGGCCACAACTCGCATCAATGGTGATTTCGACTGACCCTGGGCCCACCTCCGTTCACAAACCAATAACCAATCAGTGGGGTGAAGTATGGTTGAATAACCTCCACAACTAAAAAGGCATTAGATGTCCTTCAACCAGCAGGATATTGATAAAAAAGGGCTGGGATTCATTTTTTTTACACTACGTCACACAAACCACAGATATTTGTACATGCAAGTGTGGATCAGCAGTGGAACAGTGGTTATTGAACCGGACGATATCACTGCTGAAGTATGGTAAAACAACCTCCATGATCGAAATAGCATGCTAAGACTCTCATTTCAGCAGTGGCTTAACAAAGGGTTGTAAATAATTATTAATACTATTTTCGAAATTGTCACGCAAACGACACAAATGCATAAATGCAAGTGAGGTGGAGCAGCGACGCAGTGGTTATGGTCGCCGCCACTCTCCCTCCCCCAAGCCCGAAAGGACTAAGAGGCCTTCATCCAGCAGTTGATTAACAAATGGCATTAAATTCTTATTTGTATCACCTTGATTATTAAAAGCAGTTTTACGTTTAAAAGATGCATGCTTCATTTTTAAATGCTCCTTTACACACGCACACAGATATATATGCGTATGCAATATAAATGTCTCGGTTTGAGGTCGTTGCTTCCCCTTGTTTATTGGTTTATTGAATGTGTACCTATCGACCGGGCAAAAAAAGAGATAGGAACGCCACAGTAGAACGAGAGATTCGCCGAGCTGCTCGTGGCCCTAAAGGGGGTCATTGTGTGACGTAACAGAGCCACTCGACTGAGAGGCGATGAGGGCTGATTCCTGCTCCATAAATGATGAGACAGCTCCTCCAGGTTTTTTCTTTAATGTTGGATCTTTGATGGATAGCGTCCAGCCTCGGGAAATGTTTGTTCACACAGACTCCACGAATTAAGCTCATGTGACTCTTCTTGCCATGGACAGGCAAAGCCATTTTACTGCACACACATTCCCAAGAGGCAAGCGATTACACATAAAGCCACTTGGACACGAGGTAGAATTAGAATTGAGTAAAACGGAATACCATAAATAGCTCGCGTTGGGCTTATATTAGGGTTTGAGCCATTATGTTGTTCAAGGCATGTCAAATGTCGTCAGCCTTTAAATCAAGGGTCACAAGGAATCCTTGATTTGCTCAAATTAGTAGTGCCGTGCTGCTTTAGATTTTTCAAATAATTTGAGCATTTTTGGAAAAAAGAAACATCAGCGAGCAGACATCTTGGAGCATGGGCACCCACACGCTTACAATATTATTTGCTGCCGTGTTGTCCTGGGTCAGGAAAAGCAGTGCTGGAAGAACAGGCATAAACAGTTCATGAGTCATTATGCCCAGGGATGTCATCTTTTAGGAACACATAAAGTGGATGGAAAAAAAGGTAAACACATGGGAGTGAAATTGTCTTACAATGTTTACAAGTAGAAAGCAAATTAATTGAAGGCATTTCGAGATGAATTACGTAACGCTTGCCATCCTGCTCCTATCTGTTCTAAATTTATAGTAACATAATAATAGATAGTAATAATGGTTTTCCTTTATAAAGCATCTCCCAATGAAAACCTGCTCATACCATGTCACTCATCAAGGTTGCTGCCCATACTTAGCCATGCCGGGAATTTAATTCAGGTTGTTTGTTTCATGACCCACTGTGCCACCATTCCACCCCTCCCGACTCATATCGTGACATTTGTGACTAGTTTTAGTTTTTATATATTTTTTTTGTTATTTTGAACCCAGACTAAAATAACTGTTGTATTTACTGAATTATGTCCCTGCCTGTCCTACACCAATTCCTCATAGCAGCTGACATGCAACAAAATCAATCATCCTGCATTGGCCAAAAGTGAAGGCTGCTGGCCCAGATTCTCGGCTTGAAGTCCTGATTCAATACAACACGATTACGTGCGTGCGCTTGTGTCTCTTGAGACTGAATATTACATCTGTTGTTTTTTTTATATATATATAAAGTCAAGCATGCAAAAGGATTTATGGTTTTACACGTGATGTGAAGTGGTGTCCCATAAAATCACTGTTTTGGATATTTCCATACATCTGTAAAAATGTGCTTGAAATTCCACGTTTACAAAACATAGTGTGGTGGATAATAATTGGTTTTCACACCAAATGTACGCTTTATTTACTGACTTCAGAGAGATGAAATAGTGAACCAAATGTATAGCGAAGCACTACCTAACCTTACAAAACTCAAAAAGCCACAGAGAAATTTTAAAATCCTTTTTCGAATACAGCACTAATATTCTTTCTCTTTAGCTGCACAATACAAATATGACTGTAAGAAAGTTTCAATAATCTGAAGCAACAAACAACAAAAGTGTGGATGCCACGTGGAAAATCTGTGAACCCATGACCTTACACAAGAACTTCACTGTGCTGTGTGCAACAGCGCATAGACTAAGCACATTTCTGCGATGGAATGAATGTGGTGTGATTCCGAGTCTCACGAGTGATGGTCAGATGACCAGCAATCCCGTGCCAAGCCGAGGGGCAGACTTTTTGCCGGCCCTCGGGTTTAATCTCTTCTTGACGTACCGTGCCTCCGAACGCGCTGAACAAACTCATTCGTCCTCACAAACGGTGGGCGCTATAAAACAAAAGAAAGGACTTTACCGCAACGTGCTGTGGACGAGACGCGCGCGTGCACAAGCATGGCAAACTCCGAAGGCGATAGCGTCCTCGTCGAGGAGCAACGTGCGAGGCAACCGACGAGCAGGCTGCTCATGCACAGCGTCATCATGTTTGGCCGGGAGTTCTGCTATGCGGTGGAAGCTGCGTTCGTGATGCCGGTGCTGCTCAGCGTGGGTCTCCCGCGGAGCCTGTACGGCGTCGTATGGTTCATCAGCCCCTTGCTGGGCTTCGTGCTGCAGCCGATCATCGGCTCAGCGAGCGATCACTGCCGCTCGAGGTTCGGGCGCCGCAGGCCGTACATCGTGGCCTTGGCGGTGCTCATGCTAACGGGGATGACGCTGTTTCTCAACGGCGACTCCATCATTTCGGGTCAGTTTCACTGCGATGGTGGTGGCATTTGTCCGTGAGCGCGCATGTTTACCCAGGATAGCCTCACTGAGTCTCACCGCAATTTTTGAAGGAGGTGTCCTGTTAAGTTTTCACAGTAGGGGGCCATGATTGCTGTGTTTATTTTAAAGGCGGTAATTTGACGCCACAGGATCTTTTCGTAGCTATGTTGAACTTCTTTCACACCTTACGTCGCCCAACCTTGGTGATCGGAGGTGCGAGGGAAGGACAACAAACTAAACACAAAGCAGTTCTAACTAATTGAGTAGATTTAAAAGTGCATAGCTCCAGTGGCTTCCTTATATCGGAAGGAAGAGCATTCCAGACGGCTGCGGAAGCGTATCTGAAAGCTTGTGATGTAGAAATCGCCTTTGTTCAATGGCTCGCCAAAAGCCGCTGTGAAGATGGCCAGAATTTGCCTGATGGTTTATGCTTCTTGACGAGACTAGCAAGGTACTGTGGTTCATTTGTGGCAAGCACTTTGTGTGAAGTAGATGGTCGCATATTATCGATGTGTAGAGGAGCACTTTGAGTAACCACGAGGGGGCGAACAGAAGGTGGTGCGAGCGGGTTGACAGTCAAGGATGACGTCATGTCACGGGTGGTGTAAGAGGCACCTTCGGGAACAAAGGCGGGTCCGAGCCAGGGGGAGGAGCCGCCAAAGGTGTACTTAAGGGGGACCCCGTGACGAAGGTGTGGTCGTTGTGGGGAGCCAGGGCAAGGATCGGCTGCAAGGTGTCTCTCCCTCCTCGTAGCGGAGCGGTGTTGGCTGAACCCCCGCTCCGGGCAGACGAGTGGGAGAGCCAAGGGGATAGTGGAGGGTAGGGTCCCGAGTATTCAGTAAGGGTCGGTTAGGAGAGGGTTCCTCTCTCCTCGTCGCGGAAGTGGTTGTTGGCTGAACCCCCGCTCCTGGCAGACGAGTGAGAGAGCCCCAAAGGATAGCCGGGGGCAGGACCCAGATAGCATTCAGTGTCCGGGGTAAAGGACCGAGATAGAGAGCACCTCTACCCCTGGTGTGAACATAGAGTGTTGAGTGTAACGGTGTTTAATAAACAGCAACAGCCCTTATAGTATTCCTCGTCTCCGCGTGGTTCTACTGCACAACATATGGTTAATACACCCATCGTATAAATCAGGATGACCGATGGATTCCAACCGTGCATCTCTGGAATAAGCCACGTGTGCGCTCATGCGAGTCCCATGTCACCACCATAATGTCAGAATGAACAACCATGGTGAAAACTGGAAATTGTACTTTTAGCAGACATGTTTACATGGCACAGTAAAAGAAAGAAATACTCGGTAATAATTTGAAAGATATTGATATTTGAAATTTCAAGCTCAGAATTGCTATGTTAATTATTAATATTATTGCACATGAGTTGCGTTCGATGCAGAACATGATATATATGTTGTGAATATGACTGGAGAAGATTTATTGCAGCAGATTATGCTAGATTGGTAAGCAGGTTTGTGTCGGTGCTGTATTACATCCCATTGATTATGCATGTTGTAAAAGGAAAGGCAATATACAAAGATAATAAGAATGGGCTACATTATTCACAAATGGCAAAAGGAAACTGAAATTAAACAAAAACATAATTTTGATCCAAGGCCTGCACTGGGCCACTGGACAATGGGGAATTTGGCAAAGCCAGTTCTGGAGCTGGGCCACAAACATAGCCCACCGTATATCTAAACTGCAACCAGCTGGCGAATTATTTAAATTGGCAGAATGTGCAGTGGATAAACTCCAAAACTGAGTAAGCATCCGGGTTTCCTGGTGGCTCAGTAAAACCCCGTTTGACTCGATGACCCGCTTCTTCTCTGGAGTGGCTGACGGTTTTTTGAACGCTAATATTGACCCACGCATTCTTACTAAGGCACCGTCGTGCAATCGCTCTCGTCTTCTCGCGACAGAAATTTCCGAGAACAATAGCCCAACTTGGGCCATCGTGATCTGCATGTTTGGAGTGGTGCTGTTTGACTTCTCCGCTGACTTTATTGACGGCCCCATTAAAGCCTATCTATTTGATGTTTGCGTTCACGCTGACAAGGAGCGGGGATTGCAGATGCAGGCTCTGCTGACAGGTACCCACGTGGAATACAAACACTGTGTTACGAGATCCAATCGCAAATGGATTTTAATCTCTCCAAATTGACTAACCCTGTGAGGCGATGAAGTGTATTTTTTTTATCGAAAGATGTGTGAAAGTATTTTTTAAATTATATTTCAGTACAAGCAATGCACTCACTGCATGTTGTGTAAATGTTTAACACGTAGGCTTTCGCGACCAGTATTATTCATAGTACGTGATTTCTCCATAAGGAATTGTAATATGTATTGTGTATCTTACCTATAAATGTAATTTGTTGTCTGTCTGTGTGTGTGTTCGCACTCTTGCGAAGGATTTCGCTCTCAAACGGTGGGGTTTACGTAAAAAAAATAGCCAGGTACCAAGCCTTAAGCCTCGTGGTGAGCAAGCGCTATTCCCTTTTCCCGTCCGTCAACTTTAAAGTAGCTAAATTAACAATTCAGTGCGATTTGTATTTATTCATTAATTTACTTTGGCACGCTCGACCATACCAACTCACACGCCTTCGGTGGGGGGGGGGGGGGCCCTACCAAGTCACACGCGTTTGGTGGGGGTGAGGGGGACATTTTCTTTCGCGTTAAAAATGCAATAAAAAAAATACCCAAAACGCTGAGCTAAATTCTTCACAGTGTGAAGTCCCCCCCCCCATCCCGATGCGTACAGTTACTACTTTACAGTCGGTAGATGCTACCAATATAGGCCGTAGATATTACTGCAGAGCGGGCGGGGGGATCGTGTTTGTGTGTGTGAGTCCATATGTCTGTGTGTAAGTCGATGTGTGTGTGTGTGGGTCCATGTGTGTGTAAGCCTGGCACAAGCGTCGTTGTGACGTCACCGCCACTTAGTGACGAATGGTGGTTGTTGTTGTTGTTGTGTAAGCCAATGTATGTGTACGTCGATGTGTCTGTGTGTAAGTCCAAGTGTGTGTGTCAGTCTATGTGTGTGTGTCAGTCTATGTGTCTGTGTGTGAGTCGCTGTGTGTGTAAGTCAATATGTCTGCGTGTCAGTCGATGTGTGAGTGTGGCTCTATGTGTCAGTCGATGTGTGTGTATGCCGATGTGTGTGTGTGTGAGTCCATGTGTGTGTGTGAGTCGATGTGTGTGTATGCTGATGTGTGTGTGTGTGAGTCCATGTGTGTGTGTGAGTCGATGTCTGTGTGTGTAAGTCCATTTGTGTGTGTAGGTCGATGTGAGTGTGAGTCTATGTGTGTCTTTGTGTGAGTCGATGTGTGTGTGTGTGTGTCGCTCTATGTGTGCACGTTGATATGCGTGTGTAACTCCATGTGTGTGTATCTAAAGTCGGTGTCTGTGTGTGTGAGTCCATATGTGTGTGTGTAAGTCTATGTTTGTGTCTGTGGGTCAATGTCTGTAAGTGTGTGTAAGTCGATGTGTGTGTGCGTCTTTTTCGCCCAGGCAACGCCGGGTACTTCCCGCTAGTTAATTAATAATATGCTTCCAGTCTGTGCTAAGCCTGTAGCTATCAAAGCGTATTATTAAGTAATACACAATACATATTACAATTCCTTATAGAGAAATCACATACTACTTAACTAATTACTAACCTCTTATATAATTACAAGACCCCCCCACCTCCGCCTTTGATCTCGAAACCTGGTGGGGTTCAACAATGATGACGTCGTCCTGCACTATTTAAGATCGGAAGAAGGTGGATGGCTTCACTATTCTGGCAAATCGCCCGAAGATACTGGATGTCATTACCAGCGAAACGTCACAGTACTCAAATTGTAAATGTTGTGGACTCACTCTTCAAACACACCGGTGGGTTGAAGTAACTAATTGGGGTTTTGTTAACGTGGCACATTTCTTACTGATTGGCCGTGTCGGGTGGTGGAGGGTTGTGACACATTTATACTTACGCGATCTAACCCAAAAACCTTGTTTATGAATATATTAATGTTGTTTGTAAATTCAATAAAAAAATGATCATGAAATTTAACAAGCGGTGCAAAGAGTTTTTATGGCTTAGATGCCTTTAACTGATAAACACTATCTATTTTACTGCTGTGTAAAATCGTTATTTGTATTTCATATCATAATTCATACATAAGGTAAAGATGCACAGCATGTAAAGGATGCGGGAGTCAAATGCTTGCTCACCCCACTGCTGGTGTAAGGGCCTCCACTAGAGGGAGCTCTAGAGAGACCCTCTAGAGGGTATTTAGCCTACTCTTCCACGCTGGACAGACATCATGAAACAGTTGGGATCACTTACACTTTATGGATAAACCAAAGTGCCTCCATGCTTCAACCGTAATTGTTAGACAGCGAAAGGGAATTGATGTTCGTCACTTGCCCCCCTCCCCCCCCCCCAAAAAAAAAATGCTGCTGCAAATTCCCAAACATTTGTAAATTGTGTTTCATCGTGCACTTTACAGATTTCGCGGAACGACCGTGCAATCCATTTGAAATCACTGCCTCCCTTCCCCCCTCCAGGACTTGGCGGAGCACTCGGGTACCTAACGGGTGCCATTGACTGGAAGAGCACTTCCCTGGGCCCTGCCTTTGGCTCGGAGTACCACGTCATCTACCTGTTTGTGGCCATCGTCTTGTCTTCGGTGGTGGTCATGCACATTGTCAGCATCCCCGAGATGCCCCTCTCCAGGGAGCAAAGGCAGCACGAGGAGCCGGCAAAAACGAACGGGGCCTATGAGCGAGTAGCCACACAGTCGGCAGGCTATGGTGGTTTGTACGGAAGCACAGACGATGTGGCCAATGGAGTGCCGTATCATGCCGACACGAGGTCCCTGACTCAGGACCCTCTGAGTAATGGTGTACTATCTAAGACTCCTGTCGGAAACTTTAAACAGGTGAGTTGTTCCTCTGGTGGTAAATCCCAAAATTGTGCTTGTTTTGTATGTATGTTGAACCTCTTTCGCACCGTACGTAGCCAACCGTGCTAATGGGAGGTGTGGGGGAAGGGAAACAAACTAAACACAGCAATTCTGAAGAAATTAGTTTTCAATCTAGATTTAAAAGTGCATAGCTCTAGTGGCTTCCTAATATAGGAAGGAAGAGCGTTCCAGACAGCCACAGAAGCGCATATTAAAGCGCGCGATGTGATGACCGTCTTTCTTTGATGGTTACGCAAAAGCCGCTGCGAGGATGACTGGAGTTTGCGTGATGGGTTATGGTCATTGAGTGTGTCCTTAAATAAAACAATATCAATTACTTTCATAGGGATCCGTTGTTTTTGAATAAGAAGTATGAGGGGCTTTCTTTTTTGTGTGATGACAAAAATTACATTTAAGATACTGATTTATATGCAATTTATATAATAGCATATACGTAAACTATATTGGCAACTAAGGAACTAAACCTGACTGAGAGGACATCGACTGAGAGGTGGCGGCGGCTTGGGAAGGCCTTCATCCAGCAGTGGATTGACCATGGCTGATGATCTCAATAATTTGTAGATCCTTTCATCTGTGCGGCATAGACTAACTGCACAAACGTAACACGGTTCGGAGTGGAATTAACTGCCATGTGAGGATCAGCCTTCTTTAAACATCAGCTGATTAACGTGGATGATTTTTCAAATGTCAAAATAAATAAGCAGCCAATGTGTCTCCTTCTGATATTCGTCTGTCCATGTAAAAAAAAACTAATTATTCTTACACAACCCATCAGTCGCACAGCCCTATGGCAGTACGTAAATTCAGCAGCGTTGTTTCAAGACGAGCAAACTGTGGCCCGATGCCGACGTGCCCGGTTTCTCGTCAGCAGAGGCAGGCTTGCTGTGATGGGATTCCAGTTTGACACAAAATGATGGAACACAGCTCAAAATAGTAATCGCGCACAATATGAAATGTCACGTAATTGTATTTAACTACATCTACTTTGTTATTAATTGTGCGTGTGACCCCAGAAAGGCCTCACTGAGCCTCCTGACTGTTTTTTTTTAGGAAGCTCCTGCCAATATTGGGGTGTAAATTGCAATTTGAACCATTACAGGGGCACACAATGGCCTATTCCAGTGAATGATGTCATGGAATGTTTAATGTCCACTGTGAAGAAGATGGCGCGTATTTTTATGGTTATTTAGTATGGTTTTGCACCCACAGTATTAATCAAGGCAGCTGCTGGATTTGAACCGTGACCCTGCGAATTAATTACCTTTAGGCCGTGTTATCGCGCGGTTGGCATAGAATGCCATTTAATGAGATGCTAAATAGTGTTCTATAACTGGATTCAGTTTTGGTGCTGCTTAAACTGCGACTGTATAATAGCAGGGTCGTATCCTGTCGGCACAATGCAATGGAAATGGATGCTTTCTTGAATGAGGGCTGTATGGTACAAAAGGATTTTTTTTTCATTTTACTGAATACAGCGTTTACTTTCATAATTAATAAGAACGTAAGCTGGCTATAAAATAAATCCATGGGGGAGAAGTAGGCAGAATGGGGGAGTCATGCAGAAAAAAATGTGCATTACATGTGTAGTGTTCGATTTCACTCGGACAACTTCTGTCTTTCTCCGAACACCGCTTTATTTACAACTCTCCGCATGTCCTCCACATTCCACAGTATCCAGGTCGCCACGGCTCGCTCACCGTCGTGCTTCACTCGACTCGCTCGCCACCTTTGTCTCTCCACTCCCCACGATTACTTCGCTTACTCCCTTCGCTTACTCTCCACGATTACTTCGCTTACTCCGCCGCTAACTTCTTCGTCTCCGCTCTCCGCTATCACCGCCGCTATGTTCTCTCCACTGCTAACTTCTTTGTGTTTGTTCACCGCTATCACCGTCACTATGCTCACTCCACTGCTACTGCCTCATCCCTGTTCACCGCTATCACCGTCACTGTGCTCACTCCACTGCTGGCTATTCTCGTCTTCAGCTCCGCTATAGCTACGCTCTCTCAACCGCGGGCTATTCTCGTCTTCAGCTCTGCTATCGCTACGCTCTCTCCACCGCTAACTACTTCGTCTTTGTTCACCTTCGCTATCGCTACGCTCTCTCCACCGCTAACTACTTCGTCTTTTATATTTTTAGCTCTTTCGGTAAAGTCACGTTGAAGAGAAACAATAAAATAATAATATATATAAAACAATAAAAAATTATCACGACGTTTCGACCATAACACAAACAGTCGTCATTAGGTGTGTCGGTTTGCATTAATTTATTCATTTTGAAACTGTGTATTTATAAAAAAAACGTCAGCGCCACGCGCAGCGATTTGGCAGTTTATTTAGAAGGACTAGTTTATCTATGTTCTGAAAAGAGGAGGGGGGAGACGAAAAATTAATGTATGCTGTCTGAAAGCCACTGTAAGCGTGAACAATCAATTAAGACCTGAAATAGTTGATCAAATCTTTCCAATGATTGCTAAGCCAAAATCCATCTTCTCGGTTGAAATTGTCTCTGTGCTTGTATATGTGGATAGCCTCATGAACGAATCTCTCATGGTAGCCAGATGGCTTACAAAGAACCTCTGTCTTGGAAAAGTCAATGTCATGTGAGCCTACTGAATTATAACAATGATCTTCCAAGACAGAGGTTCTTTGTAAGCCATCTGGCTACCATGAGAGATTCGTTCATGAGGCTATCCACATATACAAGCACAGAGACAATTTCAACTGAGAAGATGGATTCTGGCTTAGCAATCATTGGAAAGATTTGATCAACCATTTCAGGTCTTAATTGATTGTTCACGCTTACAGTGGCTTTCAGACAGCATACATTAATTTTTCGTCTCCCCCCTCCTCTTTTCAGAACATAGATGGACTCGTCCTTCTAAATAAACTGCCAAATCGCTGCGCGTGGCGCTGACGTTTTTTATAAATAAATAAATACACCGTTTTAAAAATAAATAAATTTATGCAAACCGACACACCTGATGACGACCGTTTGTGTTATGGTCGAAACGTCGTGAGAATGTTTTTCTTGTTTTATATATTTTATTATTTGATTGTTTCCCTTCAATGTGACTTTACCGAAAGCGCTAAGAATATGACATCGTTATCACCAGCAGCAGCAGCAACAGTAGCAGCCATGGACTATCTATCCACTGCTGGATGAAGGCTTCCACACACCATTGCTGCCATGGTCCTGTGATGCCAATAAATAATCACACCTTTGTACATTCATCTCTCTTTGCTCCATGTAGGTTGTTTATACGACGCTTTAAATATTTATGAGAGTTTTTATACACTTTTTTATATGCTTGTAACATATAAAGCGCAATCTGCTGATGCAGCCCACTCCATTTCCGAGTTTAATACTTGAAGAAACTCGAAGCAGATTGAGCAAAAAAACGCCATCGAATGTTGATTTTAAAATCAGTCACGAAAGTATTAAGCTACCGGTGAGGATACATTTTTTTGGTCAGAATTTGACCAAGACATTGCCGCGTATAAATAATATCTTTGTAAATGCGACAATCTTGTCGGCTGATGGAGGGGTTAATGACTAATTCTGGCATGATAGAACTACGTGGCCCAACCCAAGGACAATTAAGGATCAACCAATTGTGTGTTCGCAACTGTGCACCTGATGAGCTATATCACAATAAAAATAACTGAGCAAGTTGATTGAAAGTAGAGTCTGCCTCTAATGTGAGCAACAGGTTGTGCAACCAACCGCTCACAACTGGCAACAGAGGCATCCGCGTATAAGCGTTGCAGTTGCATGCAACCACCTTGCGCCACAAGTCGCTGAATATGGATGTGCCTTGAGATATAACACAACTATTTGAAAAACTCAGAATAAATGCAGATGGCATGCTGTGAATTTAGTGAATATCTTTGTGATTTACCTTATATCAATGACAACGTTTGCAAATAGCAATTGCATTATGTACGGGATTCCAGACAGTGAGGTCAGATAAGGATAAGCAGGTGCAGGCGGGTGGCCTGGGTGACAGCAGACAGAGAGACGCCAGCAATTAGGGAAAGAGGCAGTGATTGGCTGGCTGCAAATGCAAACGCGGAGTGGGCGCCACGGAGGCAAGAGAGAGTGGCGATAAGGGGGAGACACGTGGGGGAGAACACGTGCGAAAGGCGTCGGGAAGACGCCGGCTTAATGAGTGCCATCTGAGGGCACTTAATGAGGAGGGGGATAAAAGGGGAACGTGTGAGGCAGAGGGTTGAGTTGGTTGGAGTGAAGACAAGAGAGAATTCAAGAGAAGGCACGCGTGCGTGCCACACCTCGTCCTCTCCAGCCGTGTTGGCTGATCCCCTGCTAGAGGCACGGGCGAGGTTGGAGAAGTGAGGGTAGACAGGCTAGCGGAATCCTAAGTGTGAGTGTGAGAAGGCTAGCAGTAGAGAAGCTAGCGGAGTGTATAGTGACAGGCTAGCAGAGTGTTTAGTGAGAGGCTAACAGTGTATAGTGAGAGGCTAGCAGTGGAGAAGCTAGCAGAGTGTATAGTGAGAGGCTAGCAGTGGAGAAGCTAGCAAAGTGCAACGTAGCAGGCTAGCGGAGCGAGAGAGTTGATTGGAGCGTAGCAGAGGAAGAGTTGAGACGGAGATTTGTGGCGTTGAACGCGATGAGTTCTGTACGATTAAAGTGACAGGAAAAAAATAAGTTGGTCCGTGTGAAATAACTGCACTACACATCCAAAGAAGGAGAGCTCATTACAGGACAATTCTCCACATTTTAAATTGGTATCCCCTTACATGATGTACTACTGTGGGCTTCATTTCACTCTGAATTATTAAGCCATTAGACCGCATAACTCACGTGTCTTTGTTCTCATACTATTGAGATAGAGAGCTCTGTTGTCTTTCATTACACTCTTTCACGGTCATTATCCGCGCATATTGGTTTGAAGAATGAGATGCAGTATTTTCAAACGCAGTTCAATGCTTTTGTGCCGCATGCATTGGAATTGTCATACATATATTACGTGCCGTGTTTAAATGTTCGTCTGAACACACACACACACACGCATGCACACACAAAACGCGTGAATGTCACGCGCATACGCTCACACATGCACGCCCGTGTGCACACAAACACAAGCAGCTGCCACAACGCCGGATGAGCCTCAGGAGACTCCTGAGTGCCCTCGCCAGCATGCCGTGGACACTGCGGCGCCTGTGCATCAGTCACCTCCTGGGATGGATGGCCTTCCTCTCCATCATGCTATTCTTCACTGACTACATGGGCCAGGTACTACTCGGCCATAAAAACAACATGCCTTCTTGTCTCGTCCGCCAATTGTCTGTCTGCCTATTCACCCAACCCCGCGGTGGCAAGATGTTTGACTCCCCTCACCAGGTATGCAGGAGGTTCGATCCCGACCCTGACACCTGCATATTTGAAGTTTGCACATTCTCCCCTTGGTTGCATGGATTTTTCTCCAGGTCCTCCGGTTTTTCCCTCCATATTTAGAATCGTGCGTTTGAGACTATTTGGCTGTGATAAATTGCCACGCGGATAGGCAACTCCGTTGAGCTTTCATTTGTGGCCAGATCGCTTCTGAAAAAGAGCTACAAACCTCGGTGGGCCTTACCTGGTAAAATAAAAAAAATAGTTTAGGTAGTTTTAGTTTACATTCATTAACAAGGTAGCCAGATGGAATGACCTCTACTTTATTTTCTCCCACTACATATACACTTAGGATCTCTGATAAGTTGCTTCAGTTTGGTGGTTGGGCCCTTTGGCATTTGAATCTGAATTGTAAGCATCTTAAACAGTCTGATGTGGCTTAGACAACTTATCATGACCCCAAAGTTGTTAAATACACTAGCTTTATAATTAATTGTTTAGTTTTCTTAAATGATAATCATTGGGAGTATGAGGATTTACTTGCGTGTGTGCTTGCGTGCGCACACATCGAATTTCTGTTTGACACATCTCGCACTCATCATTTGTCACGAGCCACCACTGTGGCATGCTGTCGCATGCCAGAATATCCCCCTTTTTTGTGATATACTTCCAGTAAACATGGATCATTGTTAGTCCGACGATGGGCCAAGGTTGGTCCAACGGTTCCAACCACAGGCCCAAGGTTGGCCCAACGTTGCATGTTTACCGGGCTGTAGCATAAATTTAGAACACATTTTTTCAGACTCTCTTTATTCTCTACGCTTATGACTAACTGCCTGTGTCCGCAGGATAAATACGTGCACGTTTTCTCTACATCATCTTTAGATACTGTTCGCATTTAGATGCGGTGTAAATCCACTTTTGCATTGTATTGTAGCTTTACATCATCAGAGTGCTTAGACAAATGCTTTGTCCAGCCGTGTTGTGGAGTTTGTATAGCCATGAATACCCAATGTAGCACATTAGCGAGATATCAGCTGCCCAGAGACGAACAGTGATGAATGTAAGAATATTTGAATCAATCTATGAATAGACACTCGTATTTGTCAACCCCTTAATATATATGAGCAGCTATATGCTTGAAAGAAAACGAAATTAGCAAATATTTATGCAGTCTCAGCTGGTTAAATAAATACCATTGATCATTTTCATATAATTACAGTAAGCTCTTGGTCAAATATAGTTGCTCAATGTACAATTCAACAATTTAATGTTGGCCTAGAGACAGCTAAAATATTGACATTGTTGTTACATTCATGTGATTTATTAGTCAAATGAACATTAAGGTAGTGCTTATCTCCTGCCTAGAGCCCTGAGCCAGCAGTGCAAAGTCCTCATTGCTTTGTGGAGTCTCTCCATAGGATAACCACTGTTGACCTCCCCACAAAGAGGTACTAATTTTATCTACTGCAGGAGGGATGATGGGCTGAGTCAACCCTCAATCAGGATTTGAATTTGTGATATTTCAATTGCGAGCCGCTCACTCTTATGGGTGCCACCGTGGCGAGATGTTAAATAACTCGCCTGGTATACGGGAAGTTGTGGGTTGGATCCCAACCCTTATGCCTGTATATTTGGAGTTTGCGTGTCTCTGTATATTTGGAGTTTGCGTGTCTCTGTATATATGGAGTTTGCGTGTCTCTGTATATTTGGAGTTTGCGTGTCTCTCTCTGTATATTTGGAGTTTGCGTGTCTCTCTCTGTGGTCGCGTGCATTTTTCTCGGGGCCCTCTAGTTTTCCCCTCCACATTTCGAAATGTGCGTTTAGAGTATTTGTCTGCTATACATTTCCACGTGATAAGCCACTTCGTTGCGCTATCATTTGTGGCCAGATAACTTCTAAAAAAGAGCTACATATGCTCAGTGGGCCTTACCTGGCAAAATACAAAATATATTTTATAGTTCAGTTTCACTTATTTGTTTAGTGCCAAAGTGAGCAGTGATGGGGAGCAGCAGTAAAACATGTGGGCATGCTAATCACCTCCTTCAGACACAAGCTCATCTGAACAGAAAATAATAATGGAAAAAGAGACCATGATTCATGCGCTCACAAAGTTAAGTGGAACCTGATAAAAATGAACGTGAAATGAGGATTAATTAAGATTATTATTAATGAGGGCTTTCATTAGGCTGGCATTTAAGCAATATATCACGAAGGCTCACACATGTGTTACTGCGCTTGAATCACGGTCATATAAAATACATCTATTAAAGTTTGTGGTTATATTATGTATCTAATATGCATTAAATACATTCCACTTTTCTACTAAAGTGTAAGCAAGATTAAGTAACATTAAATGTGGCTCATTGTGGAATTGAACAGTTTTAATACTATATTAAAAAAATGTTTGCTGGCTGGATTCCTGGCTGCCTAGCTCGATTCCTGGTTGGCTGACACGCAGGTGCGCACGTGGTAATGTCACCGCGCATATTCGGGTAAAGACGCCACCCACATCCCACGGCATTGAGTCCGGTTCATGCGTCGCGGCAATATCACACCTCTCCCCCTCAGCCCCTATTCCGGATGTGTATCACACTCAAGTGCGATAGAGGAGCGAGAAACAGGGGAGACGAGAGTAACGGAGTGGAGAGGGGCGTGAAGAGAGTGAAATGGGGCGTGAAATGGAGAGGAAAGAAAGTGAGCAAAATGGAAAGAGGGGAGCGGAGGACAGCGACAACCAGTGGCAGGCAGGATTAGGAAGAGTCAAGATAGATTGAGATGGGAAAGGGGGAGATGGGAAGAAGGGGATCGAGGGTGAGAAGTGAGAGAGAAACAGGGGGAGATATCGGGGGGAGGGAATTGGGTGAGGTAGATTAGAGTGAGGGGAGGAATGTAGAGGGGGTGAGAGGTAAAAGAGGGAACAGAGGAATTGAGAAACAGAAAAATACAAAATGAGAAGTCAAGATAAATTAGAATATACATTACAGAGAAGGAAAGAAAAGGTCGAGACACGACTCTGCAAGATACAAGTTTTGTTGGCTGGCTAGCTGGGACGGATGGATTGTCACATTCAAAGGATGCTAGTCTATAGTCTATCACAAAAATGAATTCAAGACAGTTGCAATGCCAGAAATGCTAAATTCATTTCAACGTACACGCATTCATCCTGTATGCCATCTGGATTAACTGCAAATAAACCGTTGCTTCATTTGTTGTTGGTGTATATTTTTCTTCCCACCTCCCCCCTAATGACCAACGTCATTGGGATTTTGTGCCACAGATTGTCTATAAAGGAGATCCATATGCCAAGCATACCTCCTCCGAGTACAGGCTGTACGAGGACGGGGTTGAGATTGGGTGCTGGGGGATGTGCATCAACGCTCTGTCTTCTGCCATCTACTCGTGTGAGCGCCAGCAACGCGCGTTTATCACCATTATTATTGCCGCTTAAAATAACGATCGCTGCTGAAGTTGACCACGCAAATATTCCGACATGTAATTCTAGATTTGAAGCTTTCGTGACTGCAAGGATTCATACTCTTTGGTTCTATTCGGTAAAGTCACGTAGGTAAAACAAATTAAAATAAATTGAAATAAAATGAAAGAAACAATTAAGACATGACTGGTCCCACCTGAAGACGGAAGCTTGCTTTGCCTCCGAAACGTCGTGTCTTAATTGTTTCTTTAATTTTATTTCAATTTATTTTAAATTGTTTTACCTACGTGACTTTACCGAATAGAACCAAAGAGTATTGCGACATGTTTGTTGGAGCAATTGCTATTTGTTAATGACTGTAAACATTAAGTGTAAATGAATACAACTGTGTTGGATACCTTTCTGAAAAAAAGAAATCAACTTAACAGTAAAACAATTATTGCGTACAGTGATTTTTTTTTTTACAAAGCTTGGGTATCTAAAAAAAATAAAGATGTAATTGCAACAATTATGAAACATTATTTGGGTCTTTTGGTAAAGCCACGTAGATAGAAAAAAAAAAAATAATAATAATAACAATATCACGACGTTTCCATCGCAACACAAGAAATCGTCATCAGGTGGCTTTACCGAAAGACCCAAAGATTATGTTCCTGCGGTCACGAAAGCTTTAAGTCAAGATTTAATTATGACGCAATTATAACCTTCAATCGCTGTCAATATTGTGCGCCTAATTCTTCGGATTTTATCGCAATGATGAGTTATGGTTCCATCATTCTTGTGAAGGGTAACCAATTGTGAATTGCCAATCATTAACCGTGGTTTTTATGATTTCGTGCCTCCAATGTTTGCTGTGACATCTTCACACGTTTTTTGTTGCATGTTTTCAGATGTCTCTTCTCATGCTTTCCACCATGGCTATTACTTAGTTCTGTGGATGAAGATCATGCAAGTCTCTTTTGCAAAAACAACAACAAAGTATCCCACAATTTTTCACATGCAGAGGAGAGAAATTCCCAGTGGTCACACTTGGAAGAAGTAACGCACTTGCCAATATGGAAAAGGGGAAAGCTTGAGTGGATAACCGTAGGCTCCAATGAAAGAAGTGAGATCAGTTGTTGGAACTTTAAGCAGTAAACTTGTTTTTGTGACTAAATGTTGACAGAAATAAAATACGTAGAAAGGTACTTCGATCGTTCGTGATGAAACTGACTTAAAAAATTATACATCCACGGATATGAAGACCGTAGATTGCATGAACATTGGAAAGATCAACAACGAAATATCATACTCTTTGGTTCTTTCGGTAAAGTCACCCAGGTATAAAATCAAATAAATCACGACATTTCAGGCGCAACACAAGCAATCATCATCAGGTGGGAAACCACAGCAAGAATATTTTTTTTTTGCTGACGTGGGAGAGGTTAGCAATCCGCATGAACAAGCCAACCACCACATCTCAGCTGACCTACAGTAGATTCTGGAACGGAAGAATTTGCACAAATGACCAACATGTGTAGCCTTTGTAGACTATGAAAAAGGCATTTGGCTTGTGGTGCAAATCGATGCAGTGATCCAAGGGCTTCGCAAGCCAAGGCCGAACTTAAATAATTTTGAAGTTATAAAACCCATTTACAAAAAATAAAACAGCTACACCGAGATTGCATCAAGAAAGTAACACAATACATGAACCACAATACCTTGCGGATCTTGTCAAATAGCATAAACCATCATGCGAACTCCAGTTATCCTCACAACGACTTATAGCGAGACATCGCACAAATTTGGTCACTGCATCGTGTACTTTCAGATGGGTTTCTGCAGCAGTCTGGAACGCTCTTCCTTCCAATATTAGGAAACCACTGAAGCTATGCACTTTTAAATCTAGATTTTAAACCACTTTCTTTAGAACTTCTTTTTGCGATACGTTTGTTGTCCTTCCCCCGCACCTCTGATTAGCGCGGTTGACTACGTATGGTGCGAAAGAAGTTCAAAATAAATACAGGCAAATAGAGACATACTCTCTCTGTAGTTATTCACAGTGAAGTTAGAAATGTTTACAAATAAATACTCGGTAAAATAAAGGTATACACAAAAATATAGAATATATTCACCATTTAGGATTTGAAGGTATCCCGGTATAAAAAATGATGAGAGGAACAGGAGGTTTGAGTCATGTTGAAAAAGAGGAATTTAAACATGAAAAGCAGCACGCCCACGTGCGTAGAGAAACATTTTTTAACGAGACCATAATACCTGCGATGACGTATGGATTGAAATAATTGGACACCGACAAAGAAAATGGAACAAAAGTAGAAAATTGCCCATGGAAGTAGTAGAGATGCATGCTTGGCATTCCACTTTGAGACAGGTAAAAGAAATGCATGGATCAGGGGGAAGAAATCTAATTCTAGGTTTGGGCAGGACAAATCGCTCAACGGAACGATGGTTAACGGATGCCACTGGCGACATAGAGGCAACAAAGGAGCGACAACTCGCCAAGAGAACAACCTGTTGAGATTAAGTGATGATATCAGCTCATGTGGAGAAGTCAGATGAACTGTGGAATCATAAGATCGTGTGGGATGGCGACGGCATTGCGATACCTTCAGCCACCAGTGGATAGCTCATGGCTGATGATGACGAACGTTCGTCATGATGAGTTTGTAAAAAAATAATTCTAAATTAGCGAGTGAATCGCACTTAATGTTGACTATTTTAGCGTGAGTTAATTCTGTATACAAATGCCACAATGTGGCACTATTCACTTGATTGCTTTCATTTAAATAATTTTCATTAATTTAAAAGTTTGATTTGATGTAAAATGGCAATTAATAGAATAATTGCAGTTCTTTTTATGTTATTTACAAATAAGTTTTCCATTACATCACCTTGAGATACGGGTCGCATTTCGATGCTGTGCAGATCAACTCCTGTAGTTTATCGTTAATTGGCCAATTTCTAAAATTATTCATATGGTGATAAGCTGTAAATATTTAAGCTCAGGAATTTTTTTACTGACGATTCCAAAATTGCAAATCACAAACTTTCTAAAAAGAGCCTTATTTTTGTTAATGCTACATGTGATTTTATTGCACATAAACACGACAATGCATTCATTGACTTAACTGTTCGTGGCTGAATACAAAATCAACTGCCGGACCCCTCGTAAATGCGTTCAGCATAACTAGACATGTAATGAGACATAATCCCAGGAACGTTAGTGCATATCACCATAACAAATAAATAAAAAAATCCATGTATAATGATATGTCCTTGGTAGCATGTCACAACGGAAGTGACGGTTTCCTGACAAAAGAACATGAATGACATCCAATGTTTATATCTAGACATTATTGGGTGCATGCGGTCCGTAGGCAGTAATTGGCTTTCAGGGTGTTGGTGGAATGAAACAGCTTTGGGTATGAGCAGTCGGGGCCTTTCACTGAGGGCAGTGAAGCAGAACACACAGTGATGACACCGCCGAGTGTCAGGTCGCTGTGTTCCCTTGAGCGGGCGAGCTCACAGCGTGACGCCGGGGAGAGTGGTTGTAGCATAACAGCAAGTTGCTGAAATCAGCGTAGCTTCTTAAGAGCTCTACAATTGTGGAGTCGACGATATTTTCAACGAATTAGTTTTTTCATGTATAAAACCAAAAGTCAAACTCAATGTGCAGAGCGTAATGCCAAAACTTAGATTTTTTTTTATGCTACGATGTCACTTTGCAAGAAATAATTACATTTAAAAAATAACAGCCACTTGCTTTTTATTATGGAAGGTTTTTTTTTGCAAGTGATGTGACGAAGACGCAAGGCATTTACTCTCTTCAGAGAAGGCACCAACATTTAAAACATTTAACCAGCGCACACAGCAAGAACTCGATCGAAACTCAGCACTTGCAATAAAACAGAGGGCTTAATGAAAATAAAGTGAATCTGCACACAACTGACAGTAAACAATCGAGCGAGGAATACCGTGCAACTGTGGAAACAATGCTTAAATGTTGTTGGGGGTATTTGGGCTTAATGCTAACACTCACGAATTAATATTCTTGTGCCGCAGATTGCCAAAAGTGGATAACCCCGGTGCTGGGTCTGCGAGCCATGTACTTTTTGGGATATTTTGCTTTCGGTGTTGGCACTGGTCTGATAGCCATCATTCCCAACATCGACTCCACGCTGGCACTGTGCACGGTGTTCGGGATCATGTCCAGCACGTTATACACCGTGCCCTACAGCCTCGTTGCAGAATACCATCTGGAGGAAGAGGTAAGTCGCTACAACCTCACCTCCCAGTAGCACCATTGCATGCAGATATGAATTTTATATTTTTATATACTTTTTAAATTTTATAATTCTATATTTATATTCTTGGGGTCTTTCGGTATATATATATTTATGTTCCTTTGAATCACAAAGGATGTGCAGGATAGAGTAAAACACAAACATGGAGTGCTCTACCTGGACCTTTAACACAATTAGGATATACTGTACATTGATTGCACGCAATCATCGACATAAATATTTGCAAGTATCCGGGAGCGGACTTTTTCCCCACTTTCTTTTGGCTGCAGCATCATACTGTAGAGGCAAATAATTTTGTTTAGCATGAAAATTAAAGCAATTTTTCACTTAATACTGACTCTGATCTATGAGTATAACCAACTAAACACTAGGCCATCATTTATTAAAAAAAAAAATCTGAATTGTTATAAGCATTCCAGCCCTTCTAGAACATTATTAGAATTTGGTTCAATCGGTCAGTGAGTAACGATAATCTATGAATTTAAGTAGTCCATATAAGTAACAAACTGAGCTGTAACTCGGGATATCCTCGTGCCGCCCCCCCTCCACCCAATAATAATGTGAGCAACCTACAGTAACTGCCGGCTCCGTTTCTAACGATTCCGCTACAGTTTGGGGTGGCGCCTCCCTTGCTACAGCGCTGGGAACTGATGGAAAATTTTAAAAGGAAATGTATTTGATTAAAAGAGACTTCAGTTCAATATTTTACATTAAATGCGACATGTAAAACATATACAAAGGCTGCTCATAACATTTCAGAGATGCTCAATTATGTATATGAATATAAGCATGCAGCGTGAATTGAAGGCAGACAAATTAAATATTCTGACTTAACCAATGGCGAAAGGGCCTATGTTACAGCATCGGATGCATGACTAAATTCATTAGCAATGCATTTGGTAGTATTGCCTCATTACAGGGTTTTGAAATAAACATACCATCAGGCCCGCACATTCCATTATAAAAAAAATCTGAAAACGTGGTATGAGGATTGATAAACACGGCCCCACTGCAACGGTTCAGGGATGGTCAAGATTTGGAAGGAATTACAGATCAGTATCATAACTGCCTGCATGTGAGAGAGAGCACCATGGTGCCGAGATGTTAATTACCTCGCGTGGTATGCAGGACGTCGTGGGTTCGATCCTGACCCTGACCCCTGTATATTTGGAGTTTGCGTGTCTCTCTCCCCGTAGCCGCATGGGTTTTTCTCCGGGTCCTCCGGTTTTCCCCCTCGACATTTAGAAACACGTGTTTGGTGTATTTGGCTGCTATAAAAATGTCCACAAAATAAGACACTCCGTTGAGCTATCATTTGTGGTCAGGTTGCTTCTGAAAAATCGCTTTATAGTAGCTCAGTGGACCTTACCTGGTAAAATAAAACATAGTTATCAGCTTGGATACGACAGGAGACCTATTCTTAAGAGGAGAGACTTGAATATGTAGCACCATTATTATTACTTACATTATTACGAAAATATGAATACTGGAAGCACGTTGTTTGTGAGCAGATATTTTTAGTGTGCGTAATTATGTTATTGCGTTTTTGCAAAGACCACATCAACCTAAATGCATCTAATATCAGACATTGGAGTCGTACATATGTTGAACTTCTTTTGCACCGTATCTAGCCAACTGTGCAAATTGGAGGTGTGTTGTGCTAATCAGAGGTGCAGTGCTCATCGAACGGTGGAGTTGACCACCATGGCTTTGCCAGGCCTTGGGGCCTTGAGATGGCCAGGAGATGGCAGTGCAGATTGTTTCCCCCTCGTTGGTTTACTTCCACATGGCTAAATTCATTAGCAATCCACATGAAGCCAAGGTGCGCATTCATGGTATTAGGCCAACCATGGCAATACAGGGCCCTCCGAAAAAAAATAGACACTCAGTGAGGTTTCCCTGGGGTACATATTTGGAATTATTATCACGAAGATGCTACAATTATACTCTTTGGTTTTTTCGGTAAATTCACGTAGGTAAAATAAAATAAATGGAAACAACTAAATTAAATCACGACGTTTCGGAGGCAACACAAGCTTCAGGTGGAACAGTCACAGCAAAATAGCTGTATCAAGTGAAGAGCTCTGAGACACCTGAGATTATATACAGGTTAAGGGGGGGGGGGGGAGGAGCCAGGAAAGGAATGTGGGTGGGGAGGGGAGGGCTAAGTTAAGCCGCCTTTTGTGATGCTGCAGGGGGTTCAGGGGAAGCGGTGGTGCACTGCACGAGAGCGAGTACAACCACTGGTAGAAATGGAAATGGCTGTACAATTATAAGGCAGCTAAAGTTGGACTTGGTTGATGACATCTTTCCAATGGTTGCTCTCGGCCGACAGAGGCAATGCCACTGTCATTATGGATAAACTCGTACAACAACAAAATCCAGGACTTACTCAATGATGGGAGTTACTCAAAAATTTAAAGTGATCCTATTAACAGCCTAACGATAAAAACCAACAAGATCATCACTAGTTCGACTTCCCTAATCGACCCAACCAAACGTCCCTCCCTAAAACCCTCGGCTGCAAGACCCCACTACAATCCATCGGGTCCACGATCAACTCCCCTACCTACAAGCTAGCTCGTTTTTTTATCAGATACTCTGCTTCCCTTCACTGACAAGACCACCTCAGCAGTACTTAACTCAACCCAATTGGTTTCTATGGTCAAGGACATTGTACTATCTCCTGACGATATCCTCGTCAGCTTTGATGTGGTCTCTCTGTTCACCAAGGTCCCAGTGCCTGACACTATAACAATAATTGAAGATTTGATCCAACATGGACTGAACCCTGATGTACCTGTGCTGGTTAGGCACTGCCTCACCAACACTTACTTTACCTGGAATGGTACCTTCTACAAACAAAATGAGGGTACCCCTATGGGTCCCCCTTGTCACTAGTGATAGCCAATGTTTTCATTGAGAAATTAGAATCGGACGCCATCCAGACATCCACCCTTCGTCCTTCCCTGTGGAAGAGATGTAGACGACACTTTCGTCATTTGGCCACATGGCCTTCCAGCTTTGAACCATTTCCTAGACCACATCAACTCCAGACACCCATCCATCAAATTCACCATGGAAGTGGAGAAAGATGGCAAGCTGCCATTCTTGGATGTTCTGTTTGAGAGGAAGACTGATGGCTCTTTGGGACATTCTGTTTACAGGAAGTCCACCCACACAGAGTCCTACTTGAAGCCTGAGTCCCACCACCACCCGGCTCAAAATCATTCTCATCAAGCTGTTTCTCCCACCATACAGAAACAACCACCTGATAGTCCGATCAAAATCATCACACTGCCATACATAGCAGGCGTTACCAAAAAGATTTCCAAAATTCTAAACAAACACAAGATCCAGGTCTGGTTCAATACAGTACACAAAATCCGTGATCTGATCCCATCTGTAAAGGATGTCATTCCTGACTTACAGTACCCCGGTGTTTACAAATTGAGTTGTACCTGTGGTGACTGCTATATCGGGGAGACGAAACGACATATTTCTGACCGAATTTGGGAGCACAAATCAGATTTGAAACACGGCAGAACGAATTCTTCGGCCGTGGCTGATCATTGTTTCAACACAGCGGGTTCTCATGACATTGTTTTCTCCGATACCAAAGTACTATGCAAACCTCCCGGTCATTACCAAAGATTTGTCCATGAAGCCATCCAGATATACAAACATAGACACAACTTCAACCGAGAGGATGGTTTTAAATTGAGCAACCATTGGAAAGATGTCATCAACCAAGTCAAACTTTAGCTACCTTATAATTGTACAGCCATTTCCATTTCTACCAGTGGTTGTACTCTCGTGCAGTGCACCACCGCTTCCCCCGAACCCCCTGCAGCATAACAAAAGGCGGCTTAACTTAGCCCCTCCCCACTCACGTCACTTCCTGGCTTCTCCCCCCCGCCTTAACCTGTATATAATCTCGGGTGTCTCAGAGCTCTTCACTTGATACAGCTATTTTGCTGTGACTGTTCCACCTGAAGACAGAAGCTTGTGTTGCCTCCGAAACGTCGTGATTTAATTTAGTTTTCATTTATTTTATTTTACCTACGTGACTTTACCGAAAAAACTAAAGAGTATGAATCCTTGCAGTCACTAAAGCGTCAAATCTAGAATGCTACAATTAATAAAAAACTGAATGATTTTACTGAAGCGTTCATGAATTGCAGTTAAATTGTGAGTCTTACTCTTGGAGATCAGTTGGTTCTGCCAGTGTTTTAAACAGCAGCCTGGCACGATGTTGGAATCATGTCCGAGACAATATGATCATCAAAATTATACACCATAGGGCTTGTTGCATTTCCGACCATCAACACCTAGCCATTGAATTGAAGCACGTACACCAAGCCCTCAAGATGAATGGATTTTTGGATTGCACAACCCGTAAAGCTGTCACCCCAACCGTTGGGAGTGAACCACCTGAGGACCCAATCAAAACCATCACCTTGCCATACATAGCAGGGGTCACAAAAAATATTTCCAAAATCATGAGCAAACACAAGATCCAGGTCCGATTCAGCATAGTACATAAAATTCACGATCTGATCCCATCTGTGACATGCAATACCCTGGTGTCTACAAACTAAGCTGTGTCTGCGGCAGTAGTTACATTGGGGAAACTAAGCGACATGTCTCAGACCGTGTTCGCAAATACAAGGCGGATCTGAAACACGGTAAGACCAACATCTCTGCCGTGGCTGATCATTGTTTTAACGCTGTGGGCACACATGAAATTGATTTCTCCAAGACGAAGGTACTTTGCAAATCCACTGGTTATCAACAAAGATTTGTTCATGAAGCCATCCAGATATATAAACACAGACACAATTTCAACCGAGAAGATGGGTACAAACTGAGCAATCATTGGAAGGACGTTATTAACCAGGTAAAGTCATAAATGGCTGTGATGCTTCCATCCTACCTGCCTATGTTTGCAGTTATTTCCGACTCTCTGAGTTACATTACCTTGTTAAATGTCTTTACATTAACAGGCTAAATGTCTCACTAACATAGCTGCTGCTCCCTTTTCCTCGATGCGGCGGTGTCGCTCGTTGTTTAATAGGCTGAATGTCTCTCTCATTAACACAGCTGCTGCTGTGGGAGCCGTCTCACATTGACATGCTAATCTCTCATCTCGAGCAATACAATGGCGTTCTTCAGCACCGTAACCGTGGGGTTACATTAACAGACTGACATGCTAATTTATAGCAATACAATGGCCGAGGTATACCTAGCTCTGCGATCTTACATTTACTTGCAAATTCCATCGCTAGCCCCGCCCACTTACCCTTGGGTTATACCCATCTCAAACCTTTATAACCTCTGGCCTGCAGTAGCTCTCTCGCTATATTTATTCCTGCCTCAGCAGTCCGCCTGCTGTATTTTTTCACCTAAGGACGATTGCTTGTGTTGCGATCGAAACGTCGTGATTTTTTATTATTTTATTATTTTTCTACCTACGTGACTTTACCGAAAGACCCAAAGAGTAGGAATTCTTGCAGTCACGAAAGCTTTAAGCCAATAACTATTAATACTATTGTCAGCTTCACTAGGTTTTTTTAAATATTTTAATTAATTGTCTTGCTTGTATAAGTATTTTTTATTTTTAAAATAGTTCATTCTTATATATACGTAATTAATCTTTTTTTATAGCAATAAGTAAATAATAAGTGCTCTCCGGTTGCCTGGGTGAAAAAAAATCCTGGCCCAGCCTGGCTTAACAATTCAAAAAATAAAAAGTAGATGTGTTTTCACAATGCGCACGTGATTTAAAACTGGACTAAAGCATAGCACACAAACTTAGAATGTGAAAAATAAATGTTATCTTTCCCTGCAAATGTTATGTTTGAGCTATGGGACTTGATATGCTGCTTGTGAGAGTCCATCTTTTATGAGAACATACCTCCAATAGCTATAAAATGTTATAACACATTCCTATTTTTCTGCAAATAATACTTACATGCTTTTGTCCATTCTAAAAGGCATAATCTTTTACAACTGAAAACATTTTTTTAAATGATAAATCAATATATATGTGGTGAATGTAGTGGCCTCTAATGGCTGCAGGGGTCACACATTTTTAAAATCCTGAACTTGTACAATTTGTTGGCCAAGCACCCAAAGCAAAACAACTATTTAAAAGAGTCCAGGTAAATCATACATTTGTTTTCAACTTGGGATGCGTACAATATTCACTCACTCGAAGAGAGAGAGGAAGAGAGAACGACTCAGAAGTGTGAAGAACCATAGACAAGCAGGTAAGGCAGCCATGCGGTGCACTGGTGCCAAATTCCACCCTCCTCCAAAGCTCTGCGGTCCTCTATATATTAAGGTGTTCTCAACCAATTAGTGTTTACATGAGGTAAGAAACTGGAGCATTCGGAGAAAACCCACGAGCGTGAGTGGCAACACTCTATCCCCGTACAGATGGAACACCTGGAGTCCACATTTACTGCACTGCATTATCCTGGCAAGCTAGGGTATGGTACATTGACGCCCGTGGGAAGGAAGATCCACAACGTATGTCACGATCCGCCAACACTGACCTCCACGGTGCTGGATTATAGACTTGTGCCAACACCGTGGCTCGGCACAGTCAATGTTAAACTTTAACCACATGTTAATCACTGAATAGATGAGTAACAATACGATCTGCTTTGGCCTTCAGTGCATTCTACTTTAGCTCTGACTTACTATGTATATGGGGAAAGGCTATGACGCCCATTGCTTTTTATAGGAAAATGCTTTGACTTGACGATAGCTTTTTAGTAATGGAGCAAATTCTTCAGCAGGTGAGGCAGTTGGAGAGTCTCAGGCCCCTCCAGTGTCTCCTGACGCTATGAGGCTTATGAAATAAGGTTCCAAAACCATCGTGTCATAAGCTGTTGTTTTCAGTGGATCCAATAGGCACTCCTGAGATTGTCCTTCCATTTGTCCAGGGACACTTCAAATATCATCACAAATATTCCAGAATGTCTGGACCAATTTCAGTGACGGCTAAGCTTACCAATACCATTGCGAGATCTTCTGTACAGTTTTTAGATAAGGCAACAAAACACTGGAAATAAACTTTTAACTGGCGCACCAGTGTGATTAAGTGCATGTGCATTACAATGTGTGACATGCTGTGGGTATACACTAGGGCTGAACGATTAATCGATTTCAAATCGAAATCGCATTTGAAACAATGCGATTAGCAATTAGCAAAGGCTGCGATTTTTGGCATTTTAAAAGTCCTATTATTGGAATTATTGTAAATTTATTTAGCTTAACAATTCTATGTTTGATTGGTCTATTTCAATAAAAAAATACATGTTGGAAGCAATTCATATATTTTAAATTCTCATCCTTGCATTATAATATACAGAGCAGTTCATATTTTGATGGTATCATGTGCTAATGCTCAATCACATGTTTTAAATCTGTTACACAGTGAATATTGAACTGAAGCTTGACTTAAAAAAAAACTTAATCACAAATCAAATCGCAATATCTGTCAGAAAAATCGCAACTACATATTTTCCCCAAATCGTTCAGCCCTAGTACATGGCACGTAATTATATTTTTTATACAGCGCCAAATTGAAAGATCGCAAAAATGTCAACACCCCATGAAAAAAAAGCTTTTAAAATTCTAAATATATTTACAAAATAATACAACGAATGTGAACGGATTGCACACACAACCCTCTCCTCCATGCCCTCCCCCAAATCCCTCCATCGTCACTCCACGCACGACATCGGCAAACCGGTCACGATCGTACGACGAAACGCACGCACGCGCGACTTAACAAAAGCGTTCACCTGTTGCCCACCCCACCCTACTGCCCGCCCGTGCCGTGCTGCGTTGCGCTTTACAGATGGCGCAGCTCGGCAGCGTGGGCGAGTCTGGCGGCGCAGTCCAAGCCGCGCACCGGGGCGCCGGCTTGGACTGCGCGGCGCTCACGTGCATGGTGCAGTTGGCGCAGATCCTGGTCGGCGCCGGCCTCGGCGCGATCGTCAACGCCGTTGGCAGCGTGGTGGTCGTGGCGATCTCGGGGTCGGCCGTCGCGCTCTTGGGCTGCGTCTTCATTGCTGTGTTCATCCGAAGCTGAGCCGTGATTTACGATGGTTCGTTTTTTTGAATGTGTGTTTTTCACCAAACTCGACCACCCAACCTTTGAATGTATCCGCACAGCGAGCGGAGAAACTTTCGGCCGCTTTGCTCAAATATTGCTGAAGCGAAAGGTGCCGTGACAATTGTGACAAAGTTCAGAGGTTTTGCATGTTTTACACGGTTTATTCCTTGTCTCTTCAGATGGAAATGTTACTATTTTCGAAAAAAATTATACTCCAGGTGTTATTTAATCATTTTAATATATACACACACAAGGAATGTGTGTGATTAATCCTGTAGTTTCCAAACTAGAGTTTGTAACATTCTAAGGGACTAGAGATACACATACTTTTAGTTGGTGATACAGTTTAATATTTCTAATAATATTGTTATAAAGTCCTTTGTTAATACACTACTGGATTGAGGTACTGCCTCACCATTATAATCATGTGGGTTTAGTAATAGGTTTTTACCCTTTTTTCTGCCACAAAAACTGACACCTTTATTCAAGGCATCATGTTTGCAATAACCACAACACAAGCAGTCAAAATGCAAACAAGAGACAACTCTGATAATAAAATGCACTGTCCTTGAATTTGATTGGTGCACACCCGAGACGGCTTTTCTTAGAGCCCAGTCTCCATTGGTGTTGGACCAGAAGACGCCAAAAGGCGTACAACTCAAAAACAGCGCACCATCAGAGTATTGAGAGCTCGGGGTAAGCACTTACATTATGATACCTCATTTGCCAGTAACAAGATATAGTAATAGGTTGTATTGCATTTTGACTGCTTGTGTTGTGGTTATTGCAAACATGATCCCTTGTATAAAGGTGTCAGTTTTTGTGCCAGATAAAAGGGTAAAAACCTATTACTATATCTTGTTACTGGCAAATTAGGTCTCAATGTAAATCATGTGGGTTGTTTGTGCATACTTCAAACTGGGCAGCGTGGGTCAGTGAGGGGGCGGAGAAGGTACCGAACTGGTTTAGATATCACTCCACTTTTGTGAAATGTAGATGGTGATCAAACTCAGGTGATGGGGTTCGTACAGTGATGCGTTAACCACTGCGCCACCACTCCACTCCAGTTGATTATATTTACACTACAATACAGATAGTGCATTGTCTGTGGGCTTTATGCATTTTGGCGTCCTCTGGTCGAACACCGTTTGAGGCGAGGCTCAAAAGAAAGCTGTCTCTGGTGTGGACCAATCAGTTTCGAGGACAATGCATATATTATCAGAGTGTTTTTTTTGCATTCTGACCACAAGCATTGTGGTTAATGCAGACATGATTCCTTGTAAAATGTTTCAGTTTGGTGTTTTAACATCTTAACATCTGTTTTGTTGCCAGAAAAAATGTGAAAAAACCTTTAATCATATTTTGGTACTGGCAAAGGAGGTCCCATTATGATACAATACAGAATTATAGCTACACTGAAATATCACGAACTCAAAAGCGTACAAAAGGCAAAAAAAAATGGTTGACACATACTTAAAATACGAGATGCAAACCCCACGTAAACATTTGAAATACGCTAATTATTCATTTCAAGTGTACAGAAATCGTATTTGTACCCAATGATGTTGTGAGAGTTCTTCTTGTCTCATGATAAAATACCAATGCAAGGCATCCTTTTAAGCCCGCGTTCCCAGCGAATGAGATGAGGTGCAAACCATTGGGCGCATATCACTAATGACTGTCCAATATAACACGTGGAACGTCTGGCCTCCCCTCGGCTACTCTAGATGTATATGTAGCCAATTGCTTTGTTCAAACGCCGTACGAGAGAAGGAAGACTCGATGGCGGGTGTCTAATGTTATATAAACCTGCTTTTTGTCCTCCTGCAAGTGTCATGTGATGATTACATTTCTTTTGGATGAAGCAATCCCGATGTGATTTTTTTGTTGTTGTAAAAGTTATTTGTGTTCAACACTCACACATGCGATGAGTGCAATGGATGTACTTCATACACTTCACTCTGTTTCCACCAGGCAAACGTGGCTCGCCATATTCATTAACATTCATACGCGATTGCATTACACTGAGCAAATAAAAATAAAATCTTGCCCATTAGTCCCTGGTCATTGCACCATCCGTTCCAAAATGTGATACGAAATGCATTGTACGAAATGCATGTCAAACAATCTTCTTTACCAATAAAAGGCATTTTTGTCTGTCCGGCTGTCTATCTGTCCGTCTGTCTGTGGACGCACACTTGCGAAGGATTTGGCTCGCAAACCGTGGGGTTTACGTTTAAGAAAAGTAGCCAGGCACCATGCGTGTAAGCCCCGTGGTGAGCCAGCGCTATTCCGTTTTCCCATCTGTCAACTTTAAAGTAGTTAAATTAACAATTTTGTGCTATTATTGATTTGAAGCTTTCGGGACTGCAGGAATCCATACTCCTTGTTCTTTCGGTAAAGTCACGTAGTTATAAATACATTAAAATAATAATGGTACAGATACAATGGGAGGCTGATCGATGCCCGGGTGCGGTCAAGGGATGGCTCCCTATTGCTCAACCATGTTGTGTATTGCTGATAATCTGGTAATTGCTGCTTACTCAGAGGAGGTGTGGCCTTACCATCAGCCCCACCAAAACTAAGCACCTGCCTGGGTATTTTGTACCATCGGACACTCCACCCCCACAACTCCCAATTGGTGATAGGGCAGTTGTGGAGAGAGTGGAGAGTTTCCCATACCTTGCCAGTGTGCTCATGACCGGCTCCAGTTGAACAGCATAGGTCTCACTCCGAATCAGTCGAGCGGCATTATCTTTTCATCGGTTGCGTAACGCTGTGTGGAAGCTACCTGGTCTATCGCTCCGCACAAAGCTTCAGGTCTTCTCGGCCACAGTCATTCCCTCCCTTCTCTGCGCTTGCGAAATATGGACCCCTCCTAATGGAACTTCTTCGTCGGTTAGAAACATTTAGGCTGGCCTGCCTTCGATCAATCCTGGGTTTAACCACGCTGGATTGTGTGAGCAGCTCAAAAATGCTTGAAAGTCGTGAACAAAGTCCCATCAGTGAGCTCCTCCGGCAGGCAAGGCTGCGTTGGCTGGGTCATACAGCCCGCATACCCAGCTACCACATGCCTAAACAGCTTTTGTTCGGCCAGATCGAGGGGGCTAAACGGGCGCGGCGCGGGCTAGAGAAGAGATGGAGTGATGTGGTACAGGAGGATGTGGAGCTGAGTGGACTTGCCGATGACTGGTACCAGCGGTGTCAAGATCGGCCTCTGTGGAGGAGGCTCGTGAACGACGCTACTGTGCAGTTGGAGGCAGTCCCCCTCCAACAACAACGGAAGGCGGAGGAGCGACGTTCACAACAACGAGCCGAGCGCTGGGTGGCTAAAGCACAGCAGGTTGGCACGGTAGGGGGCACAGGTGGTGCATCAGCCAGTCGTCTCAGTCAACCTGTGGCATCTGGGTCTGCCCCATGATCTGCCAGCGGGCGTTCGACACTTCACATGGCCTCAAGGTGCACATCGCCTGGCACAAGCGTCGTGGTGACGTCACCGCCACTTAGTGGCGAATGGCGGTTGTTGATGTGTGTTAGTCCATATGTGTGTGTAAGTCCATATGTGTGTGTGTGAGTCGATGTGTGTGTGTGTGTAAGTCGATGTGTGTGCGTGGGTCCATGTGTGTGTGCAAGTCGATGTGTGTGTGTGATTCAATGTGTCTGTGTGTGGGTCGATGTATGTGTGTGTCGATGTGTATGTGTGTGTGTGTTAGTCGAAGTGTGTGCGTAAATCCATGTGTGTTTGCGTCAATGTGTGTGTCAGAATCAATGTGTTTGCGTGTGTAAGTCCATATGTGCGTGTAAGTCGATGTGTTTGTAAGTCGATGTGTGTGTGTGTAAGTTCATGTGTGTGTGTCTGAGTCGATAGGTGTGAGTCAATGTGTGTGTATACGTCTATGTATGTGTGTGTGAGTCCGTGTGTTTGTGAGTCGATGTGCATGTGAGTCGATGTGTGTGTGTGTTTTTTCGCCTGGGCAACGCCAGATACTTCCCGCTAGTATTTTTTATACGCGGCTGCTCCTGCACACGTAAACAAAATCATCTGAGGATACGTATTCTTTTATTTATAATGGAAATGTTCCATGCGTATAAATGGTAACTGTTCAAAGCATGCCTCTACTGTAGGCTTTGAGCAATAGCGTTTGCATTATGATTGCGGAATATTTGTGCCAAGTCCAAATGCCATTAATTTCTCCAAACCTATACAAACTAGTGGTGACCTGCAAAGTAAGAAAAGTAAAAATCCATTATTATTATCATCGTCATCATTTACTTCCGTAGTGATCTTTAGTGTCAACATTACTGCATTGTATCACAAACTGGACGCAAAGCAACCCTTTATAGATTAATGGGACAATTGTTGATTGCAGAGTCCTCCAGGAAATCCGCCTGTGTGTGTCTGCCCGTACCGCAAACATGAAACTGAATGCAATATTTAACATGTTATGATGAAAGCGATGGAGCCCTACTACTCAAAACTATCACACATTTATTTGTATGTTGAGTCAACAGCTCAGAAATAAAGTGATCGATCCACACCCCGAATTTACAATTCCAAAACTGGAACTACAGGATGATTGGTGTTTGTGTGTTTCAGATATAACTGCCAGTATTTCTCAATTGTGGATGTCTTATAAAATATGTATACATTTCAAAGAGTAGCAACATTTCAAAGAGTAGCATAAAAATATGTTTACTGGAACACAAAGAATAAAGAATAATCAATTGACAACGTTGCAAATTACTGGCCAATATAATGTGTTACCTTTGCAAAAACAAAGGACATAATTCATAATAAAGGTTCTTGGGTTAGATCGCGTTTATTTATAAATGTGTCGTAACCCTCCACCACCCGACACGGCCAATCAGCAAAAAAAGTGTCACGTTGACAAAGACAAATAATTCACTACTTCAGCCCACCGGTGTGTTGAAGAGTTAATCCACATCTACAGTTTGAGTACGACGTTTCGCTGGTAAATACTTCCAGCATCATCGGGCAATTCGCCAGAATGGTAAAGCCCTCGCTTGCTCCTGGTTTTATATAGGGCAGCAGGGTGACGTCATCACTTAACTCATCAGGTGCAGTGATTAGAGGCGGAGGGGGGGTGTAATGTAATTATATAATCGATTAGTAATCAGTCATTGGTTATGATTAGTAATGAGTTGTAGATTAGTAATTCTTTAAATCAAAATGTAATGTGTATTATTTAATAATACGCTTCCAGGCCGCACTAAGCCGGTAGCTGTCAGAGCGATTAAAGTTATTCTTGTTCCTCTCAATTTCAATGGATTCTCTAATTAGTCTTTGCCAGTAATAATTAGTTTTACACACCACTGCAACATTGTCAAAATCAATTGAGTGTCCTTGTTGACAAGCATGTTCTGCCACTGCCGACAGTTGTGTTTGAGATAATTTAATATTTCTCTGATGTTCTTTTAGTCTTACGCTGATGTTACGTCCCGTCTGCCCAATGTAGCAGCTGCCACATGAACAATTAATCCGATATACACCTTCTGTTGATAGTTTAGGTAATGCGTCTTTAGTGCAAGATACTAGTTTTTGAATTTTGTGTACTGTACCAAATCTTACTGTAATGTTTTGCTTTTGCAAAACACGGGCTAATTTGTCAGTTACTCCTGAGATATATGGAATTTTTATTGTTTTAACAATCTGGTCGCTTTCAGTAGTATTGCTTTGCGATCGTGATTTCGCATTCAGTGCTCTGTTAATTTGAGCATTATTGTAGCCATTCTGTCGTAGTGCGTCTTTAACGTGTTTAATCTCTCTCACTAGACTCTCACCATCTGACACTGTTTTCGCCCGATGTACGAGCGTCTTGATAAGAGAGGATTTTTTTTTTTTTTGAGCTGAATGATGATGTAATTCTGCATTCAGATAGGCATCAGTGTGCGTTTGCTTTCTGTAAACGCTGTGTGTTATTTTACCGTTTAGTCCATGTCCAAGTGAAATATCTAGGAATGGGAGTGTGTTATTTTGCTTGGACATGGCCTAAACGGTAAAATAACACACAGCGTTTACAGAAAGCAAACGCACACTGATGCCTATCTGAATGCAGAATCACATCATCATCCAGCTCAAAAATCCTCTCTTATCAAGACGCTCGTACATCGGGCGAAAACAGTGTCAGATGGTGAGAGTCTAGTGAGAGAGATTAAACACGTTAAAGATGCACTACGACAGAATGGCTACGATAATGCTCAAATTAACAGAGCACTGAATGCGAAATCACGATCGCAAAGCAATACTACTGAAAGCGACCAGATTGTTAAAACAATAAAAATTCCATATATCTCAGGAGTAACTGACAAATTAGCCCGTGTTTTGCAAAAGCAAAACATTACAGTAAGATTTGGTACAGTACACAAAATTCAAAAACTAGTATCTTGCACTAAAGACGCATTACCTAAACTATCAACAGAAGGTGTATATCGGATTAATTGTTCATGTGGCAGCTGCTACATTGGGCAGACGGGACGTAACATCAGCGTAAGACTAAAAGAACATCAGAGAAATATTAAATTATCTCAAACACAACTGTCGGCAGTGGCAGAACATGCTTGTCAACAAGGACACTCAATTGATTTTGACAATGTTGCAGTGGTGTGTAAAACTAATTATTACTGGCAAAGACTAATTAGAGAATCCATTGAAATTGAGAGGAACAAGAATAACTTTAATCGCTCTGACAGCTACCGGCTTAGTGCGGCCTGGAAGCGTATTATTAAATAATACACATTACATTTTGATTTAAAGAATTACTAATCTACAACTCATTACTAATCATAACCAATGACTGATTACTAATCGATTATATAATTACATTACACCCCCCCCCTCCACCTCTAATCACTGCACCTGATGAGTTAAGTGATGACGTCACCCTGCTGCCCTATATAAAACCAGGAGCAAGCGAGGGCTTTACCATTCTGGCGAATTGCCCGATGATGCTGGAAGTATTTACCAGCGAAACGTCGTACTCAAACTGTAGATGTGGATTAACTCTTCAACACACCGGTGGGCTGAAGTAGTGAATTATTTGTCTTTGTCAACGTGACACTTTTTTTGCTGATTGGCCGTGTCGGGTGGTGGAGGGTTACGACACATTTATAAATAAACGCGATCTAACCCAAGAACCTTTATTATGAATAATATTGGTCGCGAAAGCCTACGTGTTAAACTGAAAGGACATAATGTCATACAGACATGTATGCATTTACAAATCAAATAATGTTCAGTAGAAACTTATCCACACAACAATAAAGTACATTCGTTTCCACTGTGCCATGCTGGGGCCATGCCTGAACCAGCCTGGCACAGCTCTACAAGGATCCCAGTTTTGTCACTGCGGAAGCTAAGCCGTGCCACGGACATCATGTGCAGTAATACGTGTGTCCCCTTTTTTCTGGCAACAAAACTGAAACCTTGGTGTGGACCAATCAGTTTCAAGGACAATGCATATATGATCATAGTATGGTTTTTGTTTGCATTTTGACTGCAGGTATTGTGGTTAATGCAGTAACATGAATCCTCGTAAAAGGTTTCAGTTTTGTTGCCAGAAAAAAGGGGGAAAACCCTATTATTACATTTTGGTACTGGCAAAGGAGGTCTAACGCTAATTATGTAATCTCAAAACAAATTTTGACACGAAAGTCACAGCCTGCCAAAGCGTGTACCAGGCCTCTCAGCTTTTGGCCGGCAGGTTAACTTATAGCAAAGCATGAAGTCCCAAGCATCGCATGAACCTTTAAGCACGGTGAGATTTACGAAGGCTCACGGTCCCCAGGCATTGACTCACATTGTCGAAACGTGAAAAGGGCACAGTTTGACATACAATGGAGGGTTATTTTTCGCTCCTCCAACTGTGCTCAATTTGTCTCAATTCTCTTTTTAGTGTCGCTCATAAATAACATCAATGAGAAGCAAAGTGGTGTACGTATATCTCGGAACTATGGATCTGCTCTTAGTCTTTAAGGGTCTGCCCAAGGCCTGAGCAGTCTACCATAAATCATGATGACCCACGCAACTGCAGTTTGAAAACCACTAATATAATCAATCAGGGTTGGCAAGAGCCTTTGTAGAGACTTCGTAGAGTTATTGCACAGGAAAATATGTCCCTTAAACAGTTAATTACTATCAACGGGGCATTTTTCAGTTTCCAGTTTATTTATTTATTTTTGGTATAGCCCTGTGAGCCATTCGGCTCTTGAATCGGGTGCAACCACAACAAACAAAAAAACAAAAACACGAAGAAAAAACATCTTGTGAACAAAAGAAATGCTATAAAGGAATTGTTTAACACGCAGGCTTTCACAACCAATATTATCCATAATAGAGGTTTTTGGGTTAGATCGCGTAAATATAAATGTGTCGTTAAACCTGCCAACAGCCAATTAGTAAGGTTTGTTGCCTGATTATGCTTGTTCTAATTACTGGCGAAACGTCGTACTCGAATTGTAAATGTTGTGGGTTTACGCTCCAACATAACGGTGTGCTGTACTAGTGTAGTGAGTTCAACTGAGTCACAGACATACACTTGGAGGCAACACATTTATTTAACACCAACACACGGGGTAACTGCCCCTTAACAGAATAACAACCTATGGTGGTGACCACCAGGCTAACCACACTAATAACAACCTGTGGTGGTGGACCACCAGGCTAACTACACTAATTACAACGTAACAAGCTACAACGGACCGGACCACAGCTCGGGTCCAGGTCCACGTGTTGGAGACTCTGTAGGACGTAGAACGCAGACGAAGGTTTCTTCAGGATGAACAACAACGCCGGTCCCTCTTGGGGACCCGAATTAGATCCTCTGTGGCGTGGCTGACTCCGCCCTTAGCCACGACCACCTTCCAGAATCCTCGAGCAGGACCTGGACCCCGACCACGTGACCACCTCGAGCCCCCACTTGCGGCCCCTTTGTTGACTTTAACTGGTCACGTGTCCTCTCGGGTCAACCAGAGTGCCCTCATTCCTATGGCCGGCACTCCCACACCCTATCCTGTAGGGCTGGCGTGGTGCCACCCAGCACTATCAATCAGTGCTCACTGTACTCCTCCAGGGCCGGTACTACACCCACACCATAGTGGTGTCCGTGATGTCGTTACATCACACGCCGTGTCTCTCTAGGGCTGGTACTACACCCACACCATAGTGGTGTCCACGATGTCGTTACACCACACGCCATGCCCCTCTAGGGTCAGTACTACACCCACACCATAGTGGTGTCCGTGATGTCGTTACATCGCACGCCGTGACTCTCTAGGGCCGCTACTACACTCACACCATAGTGGTGTCTGTGATGTCGTTACATCGCACGTTGTGCCTCTCTAGGGCTGGTACTACACCCACACCATAGTGGTGTCCACGATGTCGTTACACCACACGCCATGCCCCTCTAGGGTCAGTACTACACCCACACCATAGTGGTGTCTGTGATGTCGTTACATCGCACGCCGTGACTCTCTAGGGCCGCTACTACACTCACACCATAGTGGTGTCCGTGATGTCGTTATATCGCACGCCGTGACTCTCTAGGGCTGGTACTACACCCACATCATAGTGGTGTCCGTGATGTCGTTACATCGCACGCCGTGCCTCTCTAGGGCCGCTACTACACTCACACCATAGTGGTGTCCGTGATGTCGTTACATCACACGCCGTGACTCTCTAGGGCCGCTACTACACTCACATCATAGTGGTGTCCGTGATGTCGTTACATCGCACGCCGTGCCCCTCTAGGGTCAGTACTACACCCACACCATAGTGGTGTCTGTGATGTCGTTACATCACACGCCGTGCCTCTCTAGGGCCGGTACTACACGGTGACATCCGGCGATGTCACTACACTCGTAACGAATTGGCATGTTTGTTAACGTGACAAACCTTACTAATTGGCTGTGTCGGGTGGTGGCGGGTTCAACGACACATTTATATATTGACGCGATCTAACCCAAAGACCTATATTATGAATTCAGGAATAGCTTAACTATTCTCGTAGTAGTTTCCCGGTGAGCGAAATGTTTTAAAAATATCACGAATTTGCAAAGGCACAATGTGCATTCACGCTGACAATCACTAACCTCGTTCACCGCTGATAATTACCGTAATTAGTCGGGGTGATGTAACACAAAGCGTGCACCACGCGTAGCGAATGGCAAGGACAGCACTTAGAGACCCGGATCGTTTGGGTTGACAGGCAACGCATCTGTACAGCTACGGCCCGTTTGCTAATTCCACTGCTGGATGAGGTCCTCCAAACCCCATGCCAATGGTTGTATTCCTCCTTAATCATCTTAAAGCAGCATGACTACTCGTGAAATCTCCCTGCAGGCTATGCACACGAGTCTTTAGCCCAGCGTGTGCTCTATGACCGTATGCAGCAGTAACACCTTTTAAAGTACCGCACATGTCTATATACAGCCACAGTGTCAATCTACTGCTGGATGACGGCCTCCCCAAGCTACTATTCGACCATACTGCACGACGGCTGGTCATCGCGGGTCGGTGAAGCCAGGAATAATAGACGTGGGAGCATAGATATACAGCATTTGGGGATTCTGCTGAACCGCCTTTTTAAAATTATCACTAGTCTATCCCATCACCTGCTTGTGCCGAAATTTTTGCGGGATCTCGGAAACTACGGAGGGTCACGCCTGGCTCAAGTTGCTTGGATGGGTGAGAAGCGATGTGCACGCCACGGGGTGCTATGGGCGTGTGATTGCCAGGGCAAGGTGCCAGAAAAGGGCAGTACGGCAATGGGCGTGTTCCACAGTTGGTTTGGTTCTATTTATGGTGGCTGTGTTTGTCTGTTGGTTGAATTAGTATATAGCTGTGCAGATAATTAAGTGCTATCCCCTTGTATGCATGGGTTTTTACCCACGATATTACAGTTTTCACCCACACGCCACACTTGAATAGTCTTACGACTCGGTGAGGCTTTCAATAATGATCGGTAAATAATTGGCTTCATCATTACGACTAGCACATCCAAGCATGGCCGGCATAGAGGAGCATGCCACGCGTGCTCTCTCGAGTCGAGAAGTTCCCTCTCGTGTAGGCCCTTCCGATAGCTGTGGTGGCAAGAGAAAGTAAATTCACGGGGTTGTGCTTACTGTGAGTTGTGTGGCTTGGAGCAATGATAGCTGTGTGATCGTCTCTTGTCAAATATGGAATATTTAATTTTCGTTTCCACCAGTGGCGCGCGCACACATCCGTCTTGCGCCACAGTGGCACGGTCTGTCATGTGTGACGCGCTCCTCTGAAGTAAATGCCAAGGTGGCGCATGTCAAAAGGTGAAGGAATGCGAGGCATGTAAACGGTTTCGCGACAACCGAGGTTGCTCAACACACGAGCGCGTTCACCGGTTGTGATTTGTGGTAATTGGACACCCCTAGGTTGAATTCACAGCGGTGTGGATGTGATGAGAAATAAAACACCCCCTCTCCATTTATCCCCCGATGATTAAATTAATTATTGCGATTGAAGATTGATTTGTCTTTTTTTGTTTGTTTAAATATCGCTATGAATGCAAGCGCCTTGTAGCGGGTGTGACTGTGAGAGCCACGTGATCCAATTCCGTACAACATACAAATAAAACGTAGTCGAGCCTTAAGGATGATATTTGATTATTGCATCGTAAACTTAACACGCATAGAGTACACGGAGACCGTGTGGCAGACATGCATCACCCGTTGTTGTGTGCTTGAACCTATACATATGCCTAACACATATGCTATGTAGTGTCACGGATGTGATGTAATATCTTAATGCAACATACATTATTTTCTGATGCTGTTTTTTTACGGTGTGTATGTTACACTTCTTTCTCACCGTGCGTAGCCAACCAAGCGAATCGGAGGTGGACAGTGGTACACAAGCACAATTGTTGCATATGTGCTATAAAGAAGGGCTATTGCTCGAAATGTCACCTAGCATATATATTCCCTTGAAGGTCACACTATTATTGAGGGAATATGTTGAGTTTTTTTGTGGATGCAAATATATATTCATATGCACTAAATTACTCAGCAACAAAACAGGTGCGGACATTCAATCATAAGTGTGCTGAACAGAAGTCACACAAGCAACAAGTGCCTCCATAATGATCATAAATACAGCACATAAATGAAATGCTTGAACCTGAAAGGATAAAAAACTAAACACATCCAGAAAACACAACTATGATACATTTTGCACCCTGAGAAGGCACACTCTAAAAACGTGCCTGCAGCTGTGAAAGAAATACGGGACATTGGGTGAAATGCAGTTTTGTAAAATGATGGCTTTATGCAAACTGTTTTATGTAATCATTTTATGTAATCATGAGACTATCAGCCCCAGAGGGTTAGGGTTGAGTGGTGGAACACGTAAGATGGGACAGCTTGTCCCAAAAATTACTCTTCAATCTAAATTGCAAAACATCTACCATTGTCTCCGGTGTACTTGTACATATGCCACACAGCAGCGCGTGCTATTATGTTCACGTAATTTTTTGTTAAGTTAATGATTTGCAATAAAAAAAAACATATAAAACGTATTTCAGTCGTTGTACATTACATATTTATTCATTTCGTTCTGAAATATTATATTTTACACGAACAACAACTTCAATGCAGAGTATTTTACTGCGACTGTATTAATAATCACTTTCACAAGCTGAACACCAACACATACACACTGGCCATGTATGCGGGGGTTACATTTAGAAGAAGAAACGGCCCGGCATGAAACGGACACCGATTAAATAACGTATACGACAAATCAAGACGTGCTCCAGTGGCACCTCCATGTTCGTTTCGTGCATTTGCCCGCGCTCAAATTCAGCATCTACTCATCGCGACAGTGGTTCACAAAAACAACAAAAAACACACTTCAGTATGATCCGCACCTTTCATTACATCTTATCACAAGAGTAACGGTCTTTCATTGGTTGGAGCAGCCAGGCGGTAGGATGTGGAAAATAGATTCAACACCCCCCCTCCCACCCAACCGAACTTCTAATGAAGACCTCGGTGAAGACTGGCGAACACGTGCAGGTGCAGTGTGTGATTGCGGCTGTTTGTAGGGGCTGGTCTACCGCCTATCTCACTCAAGAAGACAATGATCCGGATTTGTATACTCTTCGACAAGAGTCGACTTAATGGCAACGTGGTGGCAATGTCCGCCATCTGCATGTATTAGCGCGGAGGGTATGTTACGCATGCACGGGGGTAATATTATCACGAGTGAAACTAAAACTATTGAACTAAACTATGTTTATTCAAACCAGGTAAGGCTCACTGAGCTTTTTCAAAAGCGACGAAGTGGCTTATCACGTGTAAATGTATACCAACCAAATACTCTCAATGACATGTTAATTCTAAATGTGGAGGGGAAATACCGGAGACCCCGGAGAAGAATCTACGCGACCACGGTCGGGATGGAAGCCACGATCATCCCACATACCAGGCGATGGAGTTATCTCGCTACCGCGTGGGCCTGAGTTGTTGACTGTTCCACCCATCTCCCAGGCCCTTAATTCAGTTATTCACACGCTCTGCCTTACATGGGCAAGGTAGCCATAGAATACTAATTATGTATCAGTTACAGGACTGTACTTCAAACACGAGTGTTACATGATTGGGCCTGAGGTCTAAAGTACAGATGGTTGGATGATTTGGGGACCATGTCAAACATTCCATGAGAAATCTAAGCTCTAAAAAATGAAATACGTCAAAAACGAAGCTGGCAAGCCACACAATGGCTTCAATTATAGCATTGCACATGCTGAACTATGATAATATCAATGCAATTCACGAAGAAAGAAAGTGCACAACACAAGCGAAACTAACTTTGCAGGTTTTAGGTTTTAAAATACATTAATAATGTTTTATCAGTTATCGCTCGCCCAGGACAAAATGCACAATGGATTACACGATCACAGAGCCACAATTCAAAGAGTGATGACCAAGGGCAATTTATGCAACAGGTATATAAAGTGCGGTGATTTTTTTACGAGTAAATTAGGAAATGCTCGTATTATTCTGCAGTGATTTATAATATCATGGCAATGAATGGCCCATCGACTTTATTATAACACTGCTCTTTGTTGTGTTCATCGACTGTATTAATGATTGAGCAGTAGCACATTTAGCTGATATTCTAACATGCTGAAGCACTCTAGGATAACGTGATCTGCCTCTAAGTGTTTATATATAAAGTGCATAATTAGCAAATATTTGCACGTGTATATGTTTTTTTATATATATAAAATGATCGCTGAATAAATCACAATACTTTAGTATATATTTAAAAAAAGTAATCAATGGTCTAATGTTATGTCTACTTGGCCATTCCTTATTCTAAAGGCACAAGATGACATTTATTCATGATATATAATGTATGCACGTATTTTGTTGTTGTTGTTGTTGTACACAATGTACGTTCAAATACAAAATATACACCACTAGGTTCATGTTCTCTCTTTCGATTTTTTTTGCATACTCTGTGTCTCTATATAACTGGTTTCCATTACATTTTGGGAATATAGTAGCACATTCCAAATGAGAATATTCCTGACCCGCAGGTAATAGCACGATCAACACCTGAAATGAGCCAGCTTCATTGCCAAGAGAGAGCGTCTTCCTCCTTTATTCTACGTGAGAAACGAAGCACGTGCTCCTGATTTTTTTCTCTCACAACCTACTTCATAGTAAACAGTATTCATTCCATAGAGTTTCTTTGGGATGTGAGTCTTATACCGGTATACCTTTAAATTGCGTTATAGGATTCGTGCACATTACTACATTATTTAAGAATTATTGTTGACTTAAAAAAAATGCAAATTATTTACCCATGACAGCCTCACCAAGTGTCAAAACTCTTCTTAAGGATTGTCCTGCATTTTAATGTTTTTTTTTTGCCAAATGGGAGGAAGCCAGAATTACCGAGAGAGAAGATCTCACGTAAGAGCAGGTGACACTCCACACTCCACACGACCATGCTCTTGGCCACCACACGGCCCTGTATCGACATCGGTGGGGAAACTTTGATGGCTACCCCTGCAACAAATCCTCATCAGGCTCAAACCTACATGGCTTCTGAGATCTAAGGAAATTACCATATCTTCCACAAACTTAGATAATCATTCTGTTAACCGCAGTTTCATGAATACCATTAATGCTGTACTGTGAATAGGTTCACAATGCAATATTTACTTGAGCACCCCAAACAAAATAGTAGCGAGTCAGTGTCAAAGTTCCACTCTCGTATAATTTGTGCTCGAACATTACCTCACTGTAAACCACCACAACGAGCGGTTGTGCTGCCCAGCTCTATAATTGTACCGCGTGCTGTTAGACACGGTGTCTGACGTTTCGCTCCGCGTGCTGTGAGCTAATTCAAACGATGAATTGATCGAAGAAGCTCCCAGCACATGGCGCAAAACGTCGAACAACATGCACAACAGCACAGCGCAACAACCCGAAATTACACCACAGAGGCATGAACGCAAGGTTCAAGCGTATAAAGGTGCACTGCCCTTCCCCCGCACATCCGATTAGCAGGGTCGGCTACGTACGGTGCGAAAGAAGTTCAATATACATACATCCTGAATTGATGTTGCGGGGATTCACACGTTACCTGAACATCAGAAGTTAAGCCGCATCCCAAAGCAAACAGCTAATGAAATAATGTAACAGTGGAACATAATTCCGATTGTACACTGATTTATCTGAGATGCAATGGCTCAATCTACTCTTGCCAACGGCGGAATAGTACGATCAATACCTAGAGGAAACCTTGGGCGTGTTTTTTTCCCATTTAAATATGATTCCATCACTCTTCATAATGCAGTGTCACGATTAACTTCAGGGGGTCAGGCGAACCTATTATGTTCAGCGTATATTGAAAGAACAATTATTTCCATACATGCGATTCACGTGCCCGCGTTGTGAGCTCAAGAATCAATATTACATCGATGTCGTGACGCGTTGTGGCACCGCTGCTTCTCAATAAGCAGCCAAAGGGAGTTAGAGGGCTCTAAACATTACAACACAAATGTTCACGAGTGTGTGTTGCTCAGCATTCAGCAGCTACGTATAAAGTACATATCATTTATATATATTACACACAGTGAAGTATATATATTTACATGCATTTTTGTATGTTGTGACACACTTTCAGCCCCTTAGTCCCAGTTAAAGAGTACTGTTGACAAAATTACGGTATTCTCTCGTTCCATAGACAACTTCACTGTTTTCTAAAAGTGCTTTAAGAACTCTAGCGAATGCGCAGGGTGTCCACAAAGGTGTGATCTATTATTCAATAATTATGAGACAGCAGTTTGTTCTCGATCAATAATTCAGATTCCCCCGAATAGCCTGTTGCCTGTCGCTGCAAGTACAATTAGCGAAGATCTATGAAGGCCAGCATGGTACACCACGCCAGGTACTCATTTAAGGCTGAATCTATCTCTGGGAGTCCCAGGACTGCCACTGGTATTGGTTGTGAGCCGGCATCGATCTCAGCTCGCCGAGGGTCATAGCGTAATGCGCTAACCACTGCGCCACCGCTCCCCACAAAAACTATACACGCACACGCGGTAGTGTGAAGATTTTTTTTATCACGAGGGGTTCATCCTATCCTTCACGTGTCCACCATGGCGTTTGGCGACACACATCGCATCTAGATTGGAGAGAGTGCCAGGTGTCTCGCCCACCGTGATTGCATCGGCTGTGATTGTCTCCATTGATTGAGTTTAATGAATTCCTTTGCCAATATTTTCAAACCACATACCTCAAACCTTAAAACGCACCTCAAACCCAATTTTAATTATTTCACAAATAGATGATGACATCTTCGTGGACAGCCTGTACTTTGTCAATTATTACAGAGATGCCCTGTGATCATTGACAAACGTTATGGAACAGCACTGAAGACAACCTCATGTAATAATTCTGGGTCGCATGAGATTGTTTGTTAACCAAATGACATATCACTTTTGGGTTTTAAATTTGTGTTCACTCTGTTGTTACGTATTTATCAAACCCATGCGAGCAGCAATATTGGCACGTGGCTGGCTTGTATGACCCATTCCAGAAAGGTCCAGAATTTGGCCTTCAAGAGAACACAATGCAATTGTTGTACAACAGTGCAAGTATTTCATCGATTTAAAAAAACATACAATGAGGCAATACAAATGGTTAAATATCAATGGTATTTGTAAACCATATCTCTCACGATGTAATATTCACATTTTAGATGTTTTTGTTTTACATTTTCAATCAATACACAAGGACGAGTCTTGTTGTGATCTATAACTAGTCATGCGATGGATTTGTATTCACTCCCCACCATTTATGAGGCCAAAAAGCTACCCGTATATGACCTCTGTAAGTCTGCTGACCATGTTTGCTCTCAGAAATATTTAAAAAACACCACCTGTGTGAATGTTTACTATTTGCGGTTAGCGATGCTTGGAATAGATAATACCAGGGCTTAATTTCATCCGGAGCTTTTTGGGGCCGAGCTCCAGAAAATAATCCCTCCCAAGCCTTCCCCTGCCCCGCTTGGACAGGTCGATGGCTCCTGGAAATATTTAATGAGAGAATAATCTATGGATGTATACACTATATACGAACGAAACGTTTCAATATATATACATGTTAAACAATAGATAAAACACCGTGAACCCCACAGTGAAATTGAGAGAAGTTATCGACAGGCAGTTTTTTTTTCAAAGTGTTAATTACTTTAGCTTGCAGCCTTAGCTCTTTATTGAGTTGCTGTAGTCAATGGCATGCTTCACCGCTCATCGGGTTGCTCACCTCGCTTTCACTCTTCATAAATAGTTCTCCAAATGTCGAAAACAACCTTGTTGCAAACGACGTGGTGGCGAGTGATGTCAACGCGCACCTCAGTGAAAAACGAGCCACGCGTGAGTGGAGTTCAAACAGATCTAAGATTGACAGTGCGCGCTTGTGGCAAGAGAACAACACGCTTTGTCATCCCACCGATTTGTCATCCCACCGGCTTGTAACTTTTTACCATTTGGGTGACTCAATGTGACATGCGGAGCCACAGGCATTTCCGCTGAACTTTTGAGGGAAAAAAATTCCATCGCATTAGGGGGGGGGGAGGGGGGGTGAGACAACCACTGTGATGGTGATCTGGCTCTATAAACGCTTGTGTGCCGAAAGTCCGATTACAATTCGCCATAAATGTTATCCATCTTCGGTGCAATGCCTGTCGTTGTCATTACTGGGCACATTGCATGCATTGACCTAATCATCTCCAGAAGGTAGCTTGGCGGGACGATGGCTGGCAAGAAAATAACAAATCTTACGTTTAATTGAAGTCTATAAACATTCACAACATTCTTTCGTGACCAAATTACGTCTCACCATTAATGTTATATTAAAAATACTTATCCATTATTAATTTGAACCGACAGTGCGTATAACCACAAGGTGTATAATTGCGAAGCTAGCGTGACAAGAAAGACATGCATTTTATGAAGCTGACGTTTTTTCGAAGATTTCGGGAACATGCGTTCACCATTTCCCATGGTCTTGTGATGTCACGATGAATTTCACTCCGTTCGTGTCCACGAGGGAAATTAATTGCGATGAGATTTTTGCACATGAACTGATTTCACCACCTACATCTTTAGGCGTATATGCAGTTTTAAAAAAAGCACTCCATCCTGCTTTCATTCACTATTTATTTGATGTCATTTTTTTATATCAATCCACATTCAATAATTGTCATAAGTATATATTTTCTGCTGTGTTTTTCCAGTTGTGTGACTCCAAATTTTAAAATTTTGTTTAGCAACTTGTAGGTTACTTATTTTGTTTTACACGTAGGCTTTCGCGACCAATATTATTCATAATACACGTTTTTGGGTTAAATCGCGTTATTTATAAATGTGTCGTAACCCTCCACCACCCGACACGGCCAATCAGCAAAAAAAAAGTTTCACGTTGACAAAAGACAAATAGTTCACTACTTTAGTCCACCGGTGTGTTGAAGAGTGAATCCAAAACTGCAAATGTTGGGGATTTACTCTTCAACACACCGGTGGGCTAAAGTAGTGAACTATTTGTCTTTTATATTCTTAGTTTTCTCTTCAACGTGACTTTACCGAAAAAACTAAGAATATGAATTACTGCAGTCACGAAAGCTTTAAATCAAAATTTATTTGTCTTTTGTCAACATGACACTTTTTTTGCTGATTGGCCGTGTCGGGTGGTGGAGGGTTACGACAGATTTATAAATAACGCGATCTAACCCAAAAACGTGTATTATGAGTTACTTATTTTGCTCATAGGAATCTTGAACCACACTTTACGGCTTTCTTTGGCAAGTTCTTTAATAATTTCGTGTCGTTCATTGACATATGTTGTTTTAATGACCACGTGGTTATAAAGTCTGAGATGCCTAATAATTTCCCATTGACTTTACAGTTGTTTTTCTCAAAATCCAATTTCAAAAAATATCTTCTCATTCTAATTTTTATTGTCGTCACGTTCATCTGCATTCTGAGTTGTAAAAGTTTAATCTTTTAACAAATAGTCTCGATAAATCATATGTATATATTGATCACATGAATGCTATCAACTATATTGATTTGAATTAGGATGAACTGATGCAGGCATGACAAGCGCTCACAAATCAAGGCCGAACGGTTTTAAATTTATAAAAAACCATAATTATCATGATCCTTGATGGCTTCGCAATTTCAATTCCACGGAGAGTATCACACAGCCACACACACTCACATGTTGCAATAATAGAGTGTGCAATACAACGTACACTAACACATAACACACAAGCAGTCTATTAACATTATTACAGATGTAATAATGTGTAATGCTTCCAAATAATTAATACATTAACATTACATCTAGTTACGATTATCAGAATGTCTGAATTTCCACTCAAGTATGCACAAAATCTACACGGATTTGTAAAACTCTTCTTGAATCAATTTTTCAAAATTGGAAATTATAATGGATTGTGTTCAGTGTTCCGAATGAGTCCAGGTTAACAGTGTAATCATAGCAATTGTATTTTTACTTTCATGACCAATATTATGACGACCAATAATTGATTTATTTTGGGCTAAAGTGCAAAATATAATGTAATTTTGAGCTATGAGGGTTAGTTATTAATATTAGTATGGTGGGGGATGGAAAGTTATTGTTTGTTACATTATAGTTGGGTACATGTATTTCATTGAAGATATAACAATTTGCATGTATTTCTAAGGCACCTTCCACTACTATCTAAAGTTGTATACATTGGCATTTACTAACGATTTACTTCGACTTTTTTTTACCATTCTCAATTTGAACGAACGCAATAACACCGTAATGGAGTTAACCCATAGCCCGTGTTCGCCAATAATTAAATAAATTCACTTTGCTACACTATTTGTACTCTGTAAATTACAACGAAGCAGCAATCAGCTCTATCAAACCGGTTCACCTGCATAACTTTTCCCCATGGCGTCGTGGCGCCTACATCAGGTACCTTGAGCTCTTGCGAGCGCCTGGTGATGCTTGGCCAAAGATTTTCGTTTGCGTTTCAACGTAACCGGTTTTTACTGAAAAGGAAAACAAGCATTTGGCAATACATGCCCACGTGACAAGCCGATGTTTTTGTCCTTGCCTTTGTCTCGCTCGTGATGATGATTGCACACCACACCAGGTATTCATTTGCGGCTGAGTCTACCTAGAGGAGGCCCAGAACCAGTCAGATAATCGTCACCGGTTTTTGCATAGACCTCGGGTCGCCGGGTTTGTAGCAGACCGTATTAACCACTGTGCAACCGCCCCAACAATATATGGCATTAATTGGATTGGGTAGCTGAAAACACAACAAGCAAATGGCTCCAATGTTAAATTACTGGTGTTAAGCAAGCCGATTTAATCATACAATTTGCCACCACCATCTAAATGTTTACTTAAGTAGATTTTGTTGGCCAAGTCTGTATACACCACTTTAACAAAGTATGCACACAAAACACGAACTATTAAGCCAATCCTGTGATCTACATCGAAGAACAGACCCACCCACAGTGCACTCAACAATAACGATTTGATGGAATGTTTGCCAATGAGTTTACTCGTCCTCAATGTCCCCAAACAGTATGACTCCGTGTTTTTTTTTTCTACAATGTTGTGCTGCCCTTCCCCTCCCTGCAGTTGAAACACGCAGTTTGTCTACCCCCAGCGCGTACTCTCTTGATCGCACGCATCAGTAGTAACGTTTTTGTTTAATGATACTGGTTCGGACGCATGCCCATGTTACAGCCCTTATGTCAATCCGCCGCTGGAAGAGGGCCGTGCGGTTAACTGTGGTTAGGTATTTGAGCGCACTTCACCACGCTGGTCAGCACGGGTTCGTGAAGGCGGTGAGCTTAGACGTTGAAGGATAGTAGAATACAACGCTGGCCTCTCGCTGCACTGCCCGCTGCTGACGATGCAGTCCTGCGGCATTCTACGACGCCTGCTTTTCGCATTGGTGGTCGACCATCCGAGCGCTGTCCAGGTTCACACCTGCTGAGCTTCCGAGATCTGACGAGAACGGGCGCATTTCGGCGTGGGGGGAGGGGGTCATAGCTTCATAGGCTTCGTGCTTAAGTACAGTACTTGTCCGTGCATTTGCACAACCAACAGGATACACGCGCGCTCCCACCTCGCATGCGCCATCTGTGTGCGTAATGCGTTGAGTTCAGTGAGGTTAAATACAACCGTAATTACGTTTTACACACACCCAGGGTGTACAAGTGTAATAAATTGTGGCAGTATCTCAACCGAGCGTATGGATCACTACCACCATCAAAACGAATAGACGACCACGGTACCCTACAAAGCCCATTGCGAGGAAAAGTCTATAAATAAAATGTTTAAAAAAAAATACGATGAAATGCATCTCAGCGGGCCGAACCGCCTCGTGGCATCTTGAACGAGCAACACGCGTGGTGCAGAGTGTGCGCGGGGAACACTGCGGCCTCTTGAGCTCCGATGCTCAGCACAGCCGCTGCACGGCCGTGGTGCTGGGCAGGGTGTCGTCTCTCCGGTGGCACGGGTTCGAGCCCCGGTTGCGAGCCTGCTCGCTGCTATCCAGGGGCTGCAGGGGTATGGCCACGACGTCGTTGGCGACCCTCGCCTCGCAGCGCTCGCGGGTGCGAGCCCCGGTGTGCAGAAAGGGACCGATCTGGCAATTGCGCGTCAACGCGGCGGGGGATATTCTCCAGAACATCTCGTTGAGCACCTCGCGGAACTCGGTGCGCATGAGGCAGTAGATGATCGGGTTGAGGCAGCTGTTGGTGTGCGCCAGGCACACGCTGGCCGGGAACACGTACGTCTGTGCGGCGTAGAACGCCGAGCTGAAGGGCACCCTGTTGAACTTGACCAGCACGCCCCAGAGCGTTATGGCCTGGTTGGGGAGCCAGCAGACGAAGAACGAGAGCACGATGACCGTCACCGACTTGGTGACGCGCGACCGCTTCTTGGGGTTGTTGTTGTTGTTGAGCGTGTGCACTTTAAGGTAGCGCAGCAGCAGCAGGTAGCACACGCTGATGATGAGCAGGGGCAACGCGAAGCCGAGCACAATCTTCTGGAGATGGTACAGCCCGAGCCAGAACTGCGCGCTGCTGACGGGACCGTGGAAGCGGACGAGGCACAGCTCCTCGCTGGACACGACCGCCGTCGTGGAGTAGATGGCGTGCGGCAGCGTGGCGAGTCCAGCCGCGAGCCAGATGACCAGGTTGAGCCACATGGCCGTGCAAGCCGCGGGCCTTCTCCGCGCCTTCAGGGCCGAAGCGATGGACCAGTAGCGCGTGATGCAGATGACCGTCAGGAAGAAGACGCTCGCGTACATGTTCATGACGGTCAGCGACAAGATGAGCTTGCACATGACGAGCCCGAATGGCCAGGTCATATCCAGCGCCACCTCCACGGCCCAGAAAGGCAGAGTGAGCACGAACTGGAAGTCCGTGACTGCCAGGCCGAACACCAGGGTGTTTATCGCCGATTTCTGCCACCGCTGCTTGCTCCTCATGAGGAAAATAACCAAGAAGTTGCCCACGAGCCCCAGGGCGCACACCAGCGAGTAGACTATGGAGATGATGATCCGAAGGCCGGCGGAGCCGTCAGCCGGGACGTCGATGTCGTACAGAGTCACGTATCGCGGCGCTGTGAAGTTGACATTATACTTGGAGACGTTCGCGCCCGCAGAGGTCTTCACGCCGGTGAACGACACGGGCTCCATTTGGACCCCTTTGTCCGTTGCTCTGTGATTGCTCTGAGACCTACAACAACAATACCAATAGAGCGCGAATTGCCGCGTGCAGCGTGGCAACCACTCATCGACGCATATCGCCTTACGAATGAGCAAAATACCTGCGACTTGACTGACACCTGCAACGGGTCTTCGTCTGCCGAAAGCGCGGGTGCTTGAGAGCTTTACGCGAAGTTCGTTTCCCACCTGAGCAGCCTGGCGATCGACAGTTGTAAGTCGCGCGTAAACAACAACAAAAAAATCACGTCATTTGGGTTCTTAACCCACCGCGCTCGACTGGCTAACACCGTGCACGGTAAACAATGCAGCGGGCCAGGTAATCGGCACGCAGCGCGGTAGAGTACGCTGTCCGAGGTGCTGAAAGTAGCGAACAGGTTTCTCGGAAACGAGACCCCTGTGACACACGGAATCAAACGACGCCGATTGGTCGTAACTTAATTCGTCAAATGTATATTTGTCTTCCACACGAATAGCACACCAATTGGCAAAGAGAAACGAATCAATTCAGAACGCAGCTTCCCACCGTCAACACGTTGCAGCTCACATCGCCGCGGGAAAGCAAGCGCACGAGCCGAGACTGAAAGGCCAACTGCAGGAGCACCACTTGCGGAGCTGTGTTTATAAATCGCGCCTGCTCCCCTTCCCCCTCCCTCCCCGACCTTCCCCCTCCTCATCCGCCTTTCCCCCCACTCGGATGTGACCGTTGATCAGCAAGCTCTGCAAGTTTTGGCTTTTACATATAGACTGTGCGAGAGCGAGTGATATTAATGGCTAGTCAAGGGCAGTCATGCGGTGAGTTATTTTGACAACACGCTCAATTATAACCTCTTAATATTCGTTTTGTTTAGACACATGCATAACACAGTTGCCCGCTCATGGAGAGAGTCAAATGTAAATCTTTACTGTCGTGGAGTGTGTGTTTACAGCAGCACTCGTAGTAGCGGGGGTTTCCCGATTTGTATTGGCTTAAGCGATACACCCCACCGGAGACGGTCGTGGTTCAGAGGGGCTGCAATGTGGATCTTTATGGTGTTCTTTCCCTGCGATATGACCCTATTGTCTGTCATTTCTGGGTGCCAAAATAAGAAAAAATGTCGGCTTTCAAACATATATCGCTGTTAAAATAAACTCGACCTTGTTCGTGGTAAATTTTTGTTTTTGTATCTCTTCTTCAGCAACATCGTAATTATTTAAATCAATTATTCAGTCACAATCTTTTACGATCACTGTGTGCCCTGTGGGTGGCGGCTTTGTATCATTATGTCCACTGCACCTGTAAGATGTATTGTTGACTTAATTGTAGATAATTTGTAATCTGGCCACTGCTAAAAAAAAAAATCTAAATTAAATACCCTCGTTACACTCTTTAATGGCAAAACATTCTTAGCAATTAAACGTGATTACACTATAAATTGGTCTTTGAATGTGAATCGTTTCATACAAATTACAGCTAACAATAGTATTAACGATAGTACCTGACCCGATGCCAAGCTCAAATGCAATGGAAAAATCGTAAAATAGAATTCAAATCGTATTGTGTTTTTTTTTTGCAGCAACGAGTGTTTTTGTTTTTCTAACAATTGGCTCGAAATATAAAACGTCAACGCGAAGCATGTTAAATCCATACAATAGATGACACCTTCACGTTTTAACTGTATCCTATTAATCTTTTTTTGCACGAATGTAACACGAAACTGCAAAGCTGGCCATTCAGTGACCTCGTTTTTTTGTTGTTTGGTTGTTGTTTGAAAAACAAATCAATAAATTAACCCCCGTGGAATGTTCCAAGCACCGTCGTATTGGGTTGTCTTGGGAGCGCAAATCAACGCTGTGTACACGCGGTGGCACTCGCAGTTGGGCTCCTGTCACGGGTGGCCACAGCCTTGCCCGTGAAGCACGTTTGCTTTCGCACTCAAACTGGCGTTTGTCTTCAACTTGTGAAGCCAGAGCGAATGGTCAAGAATAGCATCATTCCATTTGGGATTACGATGGAGAAAAACATTTTTTTGTCAAATTTGATGGCATTTGTTTCTGCCCAGTGAAAAGTATAGGAATGCATACATATGATAAATGTGACCTTTGCTGATCAATTGATCCACTATAGAGGTTAACTTTTGGTAACAACATATGAAAATAATGTTGGTGCAAAGACCGATTAAAGCAAACTGATTTCCTTTCCAAATGGATATCCAGTTTAATGTAGGCCTATTGATTAGCCTCGTGTAATTTTCCTCTGGCATAGCATAAACAAAAACACACGTTCTTTATGAAGGGAACATTCACAGGTAGTTTATTATTTTGTGTTCTGAACAAGGACAGTGACTAGAAATGTCAGTCTTCTGTATATTTTTTCCTTTTAGAAAGTAGTGTAAATGACACGCACGTTTTTTTGTATTTGCTCAATGCATTATCACACTTACATACATAAACTATACAGATTACTTCCATCGTAAATTGTAGGATGCGTGGAAAAATAATATGACTCGGCATGAAGACACCTAATTGGACATTTCCGTCAGCTTCGATAATTGCGTAATAATGTGCCTATTTGTGATAGGTAAATTGTAGCCAGATCACAATTGAATATTTTGTGGTGTGGGATGAATGGATATAACATGTTTTTTTTAATCTTGATTTGAAGCTTCCGTGACTGCAGGAATCCATACTCTTTGGTTCTTTCGGTAAAGTCACGTAGGTATTATTTTTAGTTACTATAATTTGCACAAATGCATTGATTTGTTTCCACGAAGACACTTAAACTATTACATATCGACCATTAATGACCTCGAAATAGAACAGAGCCAGGGTATGCCGACGTGCTGACTCTCCCAGCTCACAATCTTGTGATTTTATTCTGGACACATACATTTTGTCAACATTTATTTAGTTTTGCCTATACAGTGCAACAAGCCATACCAAAATAAGCAAAACCAACCACGTTGAACAATGCACTTACAATCTACCCGTAGTCTTCGCAAAAACATATCACCAAGTAATTGAAAAGTTTTGTATCAATCTTGATGTGAAGCTTTCGTGACTGCAGGAATCCATACTCTTTGGTTCTTTCGGTAAAGTCACGTAGATAGAAAAATAATAGATCACGACGTTTTGATCGCAACACAAGTGTCCGTCATCAGGTTGGAAAGAGGTTGCTTTGTATCGTAGAATTCCATAGACGTAACCTAAGAGTCAGGTTGTGCCTCTTTGTACATATCTGGATAATATTAAACTTCACGTGTTTACCCACTGGCTTAAAGTGAGTTAGTAGACACAAACAAAGATCCCCGTATAGCCTTTAACAGACTGTTGAGGCAAGTGCTGTTAGCGAGCACCTATGAAGGCCGGCACGACACGCTCACGGCAAACACAAGTGACTATTATCTGAATCAGCCCTGAGCCTCCCAAGGTCGACTCAGCCTCAAATGAGTTAATAGAGTCCACTGATCATCACTCATTCAGTGTAAATGGTCAGTGAATATCTCAATAATGATAGACTGTTAAAACTTCATGTTGATGTGCTGTCGCATATAACTGTGACACAACAAAATATCACGTACTCTTTGGTATTATTCGGTAAAGTCACGTAGGTAAAATAAAATAAAACAATTAAATCACGACGTTTCAGAGGCAACACAAGCTTCCGTCTTCAGGTGGAACAGTCACAGCAGAATATCTGTGTCCACCTGAAGACGGAAGCTTGTGTTGCCTCCGAAACGTCGTGATTTAATTGTTTTATTTTATTTTACCTACGTGACTTTACCAAATAAAACCAAAGAGTATGAATCCTTGCAGTCACGAAAGCTTCAAATCTAGAAAAAATATCACGTCTTTATGCAATGCCAAAACATTGGTTAGTACATTACCGTGGCCAGCAGACGGCGCAATTACCGTATTACTAAGCAATGCGGTACTTGGAGCTCATTCAACCCCTGTGGGTGTGACAAAGCCACAGCACGCTGGAGTGTAAACGCATCGCAAATTATATGGTTTTATCGCCAATGAATGTTCTATGAACACATTAATGCATCGTATAGTAAAATATAGAGCGTTTACCCTGGAATGTAAAAAAAAACAATATATCATAAAAATGCGATGATGGGGATAGCTGGTAAAAAAAAAATGCATTAATATTGCATTGATGTCGTTTTGAGCACATATACTGGTCACATTTGCATATCTTATCAGTTAATATATTTATATCTCAAGGTGGCATATCTCTCACATGCCAATATATTCCCTATTGTGTCGAACTATCCTCCGACATTTATGAATATTCATTGCGAATTTGCATGATCCAGGGTTTGTGAAACACCACGAGTTCCACCCTCGCTATTTAGCATCGACATGGATTGAGTAGCAACGACGAATCGATGTAGAGCAGGGGTCGGGAACCTTTTTGACTAAGAGAGCCATGAAAGCAAAAAATTTGGAAATTTATTTCAGTGAGAGCCATATAATATATTTTAAAAGTGAATTCAACTAAATGTCAGTATAATAAGCCTCTGAATTTATTCTTTTAAATAATGTTGTTATAACACTCACCATTAATGCGACTTCTGGTGCTGCATGGATTTGCTGATGTCTTTGTAGTCGGGTTGGTACTTAGTGAGGTTAAGCTTCATGCAAGCGTTGAGGCTTTCATCCGTTAAACGTGATCGTAGGTTGGACTTGATGTTTTTAAGATGTGAGAATGACTGCTCACATGCATACGTAGGCCAGTATCATCCAATTAAAATAATGGACAATTGCTCCTGCAGCCCTGAACAGGACATGCGCAGTGAAAAATTGATGGATGGATTAAAACAAGTGAGAATATTTTGTTTTATCTGCGAGCCATATGCAATCATCAAAAGAGCCACATCTGGCTCGCGAGCCATAGGTTCCCGACCCCTGATGTAGAGGTTGTAATCCAACTGCCAGCATCAGACGACAGTGAGTGTAAACCACGTGTGTGCTTGTCCCACCGTTTGTTGCGGTGCGCCAGTCAAACTTGGGTGAATTTTTTTATTTCCCCTTTGTGCAAAAGGTGATTGCACCTTCCGTGGCCCGTTCGGATACAATGTGGATGAGGCAGCCCAATAGTGCTGGGGGCAGTGAGTCTCCTAATGGCTGCATGATGGTCGGACTCTCAATGAGCTGCTAATTCGGGATGATGTTTACTTTCTTGTTGCTCCAACAGTCTATAATGATGTGTTCCAGAATGCCTGACTTGATTCTAGGTGTATTAGTGGGAGATTGTTCAGGTATGTCCGGGTGGGTAGAGGAAGTATTCCCAGAGTGTTTCTGCTCAGCGGCAGAGGTGCGCTGGTCGGATAATCCCACCGAAGGAGATACCAACCCACTGGACACGGTCTTGCCCGTGGCACTCCGAAAGTATACCCTGAAGGCTTATCACACCATTAGTGCAGTTCACTTGTAATTCAGAATAAGTCAAGGGAATTCGCTTCTGAACTTCATGAATTCAGCAGAGGCATTGAAGACATCCATTCAGCTCACCCAGAGGCTGCCTTTTGGCTATTAGACCTGAAAATGAGTTACTATACAATGCCGCACATAGGAAGCATCTGGGAAATCCATACTGAGGCAAAGTACTTTTTTTTCATTGGGATGCTTTAGCCAATTCCATGGATGAATGTTTGACATGTGAGAGGAACACAATGTATCTGGAGAAACTGCACAGATACAAGGGGATGACATTCAAAGGTCCGCAAACGCTGTTTGATAAACTTTAATTGCTGCTGGTCACCGTTAGAGAGAGCGGATTTGGGATATTCACAGATGTACATTATACACCAATCCTTGTCTCCAAGGTGCTAGCTTGGAGGTATGGACCATCATACCATGATCGTAAACTGTTCTGATTTATACAGAACGCCCCTTCTCGGGATTATCGTGGATTCTATTATCTGTGGGATTTTTCTAAATTTGAGTCCTGTTATACAGGGGGTAAAAATTTTTGGATGATGCACTGATAGCAGAATGACATTTCCACACGACTTTTCTTATCTTCAAAAATATCGTGGATAATAGGATTAATGATGTGATGACCATTACCCATTGATAACATCGTGGGTAATAGGATGAAATGTCCACGTGACAGCTCTTACCTGCGAACAAAAGTCGGAGGTAATGAGTGTTTGCAGCATAGCGGGGTCACTGACGTGTATGTTGTCCACACAGAAATACGGAGAGACACGTGTCTTTGTGTGTGTCTGTGTGTGCGTGTATCTCGCATGTGGGAAGCGGTAGTGCAGCGGTTAGCACGCTGCGTTCCGTTCGATTCCCGCTCACGGCCAACACCAGTGACGATTATCTGAACCAGTCCTGGGCCTCTCCTAAGTAGACTCAGTCTCAAATGAGTACCTGGTGCAGTGTGTAAATATCGGCACTTGGGAGACAAAGGCGGCCGAGCGTGGTGTTGGCCACCCACCCCCTCGTGTGCCGTGCCGGCTTTCATAGGTGCTCGCTAACAGCACTGGCCTCAGCCGTCTGTTCAGGGATATATGGGGTACCTTTGTATTTGTATCTTCGTATAAGCAACTGAACAGTTTCACGTGGCCTCAAAATTCACCTAGTATGGCACAAGCGCCGCAGTCACCACCACTACATAAGAAGCATCTGGAAAATCCATACGGCGGCTGTTGTTGCGTCTCCATGTTTGCCTTCGTCTCTGGCGCCGTGACTTTGTCTTATGAGCTCTCCGTGAGTGTATCCATGTCTGTGCCTCCGTGTCCGAGTGTATCCATGTCTGTGCCTCCGTGTCTCTGCGAGTCCACTCATGTCCGTGTCTCTCTGTCACAGTGAGTGTTTGCACGTGCCTGTGTTGTCTCGCGAGCATCGCAAGTACTGTTCAGCCCGTGTGCAGGTTTCGATTACGGGATTTTTTTTAAATTTCAGACAATCGTGGTGATTATTTGGGGGGTTACAGCAATCGCTGCAGAACTTCTCATACGCTATTATGGGTAAAATCGTGGACAACTGCGGAAAATAGGAAGGGATAGGGCCGCAGAGAATGGGCGTTCTGCATGAGTGACATTACCTCTCCCTGCTCATTTTGCTCTCTACTATCCACAAGTGGTCCGCCGCACATACAACCATCGTTGACTGGCAACCTCATCCTCTGCTCGGTGGGAGGGGGTCGCGTGCCTTCCGCCTGTCTGGCTGCACATCAAAGAGCCCTTCTTCGCCTCTTCAAGTCTAGACTTGGGTTCATTCCTCGTCCTCACCTTCTGACCGTGATGTTGCTGTTTCAGTGTTTTCACTCATCACTCGTCAGTGATCCGTCTGTTCAAAATGCCTGGCTTCGACCTCCGAAGGCGCGAGTGGTGCTCAGTTGAACCGCTAACCGGCGTGACCAGGGAAGGGGGGTGGTGTGCGTGCCGCTTCTGATCATCGATGGTCGTGCGTTCTACTACGGCGACTCCGTGACAGCACCGCCGCGTGAATGCGGGGAGCAGGAGACCAATGGCGCACAGACAATCGCCTCCGGCTGTGATGTCCTTCATGGCGTGCCGGGGGTGGGGGGATGCCCTGCGCGTGCTGGAGGAGGAGGAGGAGGCGGTCACGTGCCTCTGTGGTTACGTGGGCTGACATCCACTCACACAACATATAACGTTGACAACGAAAATAATTTATTTTTTCTAGCTGTGTGACAGTCACGTGTCAAAGCATTCGCTAAATAAGATTCGCATCTTACCTTTCCAGACTTCTTCCATGTACACCTGCATTTGTTTATGTCATTGTGATTATTATTATTACTCTTGGTTCTTTCGGTAAAGTCACGTAGATAGAAAATAAAAAATAAATAATAATTAAAAATAAAATTAATTAAAAATAAAAGCAAAAACACATCTTTGTCCGGACTTGTTTCAATGAGCCAGTAGCGATTGTAGCGACTGAACGAATCATTCCCAGAAATGAAACCTTCAAAATTTGTATTTTGTTTTATTTTCTATCTACGTGACTTTACCGAAAGAACCAAGAATATGAATTCCTGCAGTCACGAAAGTTTTCAGTCAAAATTATTATTATTATTGCTTTCATTGGCAGTTAAATTCCAATTATAGCAATGACGCTTGGTTGGCAAACGCGTTCACGGACGTAAGTGCTCAAAATTAATGTTTGATGCACATCACACGTGGCAGGTCACATGAAATCCTCACTTGTGGAATATAATTCTTCAAGGCTTAATGGTACATCGCAATACTCGATTATGTTGTTATCGGTGCCAAACAAGTACATAGCAATTTGTGACAACAATATTTAATTATTTTAGTACGTGAAAAAATGTGTATTCAGGGCATCACGTGCCTGGCGTGTTGTGTGTTTTTATTCCATCTGAATAGATTGATTTCAATGCACGGAGAGATAGCGTTAGCTTATGCTAAATGTAATTCTCATCTGTGATGATCAGTCCGCTGCTGGACGAAGGCCTCCCCAAGCCGGCCCTATCTCTAACAGTCTAATCATGCATACATCAATTTAGCAACTGCACACGACCTGAACTTATCACTCCATCTCTGTTGCAGACGTCCACTCTGGCTTCTACTCTGCCAGTCTTGGCAATCATTCATCTCTAAGCAACGCATCTTGCTCAGACTAACTTAATTTGCCTCAAGACAAACGCTTCCATCATTGTAATTTACCTGCAATTACATCGCTCGGAAACAAGGGACATTTACAAATGAAATGGAACGAGATTTGAAAAGTGCGCAAAGAAGAACAGAGAGGTTTATGTTTGGCATTGTACTGAAATATAGTGATGCATGGATTAGAGAACAAATGCAAGTTAAAGTAATCATTGCATGTTTAGCCCTTATTCGTACGGTGTCTCAAGATGTAGCAAACAGGTAGACACTTTATAAATATAACTGATATTCGAATGAAACTCTATATTAGACAATAATACATTGAATTAGTTTTTATCCCACCGCTATTATTTCCAGAATAGCTTATAAAAGGCACATATACATTTCTTTATTGCTTCATCCTGTCCGCTGCTCATCAAGTGTAATTTTGAAGCCTTTGTATTTAATACCTGCACATACAAAAACAATTTTACCACACTCATTATGGGGCATTCAGAGTGTTCCATTCCATCGTGATTACAAAAGCTTCAAGATTAACTTTGTATGAGGCCATGGCCTTTGTATTTTTATAGGCATTATCAGACGTGATCATCTCGTGACTTTATCGCTTGTTAAAATGGAAATCATTGAAACTGGGCAATTACGGACATTGTCAATCTGTACATAGGGTCAACTCTTGACTTACATCTGAAGGGCTCATTTTAAGTGCTGTAAATGTGCTATCCGCTTAACTTTGCCACAGTATAAAATGCTACGTACAAGAGAGCAGATTGTTTCGAGCTTGAATATCTTCATGATTCAAGTATATTTGTGCAATGCTCAATCTGGCATTAAAATACATAAAAATCTATGAAACCTGCCATGTTTGGAATGACTATATAATGCCTTTTCACTGGAAAAGAACCACTGTTTATTTCTCCCCGTTGTGTTATAACTGATCATTTAATAGGGAGCAACGGCATTGAAACTCAAGTCCTGAAATTACTCCTATGGTGCTCCAAGTAAGGGTCCTCCTAAAGCTTACAAGAGACACCTAGATTGCACAGTACATGTACATTCACACGACCTCATATATCGTCGAAAAATTTTCAGGACCTCTCTTTACCCCCCCCCACCCCCCCCCCCCCCCAGACAATACACTCCCACTGGTGGAGCGTCCTGGACTAGAACTTAATCTTGGTGGAGTTAATAGAAAAAATGCATAAACACAACGATCCATCAGACCCACATGGGTTTTTGCCAAAATGACAATTGTGCACATAGGATACATTACACGAAGCAATGGAAAAGAAAGCCCATTTAATGCGTGCATAAGCTCCAAATCGGTGGTGTGCACACATATGCTACTCGAGGTGCTTCTTTGATAGCAAATGAAAGGTCACATAATCCTCAATGATGTGTTGATGTGACGTTTCGAAGCCCTCAACTGCAGTGAATGTATTATGTAGGCTGAACGTTGCATTAATATAATACAGAAACAATGTATTACATACAAATACCCGACACAGCCAATTAGTAAGGTTTGTTACGTAAACAGAACATGCTAATTCGTTACTTGTACAGCACACTGATGTGTTGGAGAGCAAATCCACAACATTTACAATCTGAGTACAATTTTACTTGCCGTTCAAATGTAGTATTATTCTTCAGGACAATTTGTGTAATATGTGCCTCAGAATATATCCGGGAACTTTCTGCAGAGGTGCTTAATGGCGAATTAAGTATTGTAAGCCAATGTGTTACGTTTAAATCATTCTGCATCACGAGGATATTGATCATTCTGGAATAACACTCATAATGACAGCTTAGAGGTGCAGTCATCCTCCTGGTATAATAAATTAGGCGTCAGAAAATGTAATGCCCCTTGACGTATTGCTCACAATGTGTGCAGCTTATAAAAGTCGACGGTGGCATGTGCAGGAGGTGCAAGCAATAACCGGAGAGCAACGCTCACCAATCCGTTTTCGGGTGGCATTACGTGTTTGGCATGTCTGACATTTAGCTCCATGTGCTGTGGGTGGGGGGTTTCGTCTTCTACTACTTCTTCTTCTTCTTCTTCAGCATGTGGAGTATGACGTCAGACAGTCGTCACCGAAGAGCCCGCGGGGCGAGCCCTGCAGAGCAGAACACCCTCGGCAGCGCCGATCGTGTGGAGCAACACCGTACCCTTGGGGAGTTTCTCCATGCCTCGAGCGGCAACGGCGAAATGGTGTGCCTCGTGCGTGCGTTGAGCGCGACGCATTTGAATGGTTATAGTGATGGCATCACACCTGAGGTACTGAAATGTGCAAAACCCGCCGTCCTCACAAGGCTCCATGAACTTCTCTGCCAGTGCTGGGAAGAAGGAGCAGTGCCTCAAGACATGAGAGACTCCAACATCATCACCCTATATAAAAAAAAAACAAGGGTGACCGTGGGGACTGCAATAACTACCGCGGCATCTCCCTGCTGAGCATTGTGGGGAAAACCTTTGCCCGTGTGGCCCTCAGCAGGTTACAGATACTAGTTGAGAGGACGTATCCTGAGGCTCAGTGTGGCTTCAGAGCAGGAAGGTCTACAATTGATATGCTCTTCTCCTTGCGTCAGCTACAGGAGAAATGTCGAGAGCAGAGAATGCCCCTGTACTTGGCATTCATTGATCTTACAAAAGCCTTTGACCTCATCAGTAGGGGATGCCTTTTCAAACTCCTCAAAGTGATCGGTTGTCCACCGAAGCTGCTGGCAGTCATCTCCTCTTTCCATGACAACAAGAAAGGAACAATACAGCACAGCGGCACCACCTCAGAGGAATTTCCCATACTCAGCGGTGTAAAGCAGGTGGGGTGCGTGCTTCCCCCAACACTATTTGGCATCTTTTTCTCACTTATGCTCACACATGCCTTTGGGACAGCAGAAGAGGGAGTCTTTCTTCAAACAAGATCTGATGGTAAACTCTTCAACCTTGGCCGTCTCAGATCCAAAACCAAAGTCCGCAAAGTCCTCATCAGAGAACTCCTATTCGCTGATGATGCTGCGCTGACAGCTCACACAGAACAAGGTCTGCAGACACTCATCGACCACCTTGCCAATGCCTGCAACAACTTTGGCCTGACAATCAGTCTGAAAAAGACCAATGTCATGGGCCAGGATGTCAGAGACACCCCTTCCATAAACATTGGCAGCTACATCCTGGAAGTCGTTCAGGACTTCACCTACTTGGGTTCTACCATCACCTACAATTTGTCCCTTGTCACAGAGATTGACAAGCGCATTGGGAAGGCGTCTACAGCTATGTTCAGGTTGACTAAAAGAGTGTGGGAGAACAAATCCCTAACGCTCAACACCAAAGTACAAGTGTACCGGGCCTGCGTCCTTAGCACCCTCCTCTATGGGTCTGAGTCCTGGACAACATACGCCCATCAAGAACATCGACTAAACACATTCCACCTCCGATGTCTCAGGCGCATCCTCGGTATCAGATGGCAAGATCGCATTCCCAACACATCAGTTCTCAACTTGGCCAACATTCCCAGCATGTACTCTCTACTCAGTCATAGGCGCCTGAGATGGCTTGGACACGTGCGCCGCATGCAGGATGGCAGAATACCCAAGGATGTCTTGTACGGCGAGCTGGCATCAGGCACACGGGTCACTGGTCGCCCGGTCCTGCGCTTCAAAGATGTCTGTGAACGGGACACGAAGAGCTGCGACATCAACCCAAATGACTGGGAGAAACCTGCCGGCGACCGACTCGGCTGGCAGCAGGCGCAAAAAATAATTGTCTCTCGAGACACAAAGGCCTATGTAAAAAGTGATGGTGCTAGTAATAACCGCAGTGTTAAATGTACGAGGTGTGTGTGTGTGTTCAGAAAATAGAGGGACATTTAACAGCCCATGTTATTTTACTAAAGGATGCTGAGTCACTCTCCATTTCTTGTGTGTAAACTTTTTATTTTTCAATTTCACACCATGTTACTCACGCCCGAACGCCTGCCCCTCACACTGAGTTCCCAGCCCGACGCTCATCCCTAACACAGTCCCTCGAACGTTCATAACGATTCGATATCTAGGCGTCTGTGTGACTAACATCGTCAACGACTGGGACGTTAGATACATGCAGCGATGTGTGAACGGTGGAAGATACAATCGTACTCAAGAACTCCGCGTGCTAACCATTTACAGTATACACCACGACAGTCAATAATAAAGAGAGAGCATATCGCCAATATAAATGTCGTCGTTCAAGAGCTGGCAAATATTTTTTTGCAGATGTCACCCATCTGTGCCACCCCCCCCCCCCCCCCCTCTTTCTGATAAATTATTTGTGAGTAAAATTACCATTCAGCAAAAAGGAATATGAAATAATCTCTAATTGGCAAATTTACCATTATGGAGTATGACACGGTTGCAAGGTGGCTTAAATTACTATGTTCCAAGAAAGATGCATGCAGTGCCTATGGGCATATTTCATACACTTTGAAGTATGTGGCGTTAAAAGGGTATTAACGACCGACTTTGAGCATGCTCCAAGTTGGCTATGCCTCACTGCAGCCTGTATATCCGCGTGCTGCCATGGAAATGTGAGTCTCGAACTATGGCTTCAACTTCAGAGATGTGTGGTGGGCAGAAGACAAACACAATAATGAGCACACAGCCCGATTCTCGGGTTGCTAAATATGCATTTACAGTCTTTTTTGGGGGGGGGGGGGGCAGAAAAACACGCCTCCATTTCCAACATAAGAGAAAATGATCAAGACAATGCGTTCCAGCTGTTCCGTCAACATGGTGTTGCCCGATTATTCATGAACTTGTTATCTGCGAATCGAATCTGGAACTCTACACGACTGCATCGAGAGAGAGAGAGAGTGATGAGAGGCAATGTGATGCGAGAAAGTGATGAGATATATAGGAACGGTAACGACATCACAACGATCACCATCGTCATCACCATCGTCCTCGTCAGCATCATCGTTACTGCATCGTTACTGCATCCTTGTGCGCAGCATCATCAGAAGTTAAGGCAAGTCCGTTTATAATTATTACTAGCTTTACTATCCGGCTTCGCCCGGGACTTGGATTCACTATGTCCGGCCGCCTTTGTCTCCCCAGTGGCGATGTTCACACACCACACCAGTTACTCGTTTGAGGCTGAGTCGACCGAGGGGAGACCCAGGACCGGTTCAAATAATCGTCACCGGTGGTGGCCGTGAGCGGGGATCGAACTCGGGTCGCCGGGTTCGTAGCGCAGCGTAGCGCTAACCACTACACTACAATGCGTTACGCTTCCACACACACAGACACACACACACACAGACAGACACACAGACAGACACACAGACACACACAGACACACACACAGACAGACACACACACAGACACAGCGCGCTAACCACTACACTACAATGCGTTACGCTTCCACATGCGCGGGTCACGTGACAGATTTGACGTCACAGCTCACTTGCCGTTAAAAAAAATCTATGCATTATTGAGCTCCCCCCCCCCAAAACAAATTGTATTCTTATAATGCTTGCATGGTGTACAGTCTGGAAAATACCCACATGGCAAATTTCAAGTTTGTTGCATGTCCGGAAGTACGCTAAACATTTTGAACAGACACACATAATCACAACTTTGCCTTTTATATATATGGAGACTAGCTGTACTTCCCGGTTTTGCCCGGGACTTGGATCCACCATCGCGGACTCCCCGTAGGTTGGTGTAGTACCAGCCCTAGTGAGGGCTCGGTGAGCGCTGGGATAGCGCTCAGTGGCACCACGCGTGGCGTGCAGTGCCGTCTCCCACCGCAGGGAGTGGGAGAGTGTCAGCCAAGGGACAAGGTGACCCTGGGCCATGGCACTCTGGTTGACCCCGAAGGCACGTGACCGGTAAAGTCAGCATGGGGCTCCAGGTGGGGGCTGGTCACAGGCCGTGGGGAAAGATCCTACGAGAAGGGTCGAGAGAGAGCTCGGACTCTCTCGAAGGTGGGCGGGGCCGGCCACGACCCGGGAGCATATAAGTGGGGTCCCCACAGGGACCAGGGATCAGCGTTGCTACCGCCATCTGAAGATCTACGTTCTACGTCGAAGAAGAATCTCCAACACGTGGACCCGGACCCGAGCTGGGGTCCGGTCCATTGTAGCTAACACCCAGTGTGTTAGTGTAGTTTAGCCGGGTGGTCCACCACCCTAGGCTGTTATCTGGTAAAGGGGCAGCTACCCCTTTGTGTATTACGTGTTGGTGTAATAAATGTGTTGCCTCTAAGAAGTACGTCTGCGACTCAGTTGAATCCACTACACATGTATAAAAAAATGTATTATATAAAAAATTCGGGCCGATATTATGGTTAAGTAATAGCTCAGTGGGCTTAATCTGGTAAGGTACGTGTTGTGGTCCCTCCTTCCTTCTTGATGAATGGGCCATGCGGCACCAAGGAACGAGGCACAAGGAATTCCGGTAACGGCAGTACTTTATTCCTAAAATGCTCTTGAAGAGTCACTGCAATAACAACCAAGGACAATATTTAGCTCCCCACAAGCCACAACCACCGCATAGCTCAACCCCCCCCCCACCCCCACTTCACCCGGGCACGTCACAATTGAAGTAGGCCATTGCGTTTCACCAATGTTACATTCAGTCGCATGGGCAAACCTCTGTGCACCGCGCATCTAGATAAAATAACAAAAGAGTGACGTGATTCCACGTGCAACTCACACTTATAGGCAAGTTCACACGGGTTACATGAACTATGAGAGGGGACTGGAGAGCCAGGAGTAAGCCCATGCCTAACAGCAGGGGAGAACATGCAAACTCCACCCATGGTCTTCTTGCTGTAACGTGAAAGTGGTATCGCTGTGCTACGTTGCCACCCTTGAGATCGTTCATTCAAAAGCCCCCCCCCCCCCTAAATTGGTTGAGAAGCACTCCATGAGACACTTCAGCATACAGGCATATACTAATGATGTGCTTCACTCGGATATTGACAAGGTCTGTGATATCCCCAACCTGACTACGGCTTGGGAGACCTTCAGGTACACGTTTCTCCAAATTCTTAACAAACATACTGCGTTGGTTAGATTTAAAATTAAAGGAAACCGCCCACCATGGTTTGAGCCTTTGATTACTAAGCTCATGAAAACTAGGGACAAGGCTTGGGCATGTGCTCAGAAAAGTAATTTGGTCAATGACTGGCTAGAATAGAGAATTTTAAGGAATAGATGCGTCAAACAAATACGGCATGTAAAAAATGCCTACTTTTCCTCCACTCTCCTGGAATCACATGGCAATGCCAAGATCTTCTGGAAAACAATCAAATGTATAAAAAAGGCATCCAACACAGATAATCTGCCTGTTACGCTTAAGCGAAATGGGGAGCCCCAAAAAATTGTCAACAATTTGAACCTTCATTTTTCTAAAGCTGGTGACTTTTTTGATAATGTATTGGGAGTCACCCCTGCTCATGCAATTTCATATACCCCGGTTCCAAACATTAAACGAAATTAGTTTCCAGCCTATCTACGAAAGTAATGTTCTCAAACAACTGTCCTACCTCAAAGGGTCCTCCTCTAGCGGAGCAGATAGTATTCCCGTCTTTGCTCTGCTAACTGTTGGTCACCTAATATACAAACCTATAGCCCATATTTGCAACCTGTCCATCAAAGAAGCATCAGTATCTCTAGAGTGGAAACATTCCTATGTTCATATTCTTAGCTTTTTCGGTAAAGTCACGTTGAAGGGAAACAATAAAATAATAATATATATAAAAAATAAAAATTCTCACGACGTTTCGACCATAACACAAACGGTCGTCATCAGGTGAGAATTTTTATTTTTTTATATATTTTTTATTAATTTATTGTTTCCCTTCAACGTGACTTTACCGAAAAAGCTAAGAATATGAATTACTGCAGTCACGAAAGCTTTAAATCAAAATTCCTATGTTCGTCCACTTCACAAAGGAGGCCCTAAAAATGATCCAAATAACTATCGACCTATCTCAATTTGGTCCCCTTTGATGAAAATATTTGAAAAATTATTGAACTACCAAATTAGCAGTTTCCTGGCCGACAACAATCTATTACCTCGAAACCAATCTGGGTTCCGAAAAAAATACAGCACCACATCTACTGCATTCGTCTCTCTGAATCACATTTACAGTAGCCTTGATAATAAGCAGTACTGCGCCAGTCTTTTTCTTGACTTGTCCAAAGCCTTTGATACAGCCGACCACAACACCCTGCTTAGTAAACTAATTTGCCTTCGTTTCTCCAAACACGCAGTAAAATTATTTAAAAAATTACCTCTCTTCTCGCACCAAAACTGTATTCATAGATGGTTGAAGGTCAAACAGTGTTAAGATAACAAAAAGGATTCCACAGGGTACGATCCTCGACCCCCTCTTGTTCTCTCTTTAAGTCAATGACTTGGGCACTGACCTGGATCATTCCAGGGTAAATCTGTTTGCAGATGACACGATACTGATTACTGCTGGCCGCTCTCCGGATGACGTGATTGCTAAGCTCCAGGGTGATTTCAACAAACTACAACATCAGCTAGTTGCTCTTAAACTAGTCCTGAATACCTCCAAAACCAAGGTGCTATACTTTTCACCAGGACTAAAGCAGGAAGTTATTTTCCCCAATTACATTCCTTAAATAATCATCAAATAGAGCAAGTCAAGACCTATAAGTATATTGGGATCATCTTTGATTCAAAACCGTATTTTCAAGATCACATTGATTATATTGGTAAAAAGACAAAATTAAAAATTGGTTTTCTGTATCGACATAAGCACTGCTTCCCCCCTATGTTCCACTTGGAATTGATAAAAGCTACCATACTGCCTCTACTTAATTACTGTGACATCGTATATAAATCAGCCCCCAGTAATATACTGAAGAAGCTTAACTCAATCTATCACTTGGCCTTAAGATTAGCATTGAACTGCCCATATAGGACCCACCACTGCGATCTCTACATTGGGTCAAACTAAACTTATATTAATGATCGACGGCTTGTGCATCAGATCTTATTTATTCACGATGTACTTACAAAAAATCAGCAGACTACCTGCTGGATCTCCTCACTGTTTCGAAGAACAAATGTGACCTAAGGTCGTCGCTCATTTACCAGCTTCACATTCCTTATTGCCATACAAATACTGGAATAAGGGCCTTTTCTATTGATGCCCCTAGGGTCTGGAAAGCTATCGCCAATAAACTGCAACTTGGATCACTACCTGTGAGATCTTCACTCAAAACTGCTCTAGAGGAGTTGTACACCCCTAGCTGCCACTGCTATTCAGAATGGCCTGAAATCAAATGTAACGTTCTGGATGACCGCTGCAAAGTATGATCTTGAGTTTTGATTATAGTGTGCTGATCTTTAAAGGTGTATTGCAAATTTTTGATTCTGATACTGATCCTCCTGCTGTAATGGAGTGACTCATGCAGCCAGCTATGGCTGCAAAGTTTGGTCGTACATGTTATGTATATCGTTTATTGTTAAATTTGAATCACAATTCCTATGATTACTGTTAGATTGTTTTTATAGCTTCATTTTGGTGATTTTGGAAAGTTTTGGTTTAGCCATGTTTGTTTGTTGTAATACAGAGTTAGCCTGATAAGTTTAATGTACATTGTCTTATGGTTGTTATTGTTTAACTTGCATCCCACTGGGATTTTTGCACACAGCGTTGAAATACGGTGTTTTTTCTGGAAGACTTGTGCTGTTTTTTCCAGGATTTTTCTGTTGCGTGTAGTCACTTTAAGATGCTCCTTGTTCATGTTTTTGTTTTGTTGCGGTTGCACCCGAGTCAAGAGCCGCATGGCTCTCAGGGTTATACCTAATAAATGAAAACTGAAAAAAATAGTTTTGGCTATGCTTCTTTTTCCTTCATGAATTATGACACCTATCAACACATACAATGAATAACCTCTACAAATTAAAAACAACCCAGGCAGGTATGAACAAAAGATTTAGCAGATACGATTACAACATTTAACAAATGAACAACGTATACGTTGTATATTTAAAAAAAACACACACATTATGCGCCCATACATACATACATGCAGACAGACATATAATATTCATACAAGAACCATATAGCCTCAGGATTTACTTCACGTTGTCTTGCAAGAAGGAAATAAAAACTTCACTAAATAGCAAACACACTTGTGCGCACAGCCAGAATGTGTTTTCAAAATAAACAAGCCATCATCATCATGTTATGCTCTTGATTTTATATATTTTTAATAATGTATTTATTTATACCACGCCTATGATTTGACTGAACGATTTAAAACAATCTACTCTGGATACAAACACATGTATGTAATAGGCATTTAAATGTTGTTTTTTGGAATTCACAAACAATATGGCAATAAAGCACCCTTTATTAACAAGCTGTTCGCTAAGTGTCCAGACAGCCGTTTGAAGGCGAAGTCATTTTATTTTCGTTAACATAGATGAATTTGACCTGTTAACACAACGTATAAGTTCATGGACGAATGTAAAAAATGCCGAGTCCCGTGACTCAAATCACCCTTCTGCCATTCTTCACACTCCGGGATCCTAAAGCAACCAGACATCCTATCCAACAGGCCTCTGCGGCTATTTAAAAGAACAAATACTACATATATGAAAAATAAGCCCATTCAATCTCCACTTGGCCCGACGACGAAACACAACATATAAATTACAATACGGACGTGTTGAAAAAATGTAATATATATGCATATATATGGTTTGACAGTAATATTATTCAAATTTAAGCTGAGATGATTGGACAGGCTCAAACGCGATTAAGGATATTTTTTGTTATATTAGTTCACTATATATTTAAAGAATCATGCTTATTGCTGTATTAAACGCTGTCATCAGCATTTTTTCCCATGATATAAGCCAAGATTAAGGACATATATTATGTCTTTGCAGAATTAAATTGCTTAATACTGAGAATATTGATAAAACATCATTTTAGACAACATTCAGTGTCTTAAAAAAATGTCTATTTAAAAGAACAAATGAAAGTAATAGCACTAATTTTTATAGTGACATAGGTTCACATCCTGTGCAAAAAGCATGATAATTTGGCTGAGCAGTGGTTTGCCCATTACCATATGAACTTGGTGACCTGAGCTCGATTCCCAGCCACAGCTAAGTACTTGGTGGCAAAACCCTTGTTGGCAATCACAGAGATCAGACGTTTCTTGTAGTTGGCCACCAGGTTTGCACACATCTCAGGGGGGATTTTGTCCCACTCCTCTTTGCAGATCTTCTCCAAGTCATTAAGGTTTCGAGGCTGACGTTTGGTAACTCGAACCTTCAGCTCCCTCCACAGATTTTCTATGGGATTAAGGTCTGGAGACTGGCTAGGCCACTCCAGGACCTTAATGTGCTTCTTCTTGAGCCACTTCTTTGTTGCCTTGGCCGTGTGTTTTGGGACATTGTCATGCTGGAATATCCATCCACGACCCATTTTCAATGCCCTGGCTGAGGGAAGGAGGTTCTCACCCAAGATTTGACGGTACATGGCCCCGTCCATCGTCCCTTTGATGCGGTGAAGTTGTCCTGTCCCCTTAGCAGAAAAACACCCCCAAAGCATAATGTTTCCACCTCCATGTTTGACGGTGGGGATGGTGTTCTTGGGGTCATAGGCAGCATTTCTCCTCCTCCAAACACGGCGAGTTGAGTTTATGCCAAAGAGCTCCATTTTGGTCTCATCTGACCACAACACTTTCACCCAGTTGTCCTCTGAATCATTCAGATGTTCATTGGCAAACTTCAGACGGGCATGTATATGTGCTTTCTTGAGCAGGGGGACCTTGCGGGCGCTGCAGGATTTCAGTCCTTCACAGTATAGTGTGTTACCAATTGTTTTCTTGGTGACTATGGTCCCAGCTGCCTTGAGATCATTGACAAGTTCCTCCCGTGTAGTTCTGGACTGATTCCTTACCGTTCTCATGATCATTGCAACTCCACGAGGTGAGATCTTGCATGGTGCCCCAGGCCGAGGGAGATTGACAGTTCTTTTGTGTTTCTTCCATTTGCGAATAATCGCACCAACTGTTGTCACCTTCTCACCAAGCTAGTTGGCAATGGTCTTGTAGCCCATTCCAGCCTTGTGTAGGTGTACAATCTTGTTCCTGACATCCTAAGAGAGCTCTTTGGTCTTGGCCATGTTGGAGAGTTTGAAATCTGATTGATTGCTTCTGTGGACAGGTAACAAGCTGAGATTAGGAGCACTCCCTTTAAGAGTGTGCTCCTAATCTCAGCTCGTCACCTATATAAAAGACACCTGGGAGCCAGAAATCTTTCTGATTGAGAGGGGGTCAAATACTTATTTCCCTCATTAAAATGCAAATCAATTTATAACATTTTTGACATGCGTTTATCTGGATTTTTTTGCTGTTATTCTATCTCACTGTTCAAATAAACCTACCATTAAAATTATAGACTGATCATTTCTTTGTCAGTGGGCAAACGTACAAAATCAGCAGGGGATCAAATACTTGTTTCCCTCACTGTACATCTAAAGGTTCACATACTTTTTCACACGTGGTTATTTAATGTAGAATAATTTGAGGACAAATAAATGTTGAAAGAGTGTCATGTTGTTTTGTGTAATTTGTTCAATCAGATTATCTCCATCTATTATTAGGACTTGGATTAAAATCTAATAACATTTTAGGTTTTAAATATGTCCAATATGTGAAATCCTAAGGAGTTCACAAACCTTTTTCTTGGTGCTGTAGGCTGCCGGGCGTGGTGCTGGCCACCCACCTTCTCGTAGGTGGCTGTGCCGTGCCATGCCTCCCTTCGTAGGTGCTCGCTAACAGCACTTGCCCCAAAAGTCTTGTTAAGGCTACACGAGGGGATATTTGCGTTTTTGCCATGCTGCTGCTGCTGGTCTAGAAGATTTGCGCGGAGCCCTTTGGGCACTGTGCTGGTTCCCCTGCACTCTCCATGCCATCGCTCAGGCTCGGCTCATTTTCGTTCCGTCCTTTGTGTTAATTACGCCTGGTGCAGTAATGAAATATGCAGATTTTCAGCGGTTCGTAACGTTATCACGGCACTAAAAGTAAGTCGAGATGTTTCGAAAGAGGCCATCAAGCGCATGTGATAGCAGAGGTACAAAAAAAGAGACCGGAAAGCAATTACCTTGGACTACCTGGAAAGTGTTTTTATTTCACGACTTATTTTTTTAGTGTTCTTTTTATATCATTTATCATAAAATAATCGATCTTCTGTTAAATGTCCTTTCAAAATATTTATTGCATTAAGTCTGTTTTTTGTTTCCGTGGGAACATATCTCCAATTATATAATGGAAGTCAATGTGAAAATACGTTTGGACATATGGAAATTCGCTTTACAGACTATTTAGCAACTTAGCTGTTCCTATATAGAGGGGTGCCCTATTGTATTCCAGGCGTGCGCTACTACCACCTGGCAATCAGCTTTACATTTTATCTGCAAGACATCCTAATATGCAGGTGATTGCTTCACGAAATCACCATATAAATTACTGGTTTGAAGCAATCAGCTATAAATTCTTTGAATTCTTAAAAGTTAAATGGCCTGATAATACCAATGTTCCCACTGTGTCAATGTCATCATTTGTGTCACAAAGATTTTCAAAAGCAACAATGATATTTACTTAAGGCTGATAATTCCTTTAATACATTTCTTTATCAACATATTTGTTGTTCCATTTACCTTTTGCCATAGCTTTACGATGAAGACTATTGCTCCAAAATAATGTTGTGAGGCTGATAATAAAGATGCATAGGAATGGTGGTGGTGGAGGAGGAGTAGGAGAAGGGAGGAGTGTGAGTCGGCAACATCAGGGCACCACCGTGGGTTCGATCCAGACCATGATGCCTGTATACTTGGAGTTTGCGTGTCTCTCTCCCTGTGGTCGTGTGGCTTTTTCTCCGGGTTTCCCGGTTTTTCCTCCACATTTAGAAAAAGGTGCGTTTAGAGTATTTGACAAAAATATATATTCTCAAGCAGAAATACAAAAATCCGCGGTGATATATAAAGCACCTAAAGTACTTGTGGATGCAGTCAGCGGTTCACCACGAACATTAAACCTGTAATCTGCAACACAATGTTCACACCGTCATGACGTGTCACAGATAACACTGGTCTACAATTTTTTAGACATCCTCTGCTTCAGAGATGAAATGTGCTGTTTATTATGGATTTTGATGTACTGAATTTAAAAATGACAATTAAAACAACTGATCGGCTACTGTTCCCAAGATATTGACGTTTTTTACATTTTACGTCTATGTAGATAGTGTAGATAGTAGAGTTTTGCTCATACATTGTAAACCTAGGTCTTTTCATGTGTTTATGGTTGCTTTACATGATAACATGTCACCTGTCCTGTTCATGTAACAGTTAAAAAGTCAGCAAAATGGTTGTATAAATACAATGTATAATGAAACAAAAGGCAAAAAAACTATTATGTATATCGAAGTACATAGTTTAGTCTTCATTCAGTGTCTACTCGGCGCTTCTTAGCTTGTCTCTTCTATTCATTAAACGGAGCATCTCTTGTTACTGTCCAGGAATAGTCTGCAAGTATTGATGGGCTCCATTAGCGCTCATAGCGTTTCTCCAATGTTGCAATAACCTGGTGAAATCGCTTGACATGTTTGTCGCTCACTGCTCCGACTATACAATCCGCAAAGCTATCACTCAAACCATGAAGAAGGACCCTCTTGAGGAGCCTTTCAAGACCATGACTTTACCCTACATTGCGGGGATCACAAAAAAGATCTCCAAAATCTTGAATAAACACAAGATCCAGGTCCGTTTCAACACATTACATAAAATCCGTGATCTGGTTCCGTCTGTAAAAGATGTGATTCCAGACATACAGTACCCTGGTGTCTACAAACTAAGTTGCCTCTGTGGTAGTAGTTACATTGGAGAAACCAAACGACATGTCTCGGACCACATTCGTGAACACAAAGCAGACCTTAAACACGGTAGGACCAACACCTCGGCCGTGGCAGATCATTGTTATAATTCAGTAGGCTCACATGACATTGACTTCTCCAAAACAGAGGTTCTTTGTAAGCCATCTGGCTACCATGAGAGATTCGTTCATGAGGCTATCCACATATACAAGCACAGAGACAATTTCAACCGAGAAGATGGATTCTGGTTTAGCAATCATTGGAAGGATTTGATTAACCATTTCAGGTCTTAATTGATTGTTCACGCTTACGGTGGCTTTCAGACAGCATACATGAATTTTTCGTCTCCACCCTCCTCTTTTCAGAACATAGATGGACTAGTCCTTCTAAATAAACTGCCAAATCGCTGCCCGTGGTGCAAACGGTTTTTTTAAATAAATAAATACACCGCTTAAATAAATAAATAAATGCGGGCCGCCACTTCTTTCAAATGTTTCTTGCCGTTGGTTTTCACACCTGATGACGACCGTTTGTGTTATGGTCGAAACGTCGTGAGAATTTGTATTGTTTTATGTATATTTTATTATTTTATTGTTTCCCTTCAACGTGATTTTACCGAAAGAGCTAAGAATATGAATTACTGCAGTCATGAAAGCTTTAAATCTAAATGTTGGTGTTTCGCTATGTTTTTCCAACACCCAAATTGAGCGAATCTCCCATACATTTGTATGTTAAAGTGTTTTGCATTTTTCAGTTTCAGTTTTTCAATTACCCTGCGAGCCAAGAAGCTCTTAAATAGGGTTTCATCAACAACAAAAACAACACCGCTTTTCCGACAAATGCAGCAAGTCACGGTAAAATGAATCAATAATAAAGAATAACAGATAAGCAAAATAAAATATAGATAGTAAATCATAATTGCAATATGAAAACATTTAAAAGACATTTATTATTATTAAATAGCATGCTGTATCTCAAAAAAATGCTCATTGCAATCTGCCATATTAATTATAATACAAATACGGCCTAAAACACGATGCAATTATATTGAGGAAATACAAAAACACAGCATTCACAAAAAAAGGTCGTGTAAACAATGCACAAACAGTGGTCGCTTACAGGCAATTCATATTTGTACCTCGTATAACTCTTCATACATTGGCAGCTCGGCAGGAATTCACTTGAAAGTCGTGATTTAAAGCGAGTGGTCGACGGAAATGACTGCAGACCAAGTGTTGTGGCAATATTGGTCCACAGACTAGGGGCAGCCACCGAAAAAGCCCGTACACCAAAACATGTTTTATATCTGGGAACGTTAAAAATGCAAAAAGAAACCCGTTCCTATTCAACAGAGAATGCTAGCAGAGCGAGCCTGCGTGATGTAAACTAAACTCTTACATCCCTCATCTTGTCTTTGCAGCACCACCTGTCTCAATGCATCTCCACTTGTCTCTCTGCATCTCCGCTTGTCTCTCTGTATATCTGCTTGTCTCTCTGCATCTCCGCTTGTCTCTCTGCATCTCCGCTTGTCTCTCTGCATCTCCGCTTGTCTCTCTGCATCTCCGCTTGTCTCTCTGTATATCTGCTTCTCTCTCTGCATCTCCACTTGCCTCTCTGCAGCTCTATTCGTCTCTCTGTATATCTGCTTCTCTCTTTGCATCTCCATTTGTCTCTCTGCATCTCCGCTTGTCTCTCTGTATATCTGCTTCTCTCTCTCTGCATCTCCACTTGTCTCTCTGCATCTCTATTTGTCTCTCTGTATATCTGCTTCTCTCTTTGCATCTCCATTTGTCTCTCTGCATCTCCGCTTGTCTCTCTGTATATCTGCTTGTCTCTCTGCATCTCCGCTTGTCTCTCTGCATCTCCGCTTGTCTCTCTGCAGCCCCAACTGTCTCCCCCTGCAGCTCGGATTTGTCTCTGCAGCTGTTTTTTTTTTTGCAGCTCCATTTACCTATTTGCAGCTCCGTCTGTCTATTTGTAGTCCACCGCTCTCGCGAAAAGAGCACTGTTCGCAGGGCCAAGTCGGAGAGAGACGGTTTTTGGTGACGGAAAAAGAGTGCTTCAAACTGGTGTTCTTCGTGTTGCGAGGCTTTACCAAGATGTTTTTTTTCTAAGAGCAGCGGCTCATGGGGTTTTTTTAAAAAAGGTCATTGTCGTGCACTATAAAGACCCAAGCCAGTCTCTATGAAGTGCACAATGCCTAGAATAAATAAATGAACTCTGGCTAGGTATGAGAATAATTAGCCATTTCCAGAAGAGATTAAAAAATCTGTGGTAAAAAATACAGATCTTAGGATCTCCGTCCCCGTAGATTATGGGAGTTGCAAATGTTAGGATGCGTGGATTATTGGAGCATGTGTTATGGGAGTTCTACTGCATTACAATGATTCCGATATCAGTTTCGCATCTGAAATTGTATTTAGCATTTTTATCATCTTGTTTTTCTGCGATGACATATTCAAATATGGCTAAATATTGATTCAAGTTCTGCAACTGCAGTTAAATCCAACACAAGCCTTTCATAAATCTTCCATTTAATGTGTCTTTACAAAGCTGCAATGCTTATAATGCACTTGCTGTCAGCAATGGGGTTATCATGTAATCACTGTGCCATAATTGCTCCGGAAAACGTTTTACAAAGCAATACATCAGTCACAGCATTTTTTTTTACTTTCATTATTGCTGTTGAACTTCAATTATTATTTCACAAATATTTTGTTAGGTATTTTAATGTTTGAGAAAAATAAAATGCACTACCTTAATCGTGACATTACAATATTTTGTTCATCTAACAATACGATTACTGTGCCTTATATCACAGTATTGCCCCATCACAAAAAAAAACCCTCTATAGCATTTTCATACCGTATATTATAGAAGAAGCATTTGTGAATTGTTCAAATATTCCGCAGTGAATGAGCGTGGATAATCATTTGAAAATGCACTCTAATTTGATTAAGTATAAATAGACCTATTATTTAGGTCTCAGTATATGACTGCTGGCACACGCCGAAGTATGACTGCATTGAACTCGTTTTGTTTCTATCGTCACCACAGGGACTCGAGTGTGTGATGACAGTATCAACAAATACAGACACCCCTCGACCTACGAACGGGTTACATTCCTTAGAGGCCTGTTCGTAAGTTGATATATTTGTATCTTGGAATTTAATATTTAACTCTGCATACGGCCAGTGTTATAAAATGTATTATGGTTCAATGTAAAAGGAATAAAGACTGTATTGTATATACACCAATAAAATAAAGTCAGGTGAAAAAGAAAACACATCTGTGTTATTTACCTTGAGTCCTGATGCTGGTTTGTTTGGTCAGAAGGGGATGCTGGGACTCATTACCTCTCACGGAGGATCGTTCCGCCCAACAAAATAGTCCCATGGATTCGGTTAGTAAGTGCGACCGAACGTTCACAAGTAGGATGGTGAAAATGCGCACTGATCAATGCGCCACGCTTCCAACCGTGCAATATTCCATTGCAGTACTTTTATCACATTGTAATACTTTGATCACATTGTAATGCTGTTATTACATTGTACTTATTGTTATTACATTGTAATATTGTTATTGCATTTATCAGCAGATGGTGGTAACTGCATGTACGTGTAGTGTAATCGATTCAGAGACATAATTTTTTCGGAGGCACATTCTTTATTAACAACTTTCACGGTTACATTTTGATTTAAAGCTTTCGTGACTGCAGTAATTCATATTCTTAGTTCTTTCAAACCGACACACCTGAAGACGACCGTTTGTGTTATGGTCGAAACGTCGTGAGAATTTGTATTGTTTTATATATATTTTATTATTTTATTGTTTCCCTTCAACGTGACTTTACCGAAAGAACTAAGAATATAACTTTCACGGTCTCGTCCGCACACTCTCCACAGTAGCTCGTTCTAGCCTGTACACAACACTGACGGCGCTGACTGAGATAGCCAACTACTTCCAGCAGCGCAGTGTCTAGCGGAGACGTTTAGAGACGACGGTGACGAGACGACAACAACGACGAGACGAGTCCATTCCCAGAACCGGAAACCTCGAGCTCCCGCTCTCGGCTCCTTTTATGCTCCCAGCGCGGCCTGGCTCCGCCCTGACCGCGCCTCCCTTCTCGAACCCGCCAGCAGCTTCCAGGGGCCACCAGACGGGGTCCTCCGTGACCCTTGCCCCAGTTTCTCCCCTCTGCCCACACCCCATGCACACCCCCACCGGCACGTGTGTACTGTCTGTCCACCACAGTTGCCGCTGCTGTCCACCAGCCGGCGCTATTACACTACATATGTAACATTGAACTTCTTTTGCACCGTACGTAGCCAACCGTGCTAATCGGAGGTGCAGGGGGAAGCACAATTCAAAAAAAGCAGTTCAAAGAAATTAGTTATTAATCTAGGCATAATCATGTATCATGCATTCCTAGACATAAGCAACTTTTACTTCAATAAATTGTTATATTTTCCAGGTTCATTCATTCATCTTCCAATCCACATTAGAAATTCACATAGTCTTTGAGTAGTTTTATGTTAGGTTTCTATATACCATTTCTGAAGTGGACAAAACGTAATTGCAGGTGGAACCCCATGGCGATATTCATGCCTGGAATTCACAGTGTGACATATCACACCTCTTACTCAACCCGAAATTTGCTGTCGACCTGAATATAGAACAGAAATTCTGCGCCCAATCGTACATAGTAAGACTGCCATTCTTGATTTGAAGCTTTCGTGACTGCAGGAATCCATACTCTCTGGTTCTTTCGGTAAAGTCACGTAGATAGAAAACATAATAAAAGAGCACGACGTTTCGGTCGCAACACAAGCTGCCATTTAGGTTGTCACAGCTGTGCTTTGCTTCCCCGATGTGTTTCCGGGATGTACTCCATAATTGTTCGGCACGATGTCCGACGCTCTTTGTGCTGGAAACATCTTGACGGAATTCATCTCCTCAAATTAATATCCTGAAATACATTTTTCGAAGAAGCTCCAAGCTCGTGGAGTGAAATGTCAGACAATGAACAATCAACATGCGATACACCCCAGACAACCCATCAGAGTTACAAATCGCAATCATAACAGTGCAGTGGAAAGCTTGTACTTCCCTGCTGTACTTCAGAATAATAAACTCTCCAGCACACATTGTTATATTTAATGACAGCACAAAGGAAGCAGCCTGGCATGGAGAGCACACTTGATGTTTATATACGTGTTATTTCACCTCCGATGCATCTTGTAAAATATGCATGTCGTATGCTGATGTAATTTGCCAAGTGTATGTTGAACTTCGTTCGCACCATACATATCTAACCGTGCAAATCGGAGGTGTGAGAAAGTGTGAGATTCCATTTGAGCTTGAGATCAATATAATGGAATTTTAGCATGCGACTGTTACGAGGCTGCAATGGTTGTTAATGCGTTGGTTGTAATTGTGATTTAGGATAGCTGAAAGGGACTGAACCGTGTATTTATCTGAGTAATTGCTTTAACTGGATAATTTATATTCAACCTCACACATTAAGAGACACCTGCACATTACACGTTTATTGTTTGTTCATCAATAAATACATGCAGTTGCATTTGCATATGAATGGAATGCTAATGCTGCATACAGAGATGATTAGGGGATTTCAAAGCTATGAAAAGTAAGATATATTATTGCAAATATAGCAAGCGCACAATAGAGTAGATATTCGGAGAATATTTGTGCTGTGCAGTTATATTGAGACACCGTACCATGGTTTCTAACAGCTGACTAGGTTTGATGCTTTGAATGCATATTTGTCTCCTGCAGTGGCGTGCCGTGAGGTCAATGGTTGGGGAGGCACTGGCTAGTATCAGAGACAGATTTACACACACATATGAACCCGATAGAGGTAGCTTAAATTCACCATTCAATCGGCAGGTTGCACAATGACTATTGGTTAGGCGGCCGTATGTTTCATATTTCATATCAGCATTCTTTACAACACACCCATACAGGTGAGTTACGTATTCGATTCACGTCTTATAGGCGAATGCAGTTCCACTATTCATACTCATGCAACACAAATGAAAAAAAATATATTACATGGTCTTACCTTTAGTTGTAAATGAGGTCCATTCGCCTCTCCTTCTGGACAAATATGTCAGTGACTTTGTTGTGAGGCAGATGTGATAGCTGCCTCACTGTGGGGGGCGTGTCCTCACTAAGGGGGGCGTGTCTTCACTGAGGGAGGCGTGTCTGATACGCCCCCCTCGGTGAGGCAGATGTTATAGCTGCCTCCCCTGGTGCTATTTCATTGCAGTTTTATGACGAGACCAGCGAGCCTAAATATCTTTATACACATACGTGAAATAAGTTACCTGGAGTATGGAAGGCGAGGACATGAAATGAAGGCGTCTACAAACATTACATTGGTGACATACTGAGATAGTAACCGGCACGCGCTTATTGCCTGCGCTCCATCCAGTTTCTGAGGGGTTGCGCAATCATAGGGGAGGCTGAGCACGTCGCTGCCTCACCTCTCGTCTTTCCCTGTCTTTGCAGCGAATCTCCGCAAATTTGGCGATTTTGACTAGAAAAAATGATTGTAATCATATAGAAATTACTCTTTGTTTTTTTCGGTAAAGTCACGTATAAATAAGAAACAATAATAAAATAAAATTACATAATAGTATACATACGACGTTTCGATTGCAACACAAGCAATCATCATCATCAGGTATAGAAGAGCTAAATTTAAGAGAGAGAGGAAACACAGAGAGATGGAGAAGCACATTAAATTGAAATAACATTTATAACACAGATCAGTGTAAAAATCTTAATATTTATTTTATTATTTACTTTTCATAACAGCTATTTTAATTGGCGTATGACAGGTGAGGCTCTGCCTCCCCTGACTGCACGTCCCTGGTCTCCTGGTAATAATTCATTTTGAGAGTTTTTGATGCGGCATTCTTGATGCCCATGACATACATCATGATGTTATAATGTCAAATGTCAAAAGCGAAAAAGGTTAGGTAAGACTGAACATATTTTATCTTGCACTCTTATGAGTCCAGTTCATCACGAATACACACAGTAAGCTCTTTGGAAAACACTGCTTTAAGCCTCTTGCAAACCTGGCCCAGACTCATAGATGGATTCCGATCATCTACCGGTAACCGGTTACAGGTCTTCGGGTCAGATACTCTGAATCTGTGCTGGCCGTATCGCACAATGTTTAAATGCAGGTACAGCAGCACAAGCACCTTGGGCTGCGATTCATAGAGGGCGTCTAATGGGGTCCATTGATGCTGGTTCACGCTGCTCGGCAACATAAGATGTTCTATGAATCACTCATTGTATTGAATTGATTCGTACAAGAGAAAATCCCAACCAAGGGTCCATGGTTCAAAGAGTGGTCCACAAAGTGATTGGCAAGGGTTGGGCGCGCGCATAGATGGGTCCTACAGCTATAATCTCAACATCCTGTCCGATGTGTTTTTCGGTTTGTGCCACGTGATGTTCTGCATGATGATCGACATTTCGCCTCGCATTCCGTGAGCTTCTTCAAGAATCTGAAGTTCCTGACGAAGCTCCCAGCACGTGCGGCGACTTCACGGCAAACGCACGGCACACCCCAAAGAGCACATCGGAGAGTGGCACACAGAACAACTGTGAAATACCTCTGCAATGCCATCTGCACACCTTGTCCACTCCACTCAGCTGGTGACTTCTCTCCATGCCCTCAATATATTTACATTTGCTGACAAGTTGTTTTTTTTTCAATTTAAAGTGGCGCAGCAGAAATATTTCATTTGTGTTCGCTGTTTATTTCATCACACTCACTACATCCCAGAATATTGTTATTCCTTGTGTGCCTTCAGCTCAATGTCATTACCCACTGTACACCTCCACTCTTGTGAAAGTCTCGCGTGGCCAAGAGGCGTTAAATGAGACAATTACTCGCTGCGACCCACTCAAGTGACGTGCAGTGGCGGCTGCAAAGGGGGGTGAGAAGAGACTAGCAGCGCAGCGGATAATAATGCCACGGTGTCACGAGCATTGCCATAGTGAGTGCAGGTATAGGCACACGTTACAGAGATCGCTCCAGTTATTGCCGGGGCTGCCAGAGACTGTCGTAAGCAATAAGGGTACTGTCGTAATAATACATGTCATGTATTTACTCAGGAAAGCCTCATTGAGTGTGGGATGCTTTTTTGTTTATTTCCCCCAAGAGGATCCTGTGTCAGGATGTTTGGCTTGTTCTATTTAAGAGTGGTATGTGGGTGGAAATGTGGAAATCAGAATTGGCAGGAGAAAAGCCATGCAACATGCAAAGAAACAGAGCTCCATAGAGACAGACGAAATAATGCACTGCTGTACTGTCGTCTCCTGCCCGCTTCACATACAACGCGTAATATTCTCATGCACTATCCCATCGCAGGGTCAGCTCTAATTAGCGTCCTGGATCTGAACGCTCTCTTAATCATGGATCTCTTCAGTGAAGTATCGTGTCGTAGTTGTAATTGGGCCTATTGTAAACAATGTAATGGATGTAATAAAACAACTAGTTTAAAGAATCAAACGTGTATGTATTGTCAAACGAACACTTTGTTCCAAATCCAGTGTACTAACTTTTAGACCGCAGCAACATCCCTGATTTTAACTTTAAACTTGAGAAAGAACCCGGATCAATATCGGCTCGCTGCCTGGATGTGAACGCAAGATCTGAGTGGTGTCGGCTCATTGCTCCGACCTCTGAGCTACCCAGCCTCCAGATATAATATTAATATGCTTTGTGCTTTGCGTGTATTAATTGAACAAAAAAACATTGTCTGGCATGTACCTTTTAGTATCAAGAATTTTAAAGCAATGCATGTTTGTAATTATCAGCCCAGTCGTGTCACCGTATATTGTGTTTGAGATAGTGTAAATGCAACAACTATCGATACAGATGTATTTATAATATTGCGAATCAATAGGGCATTACGAAATTTTAATATTTTGAATCATAATCTCAGCCGTAAAAACCTACACGTTAAGATAGGTCAAGATTGTGGAAACAACGGATTTTGTGTGTACTGAAAGTCAGCAAATTGTTTCACTGCAGTCTTCAGCGTCCCTTGGGTAAACCCTGACAGACTCAACACCGTTATCATCAAAGCAATTATACAGTGGCTCCATATATAATTTGTGCTGCTCAGTTTTACCTCAAAATAATTATTCCATTTTATCTTTGACGTAATTTGGCACAGTATATATATTCCTACATTAAAAAGACATTTTCAAGCACTCTAAAGTTTTTCAATAAAGTAATTCCCCGATTGACGTCTCCCCCTTTTACATCGAATACGTGGTCACTTTATCAGCACCACTACCTGATTTGCGTCGCCTCAAGCCACACTTTCGTCATTGGCAGCATCATCCTGTCCATATCTCGTGTCCGTCGCCCCTCAGACTTCGCCACCACCTAACCCTGCAAATTGCTTTGATCCACGTCGTTTCGAAATTCGTTGCACCTTTCATCAACGCATGCCCGACGTAAACTAGGATAATACTGTATTGCCCTTTTGATTCTGATTCGATGGTGGCGCAGCGGGAGAGCGCACGGATCGAAATTGGAAGGGACTTTGTGAGGAAGTCAACAGTGGTGTGGATGTGGATAGCCTCGCCCACAGCATCTGGAATGCCGGGTTTCCACCAGAGGCTCAGGCCTGCGAACAGGAGACATGCACCAGCTTAATGCTCAATGGAGTGGAAATCCGCTTTAAATGTTTTGATTGCAAGGTCAGACCAGGAAGGAATGCCGTCTATTCAGCCCGTTGTCTGCAGTGTTGATTTATTACATAAATCAATAATACCAGATGCTATATTGGTAATTACAAGGCATTTCCCGAAAGAATTTGCAATGATGGCAATCTGTCTTCAGTTCATCGAGTGGATGAAAAGGCGCAATCTGCAGTTCAGTTAGGTTTATGCTATAAATACGTATACTGTATACAAAATTCGACATCTTGTACCCTGTGAAATTCCACAACGCCACCTCACATAAACGACTGCGTTTTAGTTGCAATGCATTAAGATATGGATGCTGCCGAAGTGTAAAGGTTAACAAACTGAACTTGCAATCCAAATGTCGCTGGTTCAGTCTCCCAGCACGGCAGTTGAAACAACTGTGCATGTTTATTAAACCTCCACCACCTCTGTTCACCAGGGCGGTACAGTTTGGTATTCCGCAGTTGATCAGCAGGTGGGATGTTTGGTGTGGAAAATGTGGGTACTCCCACCCCAAGATGTTTGGAGCAGAGAAGAGTCGACCAAATACCGTCTAGAGGGGCTCTCTAGATCCCACTCAAGTAAATGTCCTTATGGGCCGCCCATAAATGACGTCACGCGATTTTGGCCGATTTTTTACCCCCCCCCCCCCCCGTCAAACGGCGTCACAAAAAGTCAGACCCCCCCCCTCAAATATGACGTCACAAAGCTCTGCCCCTCCCCCCCAAACCATATTTCCATTTTGAAAATAAAACATGCTTCAAATAACTTTCAACTATTGTCAAGGTAGTGCGTATTTAATGTGGCGCTGCACTCTGATGTTGTAAGAGAAAACACGTATGAAAAAGGCGTTGGAAAGCTGAAATTTAGCATAAAATGCACTTGAAATTATTTAACGTCTAACTAAAACTGCAGATGTTCAGAATATTATATTGAAATTCTCTTATAATTATAAAATATTAAAAGTAATTATAACTTTAAAAAAATACTTTGTAGGAGAACGAAGCAAAATGGAGAGTACAATTATAACAATAATATATTCATTCCACATAATGAAAAGCCCTGGTAGAATCATTAAAATAAAATGTTTAATAACAATATAAAAAAATACAAAATGTATGCTTCTCCATTCTCCCATGAAGAAGCAAAATTCTCCTTCGTGGAATAAATAAGAGGTGACCTTGGTAAATTTAAATAATCAAAAAGTTAATAATGAAAATTAATCAAAATTAGTGTTGTTATAACAATTCTATTTAATTAAGTAGAACGTGTTATTTTTATTTATTTAAAGTTGCACATTTTGATGTGACGTCACATTTCTCAAACCCTCCCCCCCCCCTACGTGCGTGACGACATTTATGGACGGCCCCTTATATTCTGTTATTAGTAAGTGGCAATTACAACCGATTTTGTATACACCTACTTCACGTAATAACCATTATTACGCTTGTTTACCCAGAAAAAGTCTCAGCTTTTTTTAAGTTAAGCTTTCTTCGTGGCGGATGACAATTTCTACGCAGTTCCCAATTAAGTAATTTTCAAGTAATTATTTAAAACATTTGAAACCTGACCCCAATACGCAACGGTCCGCTTCTTTGAATAATGTCACAGGATCTTGAGTAGCTACCGTGAAGCATGGCGCGAATTTTATGGTTTAACAAATTCGCCAGGCGGCCTGCCGGGTTTGAACCGTGAACCTCTGCAACAAGCCACGTCGCCATCCATTTTAGTAACTTTGTGGACGTTTGGCACATAATACTCGCCTGGCACATTCATTGCAGTGATTAAAGCATCGTCGACTGCTTTGAACGCAAATGTTTGAGAAGTTTTCATGTTCCACAGAGTGGCAGCAGTGCCTTGAAATTAATCAAATGTGCCCCCCCCCCCCCCCCGAGGTGAAAATGGGTTGTCGGGAGTTGAACCGTGAAGAACAGGCGGTACAACCCGGTTTGGTGTACCCACCAACCTGCCTGTTCATGGTACAACCTGACAAGCCATCGCAGAGCTATACCGCAAAACCGCTACAAAACAGGTCCCTGCAGGGTGGGCTGGTAGGAACATTGGAATTTTGCGCAATTTTATGACATTGTTACTTCCAAATGTTGGGTGCAATAAGACATATCAAGTCTCTGCGCTGTCTATTGCTGATTTTACACCCAACAGCACGAGATTTCACTTCGTTAAAGTATTGAAAGGGGACGGACACATTAATCTATTGCAGGCTGGTACACTCAGTTTACAACTTCGTTCCTACCAGTAAAATCTACCAACTTGTGAATTAAATAAATAAAAGTTTTTGTTTCTTCCTGGCAGCGCTTGATTTTATCCGACCAAACTGAAGTTTGTATTCAGGTACATGAATTGGTTTAAAAGTAACGACCGTCCAGTGGTGGCTGGTCATGCAAACAGCAGAAGAACCCATTATTATCCATGACTTGGTGCATTAAAAATACAACCCAGTGTTCATACACAGTAAGCTTGATTGTCTCAGCTCAGTCGCTGCGCTTGAGTTAGTTGTGTACTGCCCTGAGTGTTTACGATCAGGTACATATTTCGGGCAAACATGGCAGATGGTCTGCCCAGCAGAGGGTGCTCTCTCGGTGCAAAGACGAGGCACTTTAAAATGACACGAAAGCTCTGCAGTGGTGCACATGCACGGCTGAGATGCGCTCAGTGCTGACTGAGAGACCAAAGATGCAACACAGTGCCTGTTCTTTATCAATCTCTTCGGTTGGACATCAAATCCAGAAAAAAGGTTTAAATCATAATTTTTCCTTGAACGATATAAAAAAATACAATATTTCAAGGCACAAGCTTCTGGAAAAAGTCATGAATGGATATTGCATTTCGCAAGAGTTACAATTGTCTTGGTTTCTCCTAGACACAAGCGGAATTCTGACCATGCTCCTACATGAATAACGCATGAGGCACCGATAATGGCAGTTTCATTGCTCCTCAAAACAAATTGCATGACCTGATTTTTTTTTCTTTTTCCAGAACATGTATTCTGCATCAGCAAAGGCACGGTGTGAAATCCCCGAAACGCAACCTGATCCTTGTATCCTGGGAAGCCTGTGTGTCTTGGTTTCGTGATGTACTGCTGCGGCCGCCTGGAACGCTCTTCCTTCCGATATTAGGGAGCCACTGGAGTTACGCACTTTTAAATTTCGATTGAAAACTCATTTCTTTGTGTTTAGTTTGTAACATGGCTTGCTACGTACGGTGCAACAGAAGTTCAACATACATACGTGGCCCACTCAGAAATAGGCTCTTTTGACCCAGGAATGACCCAGGAACATCCTAAGGCCCAGGAATGGCCTGTAATCGAGCAGGGCTATCGCCTACATCCACGCTGTTTTCTCCACCAATGGACGTGCTCGGAAAAAGCAAACCCACCAAATGCTTGGGTCCCCAGGCAATTCAAGAGGCCGTGGATTCATGACAAAATAGAGGTTAATTAATTATCATAGAAAGGTGCAATCCTAATAAGCATTATGAGATCATTACATAAAATACAATTAATCTCTCTCATCTCTATCTTGAACGGATCTCACTCATATTACATTTCTACATTTTTTTTTCATATTTCTCTGTCAGTTGCGTATTGATGCAACATCACTTGTGACCTTGCATTTACACGTAGTTTCCCCTTCCTTCCAGTATGCTCTAAACACCTAATAATACAACTAATTATAATACGTACATTATCACGAAAATCCAAGACAATTTCTGGTCGCGACTGGTGACAATTTATCTTGTGCCAGTCTATATCCAAACCCCAAACGATTAAATAGCTCTTAGCTAAATTATAAATAAATAACGTTTCATATCTATGTATGCATACTTATGTATGTTTATTCCTGTTATCACAACAAAATAACTCTCACCTGGCAGAGTAAAATGTCCTGAATTTTTTTCGATCTAAAGCTTTCGTGACTGCAGGGATTCATATGCTTGGTTCTTTCGGTAAAGTAACGTAGAGGGGAAATAACAAAATAATCAAATATATATTTTTTTTATTTCATAATGTTTCGTTTTTATTATTTTATTATTTCCCTTCTACGTGACTTTACCGAAAGAACTAAGAAGATGTCCTGAATTTATTCACATTTTTTTGAGATGGCGAACGAAGTCCTCACATTCGGCATGCTCTCTCTCGTGACAATTATAAAGTTAAATAAAAGAGCATAAAGAACTCGGCAAATGAGGCACTCAAAGTTGTTTTTGTGAATGGAAATTCATGGTTTTGCACAACGAAGAGATTTAAAGACACTGATTACATCTGGTTTTCATCAATATTATATTGCGCATGAATGCAAATTCACTGCTCCACTCGCATTCGCTTCATCTCAGCGTTTCTGTCTCTTTAATTACTTAAATTTACTTCGCTCATTATGATTGCAGCTTTTGAGGCGAAGCGTAAGTGACTTTTTGTCGCGTTGCTCGCATACTCGACTCGCCCTTGGGAAACCAGTGGGATGCTTGGAAAGTCACCTTTGCGCTTCTCGCAAGAACCAAGTGCACACATATATACACATATATACACACTTCCGCACTTGAACCACGCAGTTAACTCATTGCGCCATGGCACACCACTGTTGCTGCTGTTGCTACAGCACATGGATTCCACTTGGAATGGTCATGGGTGGCTTGGCGGGTGAGTGGGTGGGTGAGAGAAGGCAAACGAAAGGGGAGTGTGGCTGGAGGAGGAGGGGTGGGGGGGGAATGGCTCACATATGCTCTGAAACATGAATCCATCCCACTGTGGGCCCCAATGCAAGAGGAACCCTAGACATAAATTCAAACTCGCCTCCCAACTAGCATGCACCCCCAACCCCACTCGTGCGAGCACGCCTCCTCCCTCCTGCTAAAGCAGCACAACCGGCGCGTGTGTACACTCGCACCAACTCAACTGTACTCCCCGCCATGGGAAAGGGCCACTGACACACGCGGAACTCTTCCCTTTTGTGTCGTTATTGGATTTTTGTTTTCTTGCAGGCGGCTTTAACCCCACCCACCCACCCACCTCTCCGCCGTCCTTTCCTGCGTGAACCTCGTACATGGGGCGAAGGGGCAGTCCCCTGCCACGTTGGCCTGACGGTGTCAGGGGGTGTCCTGCAAGTTTCCGCCGCTGCCGCGTGCCATGCAGGAGAGCTGGGGGTGCCACGCGCCCAAGGGGCCCAGCTGTGCGCGCGCGCGGCCACCGCTGCTGCCACCACTGCTGCCACCGCTGCTGTTGCTGCTTTGCCTCCGCACGTGGTGTGCGCCGCTCGGAGAATTTACATTCCCAGACCAACGCCAAGGTGTGTCATCGCTAAAGTGCTCTCTTAAAAACGATGCAATTAAAATGTGTGTTTGTATACCAAAAAAAACATATTGTATACGTTCGAGTTCATTGAAATGCATTGCTGACTGCCGTGCGCATTTTTGGTTTGTTGCCGGGGGAGGTGCTTGTTTTCTTGTTTGGTGCCATTAAAGGAATGGACGTCTTGAATATCTCTTGCGGCAGCCGCAGCAGCAAAACTTGGAAGGATTACAAAATGAAACTTGCATAACAGTGTAGGAAGCGAGAAAATAAATGTTCCGTTGTGTATAAATAGGTCAAGTTGTGACTGCTGAGTGAGTACATTCCAAACGAAGTCACGAGAATGAGCAAAAGCAAGCAAGGGAGAGGCACTTCAGTGGTTGTCAGGTGGGAGAAAGACTTATGTCTGCAAATAAGTTACCTTTTTTGTTTCCATCGTCTGCTGCAATATCAACCACGGTGACAGGCTCTTGACCTCAGGCACACACACACACACACTCGTGTGTGTGTGCTACATTGCTGTTGTCGATCTTATTGTTGTGCGTGATACTGCCAGAACGTTTCTTAAGAAGTCTACAAGACTTCCAAGTGGTGTACCCCTCGCGAGTCGACGGTTCATTGCGCTTCTTGTCGCACGACCTGCTTTACCACGAGCCCCTCCATCAACGTGATCGGTGGCAGGTGCCAGCGGACGCCTCATTGCACTACGTATTCGAGCACGATGGCAGGCAGCTACACTTGAACGTGACACTCAACAGTGGCCTGTTGTCGGCCGGGTACGTGCTGGAGCGACAGCAGGGTAAGACCCACCGCCAGGGCTCCAGAAACACGTGCCACCACACTGGAGACATCCTGGAGGGAGCGGCTGTCCGAGGAGCTGTTGCTGTCAGCACATGTAATAGTTTGGTATGCTTCTCGACACAACCTGTTTTGTTGTTTTTATTTCACCCCTAAATATGAAAAGCCACCGCGTGGCCCAATGTGAAGTTGACTTGATAAACGTAAAACAAGACATTGCGTGGGAAATTAGGCATGTAATGATTTATCCCTTCACCTACCTACCTGCCAACCCCCCCCCCCATCCACTCTTGCCTCCACCACCAAAAGCGATGCCATGTATTGTCAAAATTTGGGGTCGCGATTCATTTGAAGAATCACTTTGTTTTAGGTCTCGCTTCTACCATCTTTATTTCTGTCCTGTTTTTACAGGTCTGTTTGCTCCATGAGCCAAATGCAACATTGACAGACTTATTTTATATAATTTGCCTAAATTCTAAGGTATAGATTCTCACGCATGATTTGATGTATCGCAAGTGAAATATTCGACTTTAACCGATTCGTAAAAGTTGTATAAATATGCCACTATCTCGCATACAACTCACAGAAAATGAAGAAGAAAAAAACAAAAAAATACTTTTCTCATCTTAAAATATTTGCCCTCTCCAGACTGGGGTTCTTTCTTTCTCCCATGGAGAGCACTACTTTATAGAACCAGTCCGTGGTGTCGTCAGAACAGAGGGATCTCCACAACCACACGTAGTCTACAAGCGTGACCCGGCAAGTGGCCATCACGTCATCTCCAAACGTCACGCCCTCGTGCACCCTTCACCTTCAGGCGCGGCGATTCCTGGAAATTCCACCTCAACAAAGGGAGCGTCGTGTGGCGTGACGGGTAAGGCTTGAGAACGAGGAGCTCTGGGGGTCGGTACAAGGCTCAGCGATCATCGTGCCCATCTGGTTGTAGATTCAGAGGTTGGCGAGCGCGTGCATTTCAGATGCCCCAAGGCACGCGCAGAGTGTGGAAAGGCAGCGGGAGAGGTGGCAGCGGAGGCACGGGCCTCGTCGAAGAATCGCCCAGAGGTCCACAAGCACGGAGCGCTGGGTGGAGACATTGGTGGTGGTGGATCCCAAGATGGTGCAGTACCATGGAAGGGACAACATCGAAAATTACATCTTTTCCATCATAAACATGGTACGGTGGAAAACAAGGTTACTGAGTGGGTAAGGAGGATGAGGCCATTGATAAACCATTGATCAAGCATCGTTTGTAATCTTAAGACTGAAGCGTCTGATTACCATCGAGTACAAAAGTGATGTACAAATAGACTGTATATTGCATTATTACTGTTGCAAATAATTTACATGTGTGGAATACCTGCCCTTTTTATAGCCCTGTCAGTGTAGATTAATAGATGTTGACAGTTTTCAGTAATCTGAGAAAATACACAAAATGTTAATGTGTGGCTCATTGTTTAACTCAGCTGCGTTTATTGTGCTTGTGCCAGTATTGATGAAAACATTCGGTAAATTTTTACTTCATTAAGCCAGTATAATGACCAATTGTTTATCATTAATCTCAACACATTTAACACTCTAACCTTAAATGGGAAAAATAATATTGACGATTGAGTTATTTTTTTTATTGTGCTTGAGCACCACTGCTGATGCAGTGTCATCAAATAGTGTGTTCATCGTTGCATGGCAATTTATTCTCATTAATCTTTTTTGTCGCTGTTTCATGCTTGCAGGTGTCTGGATTATATCACGATGCGAGCATTGGGAACCCAATAAACATTGTTCTGGTCCGACTTATCATTTTGGAAGAAGACCAAGTAAGTTAAAATAAGGACTAAAATTTCACCGTCCTCTGAGCACACTTTTCTGCAACTGCTGAGAATTTTTTTTTTATTTTATTTTAATGGAAGCTGACAAAGGATTAGTCACGACTGGGAAAATTTTAATGGAAAGAATTAAGCAAATGTGTGGAAGTGCATGGCCATGGCTGTAGAGAAGCACAGGCAAAATAATACTTTTATTAACTAACGCTGCTTTATTTCTGAAAAGGTCAACAAAAAGTCAACATTTTGAGGACATTGTGTTTTGCATTGAACAGGGTCTCATAGTTTGTCTGGAATACTCTTGCCAAGAACATATGATAATCCAGCAAAAATGTGTTAAGGTCTGACTGCTAATTTGCTGGCTTAAACAAGCACTCATTGACATTGGTCTGGAAAGTAAATCAATAGGCTGATGGACAAAACATACTTTTATTCATAGAGAAAACACAGAATGGAGATCTGCTAATACATAACCTTTTAAGGAATGGCCCATTTTCAAAACAAAGAAACAATGGTAAGCTTTTACATTTTCGAGCGACGTTTGATTGAGTGCCCACTAATGTGGGCAAGCAATCTCAAGCTTTTCACCACAACAGCAGCTTTGATGAAGCAGTGCAAACCCGGGCAATGCGGTTCATGCACGGTCTTGTGTTTTTGTGATATGTTCCAGCGACCACATTTTGCGTGCAACAATGTTCCTTCCCGCAGGAAGGTTTAAAGATCGTGCACCATGCTGACAAGACTCTGGCCAGCTTCTGTAAGTGGCAGAAGAGCCTCAACTCCAGGGAGGAAGAGTCCAACGCAACTCGGCACGATATTGCAGTGCTTGTGACTCGGTATTCAACACGCATGCTCCGCATCACCTCTCGGCGCTTGACATTAGGCAAAAAAAAAACCCAATGGGATTAAACTCTTTATTTAGTTTTACTTTTATTTCTGGGAACTTTTGGTAATAGTGCAGTTCAGCATTTATTCTTTTTGGATAATGTTCTTTTTTTCACACAAGCTAAGACAAATTGCATGACTACATTGATTTGCTACAGCACAATGGGCGCACAGCTTGATGAAGTGAAAGACAAAAAAGTTTTTACCCTTTTGTGTCAAAAATCATAACGGCCACATGCCTGGTATATATTTTTTTTAAGTAACGGTCCCAATTATATCGATTTAACCTGCAGACACGTGCATTTGTAGAGCATAGTTGAGATGACAATAATTTATTTTTACATCCTTGACTCTCACAAGAAATGGGTGTTGTTCCATGTGGTTTTTGCTCTGTGCGGTGGGAAACCAATGAACAACTAACGATGAACGAATGAACGCTGCTGCTGCTGCTGTAGAAAGGACCTGTGCGTTGGGATGAATCGGCCGTGCGAGACCCTGGGACTGTCCCACGTGTCGGGCATGTGCCAGCCACACCGCAGCTGCAACATCAACGAGGACACAGGTCTCCCTCTGGCCTTCACCGTGGCTCATGAGATGGGGCACAGGTAACCAAGCGTACCTAACTTCAACATCATCAGTATCATGAGCCGGTGGATGAAGGTCCTCCGCGAGACACTGCCATCTCTCGCGATCCTCTGTTATGATCAGTGGCCGGAGCGAGGCATAGGAACATCTTCGGGCCTCAGTAAGCTCAATGGGCCCCATATGCATTAAAACAGATATGGATGTGGAAAATACTATGTTAGATTCAATACAGATCCTAATAACTATAACATGCTCATAATACTAATGAGACTGCAAAAATTACTTTAATTGTATAAAGTCTATTACAGGGGTCGGCAAACCAAAATAACCAGAAGAACCTTTTTTTTTACACTTCGGTAAAACGCTCAATATTTCAAGAGCCGCGATGCACGTGCATACAAGACGGTCCTTAATAAATAATACCACGAAGCGGTTCTTAAAAGAAACGCATGCGACTCCAGAGCCGCATTTGCCAACCCCTGGTCTATTCACTTAATGATTTCACAAAAACTCTGATATTAATTCGTGTAGCGCGTCCATTTACAATGTTCGTTGTCATGTGACACGCTCAAAAATAATGTCTGCTTAGGTGCCTGCAATAGGTTTGCAGCATGAGTGGATGTGACAATCCACCCAGCACCTGCACACGAGCTGATTTCATCACTCCATCTCCCCCGGATGCACGTCCTCCTGGACACGTTCCACTCCTTGGCTGCCACTCCACGATTATTCTTGAACCATTGTCCTTCATCTGTGGTCGCGATGTGTCCTGCCGAATCCCGCTTTCTTTTCTTAACAGTTTGTACGATGTCATCAGTTGGAGAACATTCTCTAATCACTAGCCTTTTGCCCGTCCAAGGACGGGTGTATTGCAGTACATCTGAAACTTGCAAGCGAAAAGCAGACTGCGACGTGATATTCATTGCATCAATTATTGTGCAATTTGTAAGGCCGTGGTGACACAGACCTATTTCATTTAAAGGTTATAATCTCTTGTTCATCATGACGTCCTTTTTACTTCTATGTCTCAACAGCGTTACGGAGATCACGTGACGTGAGGGTTCTCCCTTTGTAGTGAGGGTTGTGAGTTGACGCTGTAGGCGCAGCTTTCTTGTACCAAAAAATAAGCCACGCCTTAACCTGTGGGAGCAATAAGTCTGACGCGTGTTTGAAGTGAGGAGGCGCCTCACCCCCCCCCCCCCCCCCCCATGTGGAGTGACATCACCCGCTAATTATTATTAATGGTGGGGAGGTGTCCATTTGGAATATGTTACCTCTTCATGATTATTAATGAGGGGGGCTGTGCGATGCGGAGTGACGTCACCCGCTCATGATTATTAATGAGGGGGGGGGGTGTTACATGCGGAGTGACATCACCCGCTCATGATTATTAATGAAGGGGGCTGGCCGACGTGGAGTTACGTCACTCGAGGGACACACTGACATTCTTGGCTCATTATAGTAGTAAATCATGTTGCTCTCACTGTCTCGAAATGTAATTCCACGCACGCATCTCGCCATGCAAATCTATTCATACCCCGTTTACTAAACCTAAAAAATTTAACCCGTTGAACATACGGCATGCCGCTAATGTCTCCTGTTCATTTGCTGAAATGAATACAGAATATGGGTTTGTTTAATTTGTTTTATAATGGTCCCCACATTTGGAACAAATATTGCATCAGCCTTTCATTTAATAACTGTTCCTTTAAAAGGCCGCTGAATTCCCTACTTAGACAATACAATACGTTTCTAATATTCCTTCATTTTATGATTATAAAAGCACATTTTTATTTCTACCTTATAAATATTGTTTTAGGATTTTATGTCGCCGTGATTTACATTGTCATTACTAATTACCTTAAATTTATATAATTTGTAGAATATATAATTGTCAACATTTTATTATTTCGTTCATTGATTAATTCATTAATATTCCATGGACGCTGAATTGTTTTGTTTACACTTCTTTGCATTTTGTTTCACGTTACATTTGATCTTGTTTTTATTCTAAAATGCATTCATTTCATTCTAAGCATTCCTTAACAATAATTCTTCTATTATCAATGGCTTCGTAATAATTTTCTGCTGTGTCAATTCACTACTGAATGTAGGCCTCCCTATGCTGTGTCGGTCATGGAGGGGGGGGGGGGTTTGTTTACCCTACTTCACCATGTCGTTCAGTATGCATTGGTGAAGGGAGGGGGGGGGGGACAGGACCGGTTACCTTCCATTGAATTATTTCAATGGGCTCTAACCTAGTTTTAAATAAAGGATACTTATCTATGTAACCATGGATGCCACAAATACAGAGGACTGATGAGCAGTGTTAGTTCATGTGCTGTCAATGAGCCATCTCTAAAATAAATAAATGCAATTATTTTATTATCTTATACGACGTGACATTGCATTCAACAAGATGCCATTATCACTCCGGTGCCTTTAACCCACTTTTCCAGATTAGAAAATTACCCACAATTATGCTATTCTGTAATTATTGACACATCCTTCCCTGCCTTTCTGACTACAATAAAAACACATCTGTGTTTGCGGGTGGTGGTAGTGGCTTATGCACCCCTGTTACCCAGCACCAGGGAGGTAATGGTTGGTGGATCACACACATTTCATGAAACTCCCTTCCCGTAGGTTTTGAGATCACCATATCCTGGCTTGCCAGGAGTTGGCAGTATGGCAAGTTGACTAATATCCATCTGTTTGCATCTGTATGGGGACAGAGTGTTGCCCCCCTTCCCCCCCCCCCCTCACATGTTTTCCTCCCACGTGTATAATGACTCATTGACGGAGTTGGCCTAACGTCACAATTCAGGGCCACAAGTCTTAGAATTTTGTTTTACACCGGTTCTGGCTGCCTTCCCACGTGTGCGTGGTTTCCCACATCTTTGAGTCTACAGACACAATACTGCTACAAGGAAGAACTTGACCTCAACAATGTCCCTAACGCCAACTCAAGTCCCGAGTCGGGGGAAGGAACATTGTTCTGGGATCGTGCTGTCACCATCCCAGAATCTCATCCAGATCTATTACAAGGCTGGCAAACAGATTGGAACAACGTGGACATTCAGAATGAACACCTAGTTTGGAACCCAACCATCGTATCTCCTGGCTTTGACATTCGTCGAAGACACCGGTGTGACCATGAACTACATCAAAACATCAACAGGCCACTGCACACATCTCCTTCACAGTCGCGTGTCTGGCCATGCAACCTTAACTATGGACTGTACATTAAACCACTGGAGTCTGCGCTTCTTGAATGGAAGAGGAATAGCAAAACTACACGAACTCTCTCCTCAAGCCCTCTCTTGGCCAGCAGATCTCATCATTGGAATTTAGCTCCTGAACATATTGCGACACTCCAGAATAGGATGTAATTGTGACTCAAGCCAAATTGGACAATTGTAGAACATGGTAGGCAAAGATTAAAGCTCTCGTGCAGGAGATTATATCAAGGTTAAAGAATGACCACGCAAAAAAACATCGGCAGCCTGTGCTTCAATATAATTAATGCATCAATATTTCACAACACCGAATTCCCTTGTCTTCATCATCGGGGTCAAAGACAGAAGTCGATTTTTATTTTCAATGACCACTCTCTATTGGACCATTTCTCCTTATTTAATGAGAATTATTTTAACAAAGGTCCATTATGCGGGTCACACATTTACGTAGCAGTTAAAACCAACGACGTTTCACTGAGTAAAAGTGCATCTGACTAAAATTCAGGAACCTTGAATACATCATGACATCGTCAGTGAGCAGTGCTTTACCTAGAGAATTACCTTGGGATGATTACAGAAAATAATTTGTTTAAATTACTCACCGTAGATTAATATAAGATCAAAACAGCTAATTAGACGAGGGAATAATGTTCAGTGTCCAAACCTTGCTTGGGGCAAGGTTAGGATGAGGTATTGCGACCAGGAGGGTGAGTTCCTGAGGAGGACGGAGGAGGGAAGATGAGGATGACAGATGCACACGCACTCCCGTATTTGTTCTCAACTATTTTGGCTACTGTACCCCTTGTTGAATTTTGTTTCAACAGAGTACCCCTTTACCTGACCCAACATGGTTCTGAGAAATGCATGTATGAATAATGAGTGTCAACATTTTTACCAAACGTCCATTTTGTGAGGTATCTTAACTGGCTGATAACTGCAAGCAAATGCGAAAACATGTCAACGGATGCTCTGCATGCACGACGTCATTTGTTCGTGCTCGCTGGTTACTCTTGAAAACCACATTGTTTATGATCAGTGAGTTTAGAAAGGTATTTGTTTTATTGTTCTAGGTTACCATATGTTTTTTTTATGTTATCATAGTTACTTTATCCTGTCAGAATCACACATGCTTATTCACCAATGACTCTCATGTATGATTTAATTTCATACATATTCTTGGTTCTTTCGGTAAAGTCACGTAGATAGAAAACAAACAATCTAAATTAAAAGCAAAAAACCCACGACGTTTCGATCGCAAAACAAGCGGTTTTCTTCAGGTGGAAAGAAAAGAGGGCCGACCTCCAGATGTAGCTGCTTATAAGGGCTCCAGAGTGAGTGGGCGGGGAGAAGGGCTGCGCGAGAGACAGGGGGAGAGAGAGGGGGTGGGGTAGAGATCAGTGAACACCTGATCAGTGAACTCAAACACGTACACCGGGCTCTCAAGGTGAATGGATACTCTGCCTACACAATCCGAAAAACCATCAACCCAACCGTGAGGAAGGAACCATCTGAAGATCCAATCAAAACCGTCACCTTACCTCACATAGCAGGGATAACCAAAATATTTCCAAAATCTTGAACAAACACACGATCCAGGTCCGATTTAACACAGTACACAAAATTCGTGGCCTGATCCCATCTGTGAAGGAAAATATTCCTGACATGCAATATCCCGGCATCTACAAACTAAGCTGTATCTGCGGCAGCAGTTATATTGGGGAAACCAAACGACATGTCTCGGACCATGTTCGTGAACACAAGGCAGATCTGAAACACGGCAGAACCAATACTTCTGCCGTAGCTGATCATTAATTTAATGCGGCTGGCTCACATGAAATTGATTTCTCTAAGACGATGGTACTTTGCAAGCCGACTGGCTATCAACAAAGATTCGATTTAAAGCTTTCGTGACTGCAATGATTCATCTTCTTTGGTTCTTTCGGTAAAGTCACGTAGAATGATAATAAAATAATACATTGATAAAATAACACGATAATATTCTAATATTATTGTGTTATTTTATTTTATCAATTTATTATTTTATTATCATTCTACGTGACTTTACCGATAATATTCTAATATTATTGTGTTATTTTATTTTATCAATTTATTATTTTATTATCATTCTACGTGACTTTACCGAAAGAACCAAAGAAGATCAACAAAGATTCGTTCACGAAACCATCCATATATACAGACACAAACACAATTTCAACCGAGACGACGGTTTTAAACTCAGCAATCATTGGAAAGATGTCATCAACCACTTTGGGTCATGATTTGAATTTGTGTGTTTCCTTCTCAACCTCTACCGTCAGCAGTCCCTCTCGCAGCAGGTGTATCACCATTCCCCCCCCCCCCCATTGTCTGATGGGTGTACGAAGGTGCAACCCTCCCTCCTCCCATCTCTACCCCCCCCCCTCTCTCCCCTTGTCTCATTCCCCCCCTCCCATCTCTACCCCTCCCCCCTATCTCTGCTCCACCCTCTTTCTCCCCCTGTCTCTGCCCCATTCTTCACCCCCCCCCCCCCCATTCTCTGCTGGGTGTGTAGTGTCTTGTAATATCACTCAGTCGGACACGTTGTTACAGGTCACCTGCTTTCACTTTATCACTCTATTCTTGCAACCATTGTAGGCACTCCTGTCTCTATCTATATGGTCACTTTTGTTAACTAACTTCCCCTATTTACTTTGCACCTCGCTAACCTGCCTGCGGCAGCTCTTCCTCTCAGCAGCTCCGCACTCGAGGCTCCGCACACGGCAGCTCCCACTCTCAGCAGCTCTGCACTCGAGGCTCCGCACACAGCTTCGCTCACACAGAGCTTGTAGACAGCAACGCTCACACAGAGGCTCACACACAGCTTCGCTCACACAGAGGCTCACACACAGCTTCGCTCACACAGAGGCGTGCACACAGCTTCGCTCACACAGAGGCTCACACAGCTTCGCTCACACAGAGCTCGCACACAGCAGCGCTCAGACAGAGCTTGTAGACAGCAGCGCTCACACAGAGCTTGTACACAGCAGCGCTCACACAGAGCTTGTACACAGCAGCGCTCACACAGAGCTTGTACACAGCAGCGCTCACACAGAGGCTTGCACACAGCAGCGCTCACACAGAGCTTGTACACAGCAGCGCTCACACAGAGCTTGTACACAGCAGCGCTCACACAGAGGCTTGCACACAGCAGCGCTCACACAGAGCTTGTACACAGCAGCGCTCCCACAGAGGCTCACACTCAGCTTCGCTCCCACAGAGGCTCACACACAGCTTCGTTCACACAGAGGCTCACACACAGCTTCGTTCACTCTGCGCCACTGCCCTCGCCTACGTTCCCTCAGACCTGCTCACTCGTCCAATCCGGGTGGGAGGATCAACCATCACCCGCCCGGCAACTCGTGAGGGTTGAGGTCCGTCCCTGTCTTGAGCGGCAGCGGCGAGATGTCTTCACCTTGGTCCCAGCAACCCGAACTCCCGGTCCGCTCTCACACGCCTCCTTATATCCTCCTCCCATTTATCCAGCTCCTTCCTTGTGTCTCTAGGGCCAGACAGGCTGGCGCCTGTCAGGCTATCAATCACTCCTTATCACACGCCTCCCTGGCAACACCTCCGGTGTCAGCGTGCAACCCCGGACCGACCCCGTCTGCACCCGATTCTCCCCTTAATGAGGTGTAGGTTTGCTCGTGCAACCTCACGTTGCACACGCGCACCTGCCTGCCCTCGGTTGCCCTCGGCCGACAGTGTGCACTGCGTATTTTACCACACTACAGGTGTACCGAGGTGCGATCCCTCCCTCCTCCCATCTCTACCCCTCTCTCCTCCCCCCCTATCTGTGCCCCACCCCCCCTCTCTCTCTCCCCCTGTCTAAATTCCCCCCCTCCCATCTCTACCCCTCCCCCCTGTCTGTGCCCCACCCTCTCTCTCCCCCTATCCCTCTCGCAGCCCTTTCCCCCGCCCACTCACTCTGGAGCCCTTATAAGCAGCTCCATCTGGAGGTTGGCCCTCTTTTCTTTCCATCTGAAGAAGACCACTTGTTTTGCGATCGAAACGTCGTGGGTTTTTTTTGCTTTTGATTTAGATTTTGTATTTTCTATCTACGTGACTTTACCGAAAGAACCAAGAATATGAATTCCTGCAGTCACGAAAGTTTTAAGTATAAATATAATTTCATACATCTATAAACAACCTGACGTTACCCCTCGCGGTCCATGTATCCCTGGTTGAGAACCACTGCATGATAGCATCCAGCCAATGGTGGCAGCAAGGAAGAGTTTCTGAGTCATATTGACTCAAAGGAGCTTCAAGAGGTTAGAATGGTGAATGGCTGCTCGGATTGAGAGTTTGTGATTGTGTTCTGGGTCTGGCAGGGATGGTGGATCAATAGGGTGGAAGCCAAATTCGCGCAACTCATTTTACATCAAGCCTTTCACTTAATACAATATACAAATAATGAGTTTAATCAAATTTATTTTGTCACAAAGTAAGCATTTCCTCTTGCAAAGCAAAATAGTAAAAGAAATATTACAATTAATCAATTTTATTCGTTAAGTCAAATGTCATAATTATGGAAACTGATAAGTTTAATGTAAAAAATTAAAGTGTGTCGTGAGTGAGAGCTGTACCATTTCTTTGGTCGAGAATATGTATGCTCATTATTTTCACATTATTTAATTACGTCAACTTGACTGATCATCAAGCGGAGCAGATTAGGTATGGCGATTTCAACCGTAAATGTAACGCGGCAGTGTTGATGGAGTGGGAAGACATGCCAATCAAATCAGTGGTTATAAAAAGGGGGATATTTTTTTTGTAGACTTAATGATTGGATTGCACCCATCTGAATGAAGACTTGTGAGATGAAGAATCACATACGTGATTTGATTACCGTGCATTAATGGAGTGGAATTTGTGAAGTAGCTGCGAGGGATTGTTCCCAACGCGCATGGAAAAGTAGCCAAACACAAACTTTTGATGAACCATGCCAAAGGATTGGGAGATTAAAGAAGGCTTTTGTGAACACAGGCACCAAAATTAGAAGTCCTTGTAAAGATATGTGCAGTGTAAGTACAAGTACAGGACCTTGAGATAATCAAAGTCCACCAATTGAAAGTAATCCAGACTTAAGCGGATTTCTGTGTAGAGCGTTATTTTTAAATGTAATACGCATAGGACTTACTGAGATTATAGTGCGAATTATCAAATATCACTTCTAATTGTCATCTCACAGCAGTGATTTAATTTAATAGGATCCATTCGGGACGTGGGGCATGTTTTGCGTCATATTTCTCGGTCCATAATGTACTCTCAGAGTTGGATGAACCACCTTGACAAGTGGGATGGTTTTTTTCCCCTTCCTTTTTTAACGAGCTTCACAGCTGCTTGGTGTAATCGCAGAACTAAAATGCATATTTGACTCTTGAGCTGTCGAGATAGGCACACGCTGAATTATCCCCCTTCGTTGTGCCGAGTTTGTGGTGGGGCACTGCACGATGCCTCCAGCGAGCCGTGTTCAAGTCCCGGCCACGGTCAATGTCAGTGGCGAATTCTTTCTGACCCGGGCTTTGTTGATGCCCCTCCTCCGACCTGTACAAACCAACCGTGGTGAAGTATGGTAAAAAAACCAATCCCCATGACGGACGTGCCATGGGGATGCCCTTACTCCAGCAATAGATTGACAAATTACTGTAAATTACTGTTAGATTAAGTTGATTGCGTGACTTTATTGTGTTGCGTGTCTTGTAAATGTAGCGGGGGGGGTTATTTAAATTGGTAAAGCAGCACAAATGTCTATGAAAGGAAAACAAATATATAGAGCCAAAAAATACTGTGGAGCATGACTAAAACACATTCCCTGCGAGTAGTATTACATATCCTTGTTAATACTCTCTTTGGTTCTTTCGGTAAAGTCACGTAGAAAGAAAATAAATGAGATAATAGAATACGACATTTCGATTGCAACACAAGCAACCATCATCAGGTGTGAATGAATGCAAGCTCGGAGAGAGACACATACAGAGAGAGACAACAGACACGGAGAGAGACGCACACATAGAGAGTAAGACACAGAGAGAGAGAGATAAACACACACAGAGAGACACACAGAGCTCTGTGTGTCTCTCTGTGTGTGTCTCTCTCTGCGTGTGTCTCTCTCTGTGTCTCTCCCCCATGTGTGTGTCTCTCTCTCTCTCTGTGCGTGTCTCTCTCTGTGTTTGTCTCTCTCTCTCTCTCTCTGTGTCTCTCTGTGTATGCGTCCCTCTCCGTGTCTTTGTTATCTCTCTCTCTGTATATGTGTCTCTCTCCGAGCTTGCATTCATTCACACCTGATGACATTTGCTTGTGTTGCAATCGAAACGTCGTATTCTATTATTTATTTAATTTTCTTTCTACGTGACTTTGCCGAAAGAACCAAAGAGTAATTCCTGCAGTCACGAAAGCTTCAAATCATCCTTGTTAATGGGGTTTTTTTTACAGAAGTTGTATGTTAAGAAGTTATCTGCTCAGGGAATTATGTCAGTAATTAGCTCTTCATCATAGCTAACACAAGAACATCCCTTCAGATCAAGTCATCTCATTGGCTCAAAGCAGAGACCCCTACATCACAAATCATGTTCGCCATCCTTGTTTTGATTTGTCTTAGATCACTTTCACCAGAGTTGAGAAATAACATACTGCACTCCTGCTACAGGATGGACTTATGCGGAAGTGCGGAGTTGGCCTGATAACTTGAATCTAAATTGTCTTATGGTTGTTATTGTTTGTCTTGCATCACACTGGGATTTTTGCACACAGCGTTGTAATACGGTGTGTTGTTTTTTTTTCCTGCAAGATTTGCTGGTTTATCCAGGATGTTGCTGTTGCGCGTCGTCGCTTTAAGATGTTCTCTGTTCATATTTTATTTGTTGCGGTTGCACCCGACTCAAGAGCCGCATGGCTCACAGGGCTATAGCTAATAAATGAAAACTTGAAAAAAAAACTTGAAAACTTGAAACATGAACTTGAAAGCCCTAAGTTGGAATCCCAGCCACAGTTAACATTAGTGGTGTTAAACATCTGAACGGGTCCTGGTACTCCCCAATCGTTTCATCAACTCGTAATGACCAGCATGGTGAAGTATGGACAGACAACCCCATGATTGACACACGTAGGGGGGCCTTCATGCAGCAGTAGGATTGACAACTTAACTAATGCCTGCCCATGCTATGTTGGTCATGGTTATTTTTTTTCCATACTTCACCACACTGCTCATTGTGGGTTGATGAAGATCAGTAAACAAAGGGTTAATAATACATGACATACACGTAGTGAAAATAAAACTTTAAATACAATTCAAGCTTGTTTATCGGAGATAATTAAAATTTTCATGGATTCGCAAATGCCACCTCTATTACAGCAACGGGATGTCATGACACCAGGTGTGATTGACTGAGGTCTACGTGATGGTAGGATGCAAAGCAATTGCTCCATGCTGTGGGCATGTGACAAGTTTTAACAACATTCAATTCGATTAAATTCACTTCAAATATAATCATGGTGCTTTCTTGAATGCCTGAACCGTTTTTTTATTTTCTAATACAGCCATTCGTTTCTTCATTTAAAATATCGGTTTCCCCCAGAACGTTTAAATAAGATAAACCTTTTTTTTTTACAGAACTGCCCCAGAGGATGTCTAATGCATCAGCTGGGTTACAGATTGATTAGACAGTCCATATTGAAGATACAGTAAATCGGCACTGCATACATACCATGTGCTATAGAGTCAGAGATGGAAGACGTTTTAAGGCCATATAAATAGACACGGGGATAGGCATGTTTTATTAGCAATGTGTAACTCTCAAGAGACATTCCTGGTCCTGAGTCGGTGGGGGCAGCGGTTACAGCAAAAACAAGCTTCTTGAAAATCTAAAGGCATTGGGTTATAGACATCACAGAGTGCATATGTACCCTGGATGAGTTTTGCATTTAAACGTTTCACATTTAGGATTTTCAGATTTTTTTTGAGTCATTTGAGATATTTTTTCGGGTCTTCAGATAATTTTGCACCATGTAATCCTTTCACCTGTCCTCACGCTCACAAAAGTAACATCACCGATGTCGAATTGCACCAATTTGGTAATGTAATTCCTTACGATCAATTTGAAACAAACAAAAACAAATTCGGGATCATCTGACATTTACATATATACCCAATTTTAGTTGAGATCTATATTAGCATGGTTGGCTAGGTATGGTGCGAAAGATGATAATCATACATATACACATTTTCAGATGATCTTGGATTATTGGAGAAAAAAATGAAGGAACACATCCCGAATATGTTGAACCTACTAATTGCATCGTATAATTTTCATCCGCAGCTTTGGGATTCAGCACGACGGGCAAGGCAACGACTGTGAGCCGGTGGGCAAGCGTCCATTCATCATGTCCCCGCAGTTACTGTACGACACCAGCCCCCTGACGTGGTCACGCTGCAGCAAGGAGTACATCACCCGTTTCCTTGAGTGAGCGTGGCACAGAACCATGGCCGTGATCGATCACACGTGTGTGCACCGGCGGGGCCGCGAGTCGATCGCAACACAAAGCCACGGAAAGCCAGCGAGGGACGGCACCGTCTCTCGCTGGTTTTAGACAGCTATCAACCACATAGAGAGATGCCAACTTAAAAAAAAGAGTTGCATCGTCTCAAGAATGACATTGTTGGCATCTTGGGGCGTGGTAGGCCACTGCTGTGAATTCTGCAGCACTCTGCCTGTTAAGTCACCCAACCAATATGGACACATCACCTTTAATGTGGCCCAACTTGGTGGGTCGCAGAAGCTTGGTCGGCTCGAGCCTGGTTAGTACCTTGGATGGGTGACGAGCAGGCGTTGTAGACATGGTTTCTGTGGGGTGGCTGGGCGATGCGAGTGCTGAGTGTCGCCTCCTCGTAGACGTGGGGTTTCTCTAGACGCTAAGGTTTCCTCTGACATGCCACACACATCTTCTTTGGTTCTTTCGGTAAAGTCACGTAGAATGAGAATAAAATAGCGAAAGAACCAAAGAAGATGAAACCTTGCAGTCACGAAAGCTTTAAATCGAAATTCCACACACATGTTACTATTATTGGTCAGACATTCCAATGCAAGACCCTCCAGAAAACAAAAACATCTTGAGACATTACTGGGTAAATAATTGGCATTGTTGTTCCTATTAGTATTAGATATAAGGTGATAATCTACGATTGGCAATATTAGTGAGGCTGTAGACAACGTATTAGCGGTAGCAACGTTTAAAAACGTGGCTACAGTCTTCACTGCAATTCATATTAAACCGTTTAACCCCATTTGGGAATGGTATGAAAGCAGCGCAGGCCAAATTTTCTCATTAATATTTGTGTGCAATATTTCAATGTGTAATGAAAGGGAATAACAATGTGCCACTGCCACCACCCATGCCACAGAGTGCAGTGCACAGCATATATGTTGTGTCTCAACGTAAAAAAATCTCTGACGTGGCCAACATCACTTTCACCACAATCCATTAAAAAAATAGTATGCTTTACAGGCCAGAAAGCAACAATAAGAGGCCATGTTACATTCACGACTGGTTTTGCACAATCACAAAATATATATTTTTAAATATTCCAAAAAAATCATAAAAAATATCTGCAGCACATTAGCAGCAACGTGCCACACTAGCCTCAGTTATAAACGTAAAATGATGGCTTTGTTCAGTGCAGAAACCCTTTGCCCCACATCTCGTGACATTAAACTCTGTCATGATGCCCAGCCGAGGCTGGGGATTCTGCCTGGATGATGGCCCAGCAAAGCCTCATGACTTGTCCGTGCCATCCCTGCCTCCCGGGAGCCTCTACGATGTCAACCAGCAGTGCCGGCTGCAGTATGGGCCGGACTCACGCTTCTGCGATGGAGTGGACGTGAGTTGCCGATTTCGAAAGCACACATTTTAGTGGATGCAACCACAGTGGTGTCATGGTTATCGCACTGTTACAAAGTGAGAATCAATTACTTCCGATTTATGCAAATGAAATGTCAATGTTACATTTAAGCCAGCTAAGGAAACAAGAATGCAATAGTCAATGAAAAGATAACCCATAGAAATGAGATGACAAATACGTACTTAATTTAATCACGATCCTGATTCGTGACAATTCACCAGAGACCATCATTCATTAAATGCATATCGACTTAGGTTCCCAGAGAGTATTCTAACTCATGATAATTATTTTTAAATTATATATGCAGATGGTAGGTTCACAACATACTTTTTGTATTTGTTTATTTGCCATGAAAAAGGGCCATTCGTCGCCAGTGATATATATATTTCCTTTTTAATGCCACAGTGTTATTGACGAATGTGTTGAGTGTTTTGTTACTGTCTGTAGTGACTTGAACTGCCATTCTGCTGCAACTGCAATTGAGTTTCTCATCACCATCTGACAGCAAGAGATCAGTGTGACCTGCCAACCCCGCCTCCTAGTTGCAGCAGAATAGGAACACTACACAATTCCCTGAACACTTCGAAATGTTCATTTTCACACCACTGGCATAGTATTTTGCATCTTTTTTTCTATTCGTTTTACGGAACCTGAATTAAATATGACATGGAATGGAAATGCAAATGTATATATTTTTTCATCCCATACAATGCCCTTTTTTATCACTAACTGTTCTCACCAGTTTTTTTTTTGTACAGCGAAAGAAAAATGAAAAGCATTTGCAGGCCTCGTTTATTTGTTTACTTCGTTGTTTGAATGTTGCCACAACTTATCTGTGTTGTATGTTGTTGAACTCTTTTCGCACCATACTTAGCCAACCGTGCTAATCGGTGTTTCAACCATGAAGAAAGACACATTGAACAAACAAAAAAATACGCTCATTTCTACTTATACATGTGTAGCTTTAAAAAAACAAAACCCACTTTGCAGAAAAGGCAAGGGCACCGCGGTGGCAAGATGTTAACTACCTCACCCGGTATACAGGAGGTCGTGGGTTCGATCCCGACCCTGACCGCCTGTGTTTGTGGAGTTTGCGGTGTCTCTCTCCCCATGGTCGTGTGGATTTTTCTCCGGGTCTTCTGGTTTTTCTCTCCACATTTTCTCATTCATATGTCAGAGTACCTTTAAAAGCTTGTCTTAAAACACGTTAATACGCTTCAACTTGAATCATTCCGCCATTTCTTAGTTTCCAGTTTCACGAGGTATCGTCATGCTGAAGCTGCTGTGTCTTGTCCTTGTATTTTTTTTCTCTTTCATACATCAGAGTAAGTTTGAAAGCTCGTCTTAAAACATTCATTCGCTTCGACTTGAATAATTTAGCATTTCTTTGTTTTTTAGTTTCACGAGTTATCACCACGCTGAGCGTCCGCTGCTGTGTCTCATCCAGTGCTTTGGGATCATCGATGAAAGGCGCCTGATAAATATAATTATATATCAAGCGTTATGTGTTGATGTTGAAGTGAGCCAGTCGAGGGCTACGGGAGCGACGCCGTGAACGTTCCGAGACGTCGCCAGCGGGCGTTGCCGGACGACGCGTTCCACCGTTTGGCTTCGCTCCTCCATCCTCCGCCGGTGTGGCCGGCGGGGCGCCCTGCTGTGCGACGTCCACGCGCGGCTCGAAGCGGACCGTTGCCGTCCTTGGCAGCTCCTGCTCCAGCGGTCTCTGTGCCGGGGTCGGCGGCGAGGCTCTCGGTGGGGACGTTGCCGTCGTCCCACGCCGTTCTCCACCACCGCTCGACGTCGAGAGCTTGAGGGCACCGACTGGTTGAAGGAAGGTAGTAAAAATAAAAACCAAAATAAACCTCCTTGTGCGCGAGCAGGACGTGTGTCGCACGCTGTGGTGCACCGTGGGATCTACCTGTCACTCCAAGATGGACGCTGCAGTCGAGGGGACCAAGTGTGGCGAGGATAAGGTAGGATGATGCCCATCGCGCTGCGGAGTTTAACGCGGCCGCCTGCCCTTGTTTCCTGGATCGTCCCCTTGATGAGGTAGATATTGCGGAAAATCTGCAGGTCTTCCCGGAATATTAAAAGTCCCAATTTTTGTCAGTTGTGTACTGACACACTGCTCAAGACAGTGCATTCAAATGTAGTGCCCTCCTCTTCTAGCATTGTGAGATATTCTTCTTGCCATATTTCACATTTTTTCTCAATCTCAGGGGTGGCAGCCCTTGTAGGGTTGTGCACAGATGTCCTTATTTTGTAATGCAAGGCATATCCAAAATTGTTTCATCCAAAAACGAGTAGAGCTTCGGAGGGTTTTTTTGGGGTTGTGCTGGATAGCTGTCCAGTGGAATTTCGAGTTGTAGCACTCGTTTCAACTTGTTACACAGAGAAAAACTTTGGGGGCAAAATATCAGACGTCATGCCAAACAACACCCGGTAGTACCTGAAAACACATCGGAGTGCTATGAACAGAGCTCCTCACCCAAACTTGTTCCCGCTGGAAAACCTCCGATAAGACAACCGATATTGACTTCCCACAATGTAGTACGCGTTTTAGCAACCCCGCGGAATGGAGGGCTGAGTCAACCCCTGGCCGGCATATGAACTCACAAACTCATGCGAGCCACACATTCTAACCACTGCAGCACCCAGTAAGACTCGCTATGCATCTTAATCTCAGTCCAAGCAATTAACATGACTGACTTCTTTCCAGGTCCCCCTCGCAAAAGATGTTTTTAGCCTCGAGGATTTTTTTTACCTGGTTAAATGAAGGTTAAATAAATAATCCCTTCGCCACTGGTCCTGATCACATCTGCCGATCAGCATATTCGCATGCATCACACTGAATTATACAGGGTGCTTCAAAAAAATATTAACACTTGTATTCGACTTTTTTTGAATAGAAAAAGAACGGATAATAATACACTGTGACATAACAAGTGTAATGTTAATAGCTTCAAAAGTCAAAGAGTCTCTACTTGTTCGCCATCATTGTCAACACATTGCCTGGAATCTTCTCTAGGTGGTCCCCAGAGCCCGGAGGCACATTTCTCGTGGCATTGTTGCAAATTCGCGGACGTGTTAACATTTTTTTGAAACACACTGGACGTTATCCTGTTGTTCTACAATGTCTCTTTCTGTGGGTGATCTAATATTTGAGGTGATAACTGCTCTGCAAGAGTTCTGAATTAACACTTCGTTTCATGGCGTTGGCCTTGATAGCAACATTTTATGCTGTATTTTTTTCAAAGAGTAACATTTAAATTTTGCCAATGAGGGACAATTTTCATTGACAGAAACTCTCCTTAGAAGTTTCACTTTGCTTAGAAAGGTCATATTAACAAGGGATGCAATTATTGACGGTGCCTCGTGGATTAGAAGTGGTGGATTAGATGGGTGAAACAAAGCTCACGTGAGTGTCTATTACGTTTGTATGTCGGCGAAGATTAATACAATTGTTGTGGTTCCACTCTCGTAGGTGCTAATCTTACATCAAATCGTTGCTTTTGGGTAGACTTCTGTAGTTCTAATTAACATCTCAGACAACTTGTATTTATCCAAAATAATAATTATCCATAATAGAGGTTTTTTGGTTAGATCGCGTAAATATTTACGTGATAACCTGGATTATGGATAATATTGGTCGTGAAATCCTACGTGTTAAACTAACTTGTATTTAGTCTGACACAACTAGATTAAAAACGTCAGTAATTCCTATTGCTCTGGATTGTTTGGATAATCTATACAAAACCTTCAACGTTCAGAAAAAAAATGTCCCATAATTGTCACCGAGGGCCAACAAAACAACGTTTTAATGTATTTGTACGTGCATTGCATATGAATAATAAACCATGGGCATATTTCCAAGGCGTGTGTAAATGCAGAGCTTAATTTCAGCAAGAACTGTCTGCAGCCAGATTTCTGTCAGGGTAGCGTGATTGTTATTGGGAGGCACTGTAAAATATTCCATGAGAAATTAAGCCCTGTGTGCTTTAATGCTATCAGTACAGCTTTCAAAAAGGGCCACGACCTCTTTTTGCTTCGCATTCATATTTTATTTACCTTGCCTGGCCTTGACACTGGTGCATATGATTGTGTGCAATCACGTATTGCCATTCATAAGCCTACGTATTAAAATGTATTGCCATGCGTGTGTTCCTGCGTGTGTATGCGCGTGTGCGTGCACGCGCGCATTCGTTCGTTCCTGCGTTTGCGCAGTGGTGCTTCCATGGCGAGTGCGTGACCGTAGCTCAACGCTCGGGCTCCGTAAACGGCGACTGGGGAGCGTGGAGCTCGTGGTCGCACTGCACGCGCACATGTGGCGTGGGCGTGCAGTCAGCTCTCCGCAAGTGCAACAACCCCACGTGAGATGGGCACCGCACACCCATGCCCGTCAAGAGCACTGCTCCACCGAGCCTCTACCCAAGCGCTAGATGAACGTGATTAAAGAGGTGGCTGGGTAATATAATCATTTATGAAGCATCCTTAAACAGTCGTTCTCAGGGTGTATGCATGAAAAGACAGAAATAGTTTAACATCAAGCAAGGAAAGAAGAAGTGAGAAAGACGTTTGAAAATAACTAAAGAGAGAAGGCAATTTGGAAACAGATATATTTTTAGTCGAGATTTGAAGGTGTGTAGTGTCTTGGAAGTTCTGACCTGTAAGGGCAAAAAGTTACAGAGTTTAGGTGCCGCAATTGCGAAGGCACCATCACCCCCAGGTGTGAAGCCGAGACCGTGGGAGAGTGAGCAATACACAATCTGAGGATCTTAATGATCTTGATGGAATATATGGCTGGAGGAGGTCATGAATGAAGGGAGGAGCAATTCCATTTAAGGCCTTGAATACCAGCAAGATAATTTAAAATCAATACGGGTACAGACAGGGAGCCAGTGAAGGGACAGCACAGGTGTGATGTGATCGTTAAAGAGTATACCAGTTAACACCCTGGCAGCCAACATTTTTTACATACTGCAGCCTGTTTATGAGCTTGCTCGAGGTTCCAAAAAGCAGGGCATTACAGTAGTCAATACGGGAGGAAACAAATGTGTGCATCAGTATTTCAGTATCTGCAATGTTAAGGATGTGATGGGGCTGGGATATGTTTCTCAGGTGGAAAAAAGAGGTTCTCACGGTTCTGTTGAATGGGACTCAAAGGATAAAGTTTGATCGGCAACATGTGTACGTCCCTGTCGAGATTGTTGAGCGAGCCAATAGATGGCTTGAGGAGTAGCCCGACTGATGAATATCTAAAAAGCGAATGAGCTAAGCTTGCCGTGGTATGCCATGGCATGAGCAGGCACCTTTGAGCCCTCATAGGGCTCTGAGACTGAAAGTTTTGTTGCGAATGATCTATATAACATTGATATATAATGATGTAACTTACGGCCAAACACGGCAACATCTTATTTTGCGGAGTAGCTGTGAAAATGTCAGTTCTGGGTTGTACAGGAACACACCTGATAGGGTAAGCAACCATCCTTTTAAGACTTGATTTTTGGCAGGGAATATAACTGTGACCCTACTGTCAAGCAGCCAGCAACAAACAGCACTAATGAAGGTACAATGGATACTACGTACATATATATAGGACTATACTCTATGGTTCTATTCGGTAAAGTCACGTAGGTAAAAAATAAAACAACAAAAATCACGACGTTTCGGCCACAACACAAGTGGCTTTCATCAGGTGAAGGGACCGGACTGTCCAGAGGACAGCGTTGGAGTGAAGACAGCCAAGCCCAGGTCGTGTCCTTTAAGCTGTGTGGGAGGAAACAAAAAACGCCTTCACAAAGGAATTAGCATAAACTGATGTAGCATGAAATGATGTACTGGACCGGCACGGGGAGGGGGGGGGGGAGTTTACATAATGTTGGTGTGAAGGGAAATAAGCTGCTGTGAAAGTTTGGGATACCACTTTTTGAATAAATATACTGCACAATTGAAAAATAGTTTAATGTTTGGTATGATTTAGAACATCTTTCCAACGATTGCTTAATTTGAAACCATCCTCTCGGTTGAAATTGTGTCACCTTCTGATTGGAACCACGTAGACAACATGACTGCTTCTTCTGCTGATTCACTGTCAGTCAAATGCAAAGCTAACCTGATTTCTAAAATCAACCACCTATATACAAGCACAGATACAATTTCAACCGAGAAGATGGATTCTGGCTTAGCAATCATTGGAAGGATTTGATAAACCATTTCAGGTCTTAATTAATTGTTCACGCTTACAGTGGCTTTCAGACCGCATCCATTAATTTTCGTCTCCCCCCTCCTCTTTTCAGAACATAGATGGACTAGTCCTTCTAAATAAACTGCCAAATCGCTGCGCGTGGCACTGACGTGTTTTATATATAAATAAATAAATACCCCGTTTAAAAATTAATACATTTATGCAAACTGACACACCTGATGACGACCGTTTGTGTTATGGTCGAAACGTCGTGAGAATTTTTTATTGTTTTATATATTTTTTTATTTTATTGTTTCCCTTCAACGTGACTTTACCGAAAGAGCTAAGAATATAATAATCTTAGTTTTGTGTATTGTTGTGTTTCTCAAAATATTTCCTTCTGTAGTCCAAGAACAAAGTATAGAAGTAATGTCTATTTAATTTCTCAATTCTCGATCCAGCCATTGCATTTTCTTTTCACGGTGTAAAGGTAAAATATTCACAAAGGCACTTTTCAGAGAATTCTACAGTATCACAATACATGCTCCTTTGAATTAATTGAAACTGTCAAGGGAAATATAATCAGATGCATATATGCATGAACAACAAAGAATGCAAAGCCAAATTTAACATAAATTATAAAAAGTGTTACTTTTACAACAGTTTTACTACATTTCAGAAAAAGGTTTATTTGTATTTTGTGCACTCTTAATAATAATTTACAGCCCATTTTTCAATTAACCAGTGAATGACGGTTTCCTTCACCTCGTCATGCTGGTCATAAGGGGGTTGTTGAACCATATTTCACCATGCTGGTCAGTGCGGTTCTTTCAAGGTGGGAGAAGCTCAAGACCAGTTCGTATATCACTCACTAATGATGTGAGCCATGGTCGGGAATCAAACCCACGTAGCCGGGTTCATAGCGCAGTGATTGAACGACTATGCCAGCATAGATTTACAAGCAGGAAATATGCCGGTCTAAATTATGGAATTTGTTATGTTTTTCATTCTGCTGTAATTACTCTGGGTGGGGGAGGAAATTTAGGGAGTAGCTGTGAAAATCTGAGTTGTGGATTATAAAGGAACACGCCTGAAGGAATAAACAACCGTCCTTTATAACTTTGTTTTTTTCACCCAAATGTACTCTTTTATAAGTGCAAATAGCTTGAGGTCAGAAAGAAGAGACGTAAGTAATAAGAGGTGTGTGTGTGGGGGGGGGGTCTCTCAAAAAACACATTAGCAGCTTCGTTAGAATGAACTTTTTGAAAATGGGTTTGAGGTTTTTTCTCCTATGCCGTTGAGTTCCAAACTGCCTGCCAAGTACAAACAGCAATGTGGCCATATGTCACGCAGATGTAGCTTGAAAAATCGTGAGTTTTACAAACCCTCCCCACCATGTCACGTGGCTCACTCTCTAGGGTGCCTTATATAATGCAGATTATAATTTCCCCCCTCTGTTATTATAGTTGGTCTTCTAATTTAAAAGACATTGCAGTGGTTGGTTAGCACATTGGACTTGCGATCAGAGGTCGCCATTTGGAACTACGGCACGGAAGTTGAAACAATGGTGCAAGTTTCTTAAATCCCAACCCACCCCTGCCTCTGTCCACCCAGCAGAAAAAAATGGGTTCACCGCAGTTGGATGATCGTTAGCAAGTGTGGGGTGAGGTAAAGTATGTGCAATCCCACCTCCCCCAAGAAGGCATCTGGGCAGCAGGAAGGGGAGGCCTCCACTACAAAGGCCCTTCCACCAGCAGTAGTGTGATCAAGCAGTTGCAGTCCTGCACCTTTACCTTGGCCTCTTACAGATATACAAACACGTGTTTATGTGAAACAGATTTTTTTTCTACTCCCATTTCCCTGCATTGTATGAATCTGGAATTTAAACACAGCAGTCTGTGGCATGCATTATAGTGCCTCGTATATTCAATTGGCTGGAATGGTGGTGGTGGATTGGTGCTGTGAACCTGGTGACAGGATTTTGATTCCTGGCCAATGACAAACATTACTGACAAATGATATCTGAACAGGTCCTGGTTGCCCTTTCACAAAACTACACTGACCACTATAGTGATGTATGGACAAAACTACTAGTGTGACCAACGACAAAGAACGGAGGCCTTTATCAAGCAGTAGATTGGCAAAAAGGGACAATAAAATGGTATTACTCATTACGCACATACTATTATCATGGTTGGCTATGTATGATGTGAAAGGAGTTCAACATACATATCTATGAAATATGCAGGGAGCAACAACTAAATCACAACTCCTAAAACACCAAACATAAAATGTCATATCTATCAATAATGATAAAACGCATCATGTCTTGGAGAGCACATTTTAGCATCCTGTTGAAACTATCTCTTGTTATGTGTTCCACGTGAATAGTTGCTTAAAACATTCACAACTGACCACAAAAGATCGATGCCAATGTTAGACTTCCCAGGGTTTAGCGAGTAAATAGTGCATTTGAGCTACAAGTTATTAAAATCATCCTCTTAAGTTTAACACGTAGGCTTTCGCGACCAACATCCATAATAGAGGTTTTTGGGTAGATCTCGTAAAAATCATCCTCTTAAGTCGCGTCTCTTCGTATGGAGATGCTATTCCCTTGAGCACCTGGCCATATATTTTCCCACAATTCCACCTGACCATATTTCCAGAACTAGTTACAAAGCATGTGACTGAATCTAACACAGCAATAGAAACACACATGTCAATTTATTTTGACCCATGAGCATTAAACAGCCATTGATTGCAGAGGATTGAACCCCATAGCAGACTCATGTGTCAGTACCCTTCATTTAACCAAGACATTAAATATAGTCCCATTGAGACAATGTGATACATTGCCTCGTTTGCAAGGGGGACCTGAGTTGTTATAGTGATCATTAATAAAAAGAAAATGTATACACATTTTAAAATGTCACACATCTAAAGACTAAATGTTACAATAATTTAATACAGATTTTAATAAGTGGGACGGGAAGTCAGCCAAGAATGGAAGACACATGGGAGGAAGCCGGTGTTGGCAAAGCACGTGTTACATACACATGAGAACACGTGATGGACGGTCGAGGATGGAGGCTGGCGAACATTCGAGTGGGAGGATGTTCACTGGCGAGCACGCACATGGATGATGTTATACAAATTATCAACAAAGGGCCACGTGCTTTATTAATGTGCACCGGCCACCATGGAAATTCTGCCACAATTCTATCATCAGTGACCACGTCACCGTATTCAGCTGTCAGGGTGGATTATGGAACACGTAAGCTCATAAAGCCTCGGCACTTTTTTTTGTTTTACATTTAAAATGCAGTGAAAATGTTGTGCAAAGTGCCTGGCGTGCTAATGACTAAGGTTTTCAGTCTTGAGCTGAATTACTTAATGCAAATTCACCTCAGATGTGTTTTTTTTCTTTGTTGTCCCTGACCGTACTGTAGTCGTCCTTGTGTGTAGAGATGGAATCTGATCTGATGAAGCTGCATGAAAGTGGTCCTTGTTGCCAGTCATGGCCTTTAGCCTCCGACTTCCCCATGCGCGTTCCCACCCCCGCGCTCCATTCAACTGTTGTTTAAAAACAATGCACAGCGGTCACTAATTTTTTTTCAAACACCAGTTGCTCTATTTTTCGATTTAAAGCTTTCGTGACTGCAAGGATTCATCTTGTTTGGTTCTTTCGGTAAAGTCACGTAGAATGAGAATAAAATAATAAATTGATGAAATAAAATAACACAATAAAAATTCTCACGACGTTTCGGCCACAACACAAGCGGCCTCCAGACAGTCTCGTCCCTTCACCTGATGAAGGCCGCTTGTGTTGTGGCCGAAACGTCGTGAGAATTTTATTGTGTTATTTTATTTTATCAATTTATTATTTAATTCTCATTCTACGTGGTGACTTTACCGAAAGAACCAAAGAAGAGGAACCAGTTGCTCTATAAAGTAGGGTTGTACCATCGGATCAGATTGGATTGTATCGAAAAGTGTGCAATCCCCGACCCATCCTGTCTAGCAGTTTGGGAGATTGCCTTTGCCTTACCATTACAACGGATTGCAACTTATTGAAAAGAAAATAACATCATATTAAGTCCAATCTCTATCTTTAAAAAAAACATATACCCGCATTCATTGATTTCATGTGCAGGGCAACAGTTTTAACCTTTTAAAACAAATTCGAGTGGCTATAATTCGTACATAGAATAGTAGTTAATCACGTAAAATGTAAAAAAAACACGTTTGAATAGAAATATCATTAAATTGTGAATGAGCAAACTAACTTGTAAACAACCTCAGAACCGCACAGTCCTATTTTATGTCATTGCAGTTGGTGGAGTCTCAGGACAGGTGGAGAATATGCATCATGTGCTGAATTTTATGCTGAAATAAACCATGGCAATTATCATTGACCTCTCTTTGGACGTGTATATGGAGCAAATAACGTTTTTTGAATGACATTATAAACAAACTATTCTGCAAAAAAAAATCACCCGCCACTGATGACCTGAAAATATTTATTCTTACAACATTGAAAAATATTTTATTTCACTCGGCAAAGATGAAAAGTTGTTTGATTTTTGTTTCATCGGCTGGGTCCATTGTGTGTGAAAAGAAAGTCCTTTTAAAATCACCAGAGGTTAACGTGCTGCAAAAATTTAAATTCCCGGTTCTATTTTATCCTGAAGCATCATTCGTGACGCCGGGAGCCATACAAACTCTCAATCCTGCTAACTATGTCTCACCCTCCAGGGCTATTCCACGTCTCACTTCTCACTTCAGCTCCTCATTCGTCCTACCTTTTTGTAGTTCATCCTCTAGGTCTTGTTCCTCATTGGGTTATAGTCTGTGACTATATTGGGTATCCTTTAATAATTGTTATTACCAATGTTAATTTACTATATTCGGTATTTGAGCCATTCTTAGAGCGCGAGGCTATTCCGAAGGCACTATGTTTCACAGGCATAGTCTGCAGAAGTTTCAGAGTAGGGGCGATATTGATATATGTTTCCCAATTTTGTAATTTGCAGGTGATTACAAAAAATGGAACATGATGCTGGCACACATTAAACACGGGATGTTTATTGTCCACTGTGAAGCAGATGGCGCATATTTTACAATCATTACACTGCAGTAACCAGGGCGGCCTGCTGGATATGACCCGCAAACGTCTGCAACAGATGCCGAATGTGTTACCCACCATTCTGAAATGATGTCCAAACCGCCTCGGTCTTCTTGTCTCCAGCCAGTGCCTAACGCTGAGTTCACAGTCAACATCTTTACTTTATAATTAATTGTAAGCACTCTCATAGTGATTACAGTTCATTCAATTGGATTCCCAGTCACGCTTCATGGACAGAGTGGCAGCGCTAAGCATACCAAACAAATGCTCACGGTCCCAATCAGTAAAGGGACCCAAGATTGATGAGAAAACTAAAAATAAAATCGCATTATAAAACGCCTTTCTTTAAAAATTCACGAAGCGCTGAACAATTATGCAACAGTATTGTGGCCACACGAGTGGTCGTCCGGGCCGTACGGAAAAGAGAGAAACGTGTAAAAGCTTTAACAGCCACAGTGGATTATGACGAGGGAGAACCAAAAGCAACAGAAAAAAACATCGATTTTGAAGCGTCCCTTTAAATTATTAACAGAGGCTGAGTCACGGATGTGAATCGTGAGTGCATCCCATAGGCGGGGAGCCATGACGCAGAATGAATGGTTACCCTTAGATGGAAGACATGTCCTCGGGATGCGGAAAATAAAACGTTCTGAGGAGCATAGGTGTCAATATGGTTCAATAGGTCACGACTATAACTCGGTGCGAGCCCTCTAAATGCTTTAAAGGTAAAACAGTAGCAAATATGTCTTACTAAGAGCCAGTGGAAGGAGACCAGCACTGGGGAGTTGCATCATGCATCACCTAATTTTTCAAATCATAATAACAAAATCGTTCATATTTGAAAACAACCTAATTCATCTCTACACATATCGCTTCTCTTGTTACGTTACATCTCAATTTCTGCCTGCATTTTTTCTTACCTCGATACATCCACATCTCTTGTCGATATGTCTCCCGTCATCTCAACGGAGCCCAAATATTACTTCTATTTCAGCACCACCGCTCAAAGTACAGTTTCTGGAGCAAGTCCATTGCCCGAGCCTTTTTATTTTTTTGCCAACCGTCCCCGTCGGCTCCCCACCTGCTCCTCAGGCCTCGCTTCGGCGGACGATACTGCGTGGGCGAGCGCAAGCGCTACCGGACGTGCAACGTGCAGCCCTGCTCCGCGGACGGCCTCTCGTTCCGGCAGATGCAGTGCAGCGAATTCGACACGGTGCCCTACCGCAGCGGGCTACACAAGTGGGCGCCGCTGTTTGGCACAGGTGAGCGGCGGATTGCGCCAAATGTCGCTCTGCACGGGCGGCAACAAATTAGCCGTGCCTTCTCATCTTCTGCGGCTACGACAAGATTGTTGCTCGTGATGGAACGGTGTGATGATGCGCTTAACAACAACAACAAAATAGTAATAGAGAAACATTTTCCGAGGGGAAGAGTCAAACTGGGTGAGAACACATAAGATCGATTTATGTATTGTATTTTCGCCGAGTTAAAGATTCACGGCATGCACCGATCATAAATCATGTGAGTTTACTCTGGTAGTATCTGGATTTATTGGAAAAACTGCAATCTTACAAAATATTCGATTTTTTTCCTAAATGTGAAGCAAATTAAGCTCCCAAATGTAATGAATTTTACCTTAAATGTTAAATGTCATTTTCAGAATGCCTTAAAAAGTTTAATCCCCTTCCTGTCATGTGTCCATTATATTTATTCATTGATCAACATTTAAATTTCAGTTACCACTTTTATTTTACAAATATTAAAATAAAAAGTCAAACGGTTTCAAACTCCATTTTTGAAACAGGGCCACATAATCCACAAACATTGTGTCCATTGAGTTCGGTTAACTGTGAAGGACTAACTTGATGTTACGTTTTTCAAATTATAGACCCATTTTGTTCCACATAATTTTTTTATAACGAAACTATCTTTTTTTTTTCCAGGTATGGCCTACTGAACTATGTAGCTCTTTGTCAGAAGTGACCTGGCCACAAGTGATAGCCCAATGAAATGCCATAGCATGTGGAAATGTATTGCAGCCACATACTCTAAACGCATGTTTCTAAATGTGGAGGGAAAACCAGGGGACCTGCAGAAAAATCCACGTGACCACGGGGAGAACATGCAAACTCCAAATATACAGGCAAACAGGGCCAGGATCGAACCCAAAATCTCCTGTATACCACGAAAGGTAGTTGATATCTCACCACCGTGGTGCCCCATGCCGTATAGGAGGTATTATATCCAGTTAAATTGCTCTGACATAAGATGGCATTGAGCACACTGCCTTTCGACCAATCCACTTCTGGATGAAGGTTTTACCACGCTGTCAGTTGTGGGTGGTTGTTTGACCGTACTCCACCATGCTGGGTAGTGTGGATTGGTGGGTGTGGGTGGGGGGCAACTAATGACCGGTTCATCTACCACTCCCCACTGATGTTAGCCGTGAGAGAAAATTAAACCCGAGGCCGCCAAGTTCCATAGTGCTGCGCCTGAGCCAACGCACCACCCTTAAACCCAAGAGGGAATTACTTTCACCACAGAGCGATGCTAGTTGTGTCCCTTGCACCAGCGCTAGCGTGCTTTGCTTTGTTTCTATTTGAAATGCCCTAATGCATGGCATTGAGGGCAAACTGTGCAAAGTGATGGTGCCACTTTCGCCAATTTCAACAACAACAAATTGTGATACTGCATTAGCAGTAGTGCACAAACAAGGAATAATAAAAACTGAACACAGAGAGATAATCTCTCTGTTATTAAAAAGGGCCATTGCCCAAAACATTGGCAATTATATATATACTATTCTTGGTTCTTTCGGTAAAGTGACGTAGAAGGGAAGCAATAAAATAATAAATCAGATCAGATGATGATTGCTTGTGTTGCAGTCGAAACGTCGTGAGAATTTAATTGTTTTATATATTTTATTATTTTATTGTTTCCCTTCTACGTGACTTTACCGAAAGAACCAAGAATATTAATCCCTGCAGTCACGAAAGCTTTAAATCAAAATATATACTGTTATATACATCAGCGGTGGCCAACTGATGTCTCCCGAACCGCACGCGACTCTTTCATCCACCACATGCGGCTATCTATCGAAGTGGCATAACATAGAATATACTATCACCGTAGCAAATAATAAAACATTAAAGTTATATAAGTTGTATGATATAATAGTGTATATATACTCTTGGCTCTTTGCATAACTCAAGGGTACATTTTGGCACTTGGTCTGTTACAGGTTGGCCAGTTGTTATTGATGTCTGTTGAGTTCTGTCACTCACCAAAGGTGGGCTCACGATCTCTCCTCCATCTCTGCATGTGCCAGCAAACTCGTGTGAGCTGCACTGTCGACCTATGGTGGGATATTTTTCCGAGAAGATGCTGGATGCCGTGATTGATGGAACCCCCTGCTACGAAGGCAATGCGAGCCGGGACGTTTGCATTGATGGCATCTGCAAGGTGCCGGCTGCTGGCAGGATTCCTGCAATTTTAATCAATGACACACGTTGGCACAAGAGTTATTCCTAATCAACGGACCGCGTCTTTTTAACTCTCAGTAATTCTGAAAAAAAATCCTTTTAAAATGTCACTTTTAGTTTGCACATACATTGCGATTTTCTATTTGGAATTGAACTATCTTTGTGCCACTATTAACTTTATAGCAGTTTTATTATCTTATTGTCATTTATATAGTGCCTTTGCCAAGGCGCTTGACAGAGAATTAACTATGGTACATATACATGTGTGTATAAATAACAAGCAAGACATTGATCATACATCAAATAAATCACATTCCTGAAAAACAGTGGTGAAGCTTGGATTGGCTTTCCTGGCCAAATCCCGGATAACTGTTGTTATTGCTGTATGATGAGAAACATTCTCTCCAAATGATACCTTATCACTGGGTTCCCATCAATAAGTATGATAAATGAATTAAAGTTTATTTGTGTAAGTCGATAAACTTACGATTTACAAAATGTAAGTGTTACTCTTTAACGACCAAAACGAGTGAAGTGCACTGTGATTTGTGCATTGATTCAGTGCCGGATTATCCTCGTAGCAAAAGTAGCACATGCTGCAGGCCCCACACTTTCAATGGCTCCGCACTTTCAAGGGCCCCGAGCTAAATGCTTTCAAGCTATCAATTCCGGTTCAGTGATTCTGCACTTGCTCTGTTGCTATAGTACTATACCACCTTCAACTTGTATGAACGACTGCGTGTTTAAAGTTAGCGATTTGTCGTATTATCTGGCTGTATAGCAAATGAAAAAATACAATTACTTCACGATGAAAGTAAAAAAATGTGTGTTTTAATTTTTATGGATTTTTTTATTTAGGGCCCCTTTATAACATATGCTACAGGCCCCGCACTCGCTTAATCCGGCACTGCATCATATTCACGGGGTCCTATCCCCAATCACAAAGGTATTAAATTTGATAGAATTCATCACATGTATGTAATTTGAATTAAACTCATTCACGGTGTAATAAATGCATTTAGTCTCTGGATATGAAACTGAAATACATTTTATCATCTTCGAGAGTAACATAAGTTTATTTGAAGGACGTATGAATTTGGATCTGTCCTGTAAAAAAATTTAAAACCTTCATTTGAATAAAGAACACTCGTAAAAAATTAAACTGGAAATCTGGTAATTAAATATGCTTACATGATTCTAGCCTAATTCTATTTATCATTCAGCGGGGTTCAAGTCAAACCTGACCAACATTTAACCACGGCATTATAATTATTATTGGGAGCAGAACAGATCTACCAAATGAGTTGTTTCAGCTCCGCTCACTGTATATGTGATACATTTGCTCGTGTAATATATATGGACATTTTTTTGTAGTAATTTTATTTTCTCGGTTTATTGTAGTCTATTGCATACTTTAACTTAGGAATGTTGCGATAAAGCTTGTGTGTATATCTGTGCATTGTAAGAAATATGTATGTTCTAAAGTGAGTGAGGCATGCGACTAGGCAGATTGAAACCAGCAGCACCTTTTCATGAGCAGTGCTATCAAAGTTTCAAGTTATCCCACTGAGCAAGTAATCCTGAAATTTGTTACTTCTGTAGAGCTGTACAGGGGGGTCAAAGTGTTTAGGGGAAGAAAAAATCTCGTATTAATTTAATTTAAAAAACACTACATTTCCGCAGTTACCAAAGTCATCCTCTAAAATGCGTTTGTTGGCTTTTGCCAGTCTACCAATTAGAATTCAAAACGTTGAAGACGTCAAATTCATGAACAAAATTACCTTACAACACAGTTCACAATTATACATTTGTCACAGTGTTAACAGTGGCGTGACGTTACCGAAAGAACCAAAGAGTTTAGTGTTAACAGTGTTAAAAGTTTTACTTTTTTTGCAGGGAAAACTCACAAAATAGATTGTTTTAAACTCAACATAAAATTATTTATTACTTATATATATTTTTGTCTTGCTAACTGCATCGTGCTCTTTAAGATACGCTTCTGACAGCCACTGGAGCTACGCACTTTTAAATCTAGATTGAAAACTAATTTCTTTAGAACTGCTTTTCGTGTTTAGTTTGTAGCATGGTTGGCTACGTACGCTGCAAAAAAAGTTCAACATACATACATGGCCTACTCAGAAATAGGCTGTTTTGGCCCAGGAATGACCCAGGAACAGCCCCTGCACCTCTAATTAGCACGGTTGGCTACGTACGGTGGGAAAGAAGTTCAGCATACATACATAGACTGACACAGATACCAGTCGGCTCTCACAGAGACCCATAGACTTACACAGAGACCCACAGTTTGTTGTCTTTCCCCCGCACCTCCGATTAGAACAGTTGGCTTAGTACGGTGCTAAATAATTTCAACATACATTGTGATTATACCTAAACCGCCACCTCCCACCCCCGCCTCACATTTCCACAATGTGGGGATGAATCCTGACTGAGTTCTGTGACTAAAGCGGACGTCTGTAACAATTTCCTGTTGCCAGAACGTAGGATGTGACTACGAGATCGACTCCAACGCCATGGAGGACCGCTGTGGAGTCTGCCAGGGTAACGGTTCCTCCTGTGAGACTGTCAAGATGACCTATGAAGAGACGGAGGGGCTCGGTAAGAAAGAGTGGCCACCATTGCACAGATCTGAATTTCCGCCTGGCTGTGAGCTGCAAACAAATGTCAATGTGTGTTCGTGTGCGCGCCATCTCAAAATTGTAAAAATAACATTGGTGCGAAAAGCAAAATATTGTTCCGCAGCCTGACAATAATTATATATCCCGCTTGCCGCATCACGTTGTTATTGTTGTATGTCGCGTTGATCAACCAATGTGTGCTTTTATAATGTCATTGTTATTTGTGACGATACATTATTTATTATTATAATAGTCACAGTATAATGTATATTACACCTCACAACATAACAGAAACTCCCAACTTGCTGTACCTGTCATGACGACTGTACCATTCCTGTGGATATTGAGCACAGCCTTGCGAAAGATGCCAGCTCCAAAGGGGCAGCACGTGTGGACTTTTCATTTCTGGCAGCAATTGGACAACTCAACACCCGAATGCTGGTTTCGTTATTATTATGACTCATCAGTACATTGTCTACATCTGCCATTTATGTCTTAAGTAGAGAATCTCCCCCACTACGGCCAGCCAGCCAGTCAGTTGCTTTTAGCCATATTGGCCATCGTCCCCATCTGATCACTGCCGGTTCATACAACCCCCTCCATATCTTTTTTTTCAGATGGCACCCACTGTACATGTGATCTCGACACCATCATCTACGTGTGACCTAGATACTGTGTACAAATCTGAACACCATCTCAATAATGGATGTTAAACATAGAGTGGGCTTTAGGTAGGACACGTTGCTAGAGGGCATGGTGGCTGGTGGCAGCTAAAAGAGGGCGATCGAAATGTCATGAATTCTGTTTTTATTTTTAATTTGTATTTCATTTTATTACTGAAAGAACCAAGAATAAGTCTACATTATAGACTGCCAGTACGCTCACTCAGTTTAATCACCATTGCTACAGTCTACATTATAGACTGCCAGTACACTCACCAAACTTAATAACCAGGCGACAGTCTACATTATAGACTGCCAGTACACTCACTCCGATTAAGAACCAGGCTCCAGTCTACATTAGTGTTTTTTTGTTTTTTATTATTTGCATTTTATTTTATTCACTTTATTTTTTATTATTATTTTTCTATCTACGTAAATTTACCGGAAAAAAAAACAAAGAATAAGCCTGACCACTGCAGTGAATAGATCATATCATAAAGATGATGAATAAATATATTACTTCGCAAGTAAACTATGTTCAAGTGTTACCAAGGCCCCGGTGCATACTTTACAAATCCGGTCGCGACCATTCGTGCTGCCAGGCTACGTGGACGTGGGCCTCATCCCCGAGGGGGCCCGTGACATCCGAGTGGAGGAGGTAGCGGAGGCCAGCAACTTCCTGGCACTGCGGAGCGAGGATCCCGCGCGCTACTTCCTCAACGGGGACTGGGTCATCCAGTGGAATGGAGACTACAAGGCAGCGGGCACCACCTTCACGTACGCACGCAGCGGCAACCTCGAGAACCTCACCGCGCCGGGCCCCACCATGGAGCCCGTCTGGATACAGGTGGGGGTTTCTCTGCCGCTCTCGAGGTGTCCGCGTCGTTACACACGCGTGCAAGTGCGGGTCTTTTGATGCAGCTCCAAAACGCTGGTCAGTGCGGGTTTGTAAAAGAGGGGTCCCATGACCAATTCATATCTCGCTGGTCATTGGCGTTAAATGTCGCCAAGAAACAAAACTCAGGTGACCAAGTTCCTAGAAAGCCTGGATTCATTGTTCATAATTGCGGTGACGGTGCTGCTTTGGCAGCTGCTGCTGCTGCTAGTGGTGGTATTGGCAGCTCTTTCTCGATATGCATTCAGACTTCTCACCTTGCATTTGTTGCCAATGTGTGCCTGGAATAGCTGCTTTTCCAGGAGAAGAATCCAGGCATTCGCTACGAGTACACCATCAGGAAAGACACCGACTCCGACAACGACATTGCTCCTCCTGAGCTCTTCTGGCACTACATGCCGTGGTCTAAGTGCACAGTGACGTGTGGAGCAGGTGAGACGTGGATTTCTACTTTCCGTTGTGTTTGTTGCACACATCAAGCTCAGGGAAGCAGAGTGTATCCCATTAGTGGCTCGATGTTTATGTCGATTTTAATCACTGAGCAAAATGTATGACAGGTCATTGCCTGAGGGTGGCGTGGGGGGGGGAAGGTGAGATCCTCAATTTTCAGCTCAAAACGAGATTGAACCATGTCGTGATGCAATTCTCGCTCTAATGCTCTTCAGTGGGTGGACAATAATAAGGCACTGGGTCTATTAGAGGGGAAATTAAGCGCGATTGCTCATTTCCATGATGATGCTGAAAACACCACGTGCACTTTTGGCTGTTATTCATTTGTGCCGTTAATTATAAATGTGTTGTATTCAGTGAGGAACGTGGCGACCAAATAAATACCCTCAACCCCTTCATCCCCTTCTCCAGAGATATCATGAATTGCTGTGATTCATGGCCTCAATGACTATCGAAGAATAGATTTGTTTGGCTTACCACCATGGGGCTTGCGTTATTTCTTATTTAGTAGTAGTAGTAGTACTGGTAGTAGTACTGGTAGTAGTAGTAGTACAAGTAGTGTGTCAATTCAGGTTGGTGTTGCTTCCAAAACTAAAACTCGGGTTGCCCAGTTTGTATAGCAATACGCTCTTGACTGCGCCACCACTCCACCGTTTTGCCAAAATAAACAACGGAAGACAGGTTTAAAATGCACCCTTTGCACTGAACATTTGACACGGCTATCTTGGCAAGGCAGATGCCAAATCAAGAGCAGACTTTCATTCACCTGGGCCAACTTGGCAAAAATATCTTCATTATTAAATAAAAAATATAAAGAGCGAATATATTGGAGTTGTAAAATACCAACTGCTTCATTTTAAGTTGCATAAGGTGTAAAATCATTCACCACCATCTGTTTTTTTTGTAGAATCCTGTTTCTGAACCCGATCGCTGAAACACATTCCTGAATCGGTAAAACCCTGTCAAGTCTGCTGAGTAGCAATTAATATAAGAGCCTTCTCCCCATTTTTGTGGCTGTGCAAAAGCACGTTTGAATACAAATAAAAGTTCAGACAAGAGGCCGCTGGGTTTGAACCATCACCGCTTGAATTGTGTATGAAGCGGTAAGGCGAGCACTATTTTATGAACATGCATATGCACAAAACGTTGAATCACTGCACTTTTAAGTACCGTTAACTTTTGACCTATGTTATTTTAAAGTTTAATAGAGCATTTACATTTCAGGAAGCAAGCCAAAAGCTCCCATTTTTGCACATTACTCCTACAACGTTTGCCAATTGATGCCATGTGAAAAGCATTAAAATGACAGAGGCAAATATGTAAAACCAATGGAAAATGTATCTAAATTACATATGAACTTCATGTTAAAAAAAACATAATCCAACTGTAATAATTGTATGAAAGAATGTGTTAATTCTTATGAACCACAGTTAGCTATTCAGATTAATATTTAAACTTGTAAGCTCGAGTTTATACTCAAGTTAACGAATATATGGGTTATACTGGTTAACTTCAAAGTTAATATTCTTGGTTCTTTCGGTAAAGTCACACCTGATGATGATTGGTTGTGTTGTAGTCGAAACGTCGTGAGAATTTTATTGTTTTATATTTTTATTATTTTATTGTTTCCCTTCTACGTGACTTTACCGAAAGAACCGAGAATATGAATCCCTGCAGTCACGAAAGCTTTAAATCAAAATTCAAATTTAATGTAGTTTTCCCCACGCAATTAGTTTTGTTTTTACACATCAATGTATGTACCAGAGGTGGTCTAACTTCTCGATCCTATAATCCACATACCAACAACATCTTCATATCGCCAAGAGCCGCAAGACACACAAGACTTTGCACATGGCTGTGGAGTTTTTAATTTAGAAATCTGGGTACGCCCCAGGCGTTCTCATTTCTAACTACACAGCCAGAGGGCTAGTGTCCCGGGCTGCTTTAGAAATCTGCGGAAGCACTCGAGGAGTGGCTCATGGCTAGCTTCACTGCTACTGCCGCAGGGTTTTTTTCTTCCTGTTTGAAATAAAGATGTATTGAAGTTAGAATTACCAGCGTGTCTATATCAAACTCACCGAGAGCCACATGCAAACTCACGAGTCGCGGTTTTGATCACCCACCGTTGATTACTCTCAGGTTTAGAATGCAGACGCGTCAGTTTCCACAAGGGCAATATTTTATCCAAGCATACCATGCACAGCCATAGGCAGGTGACAAAGGCACAGGTGTACAAACTAAATTACCAGCGTAGCTGCTGGACACGAGTGGAATGTACTGAAACCCACCACACGGGTCTGGTTCACTCTCCACGAATCCATACTTCAAAGACCCCCCCCAAACCTCCACTCCACTCCTCCCACTCTTGAAATTGCCTCAAGCACTCAAAGAGCCTTTTGCCCCACTCTTAATTAAACTCTAGATGCCTTGGCTAGACAAGGTAAGGCAATGTACATTCCTAAACCTCATGTCATAACAAAGCACCATCAGACAGATCCTGAGAAAGAAAATGTACCAAATGCAAACACGTAACTTGTAAAATATAACCCTCTACTTGCCAGATTTTTAATCTGTACAAAAAATATGACACGTTCCTGAGTGCGACGATACATTTTCATTGAAGGGATAGAGCAGCGGCGCATTCGTTACCACACTGCACTACGAACCCCGGATACTTGAGTTTGATTCTTGCCCACATTTAACATTGATGGCGAGTGAACTGGTCCTGGGCCAATATTTTCATCAACATGCACTGGCCAGCCCGGTTATGTATGGTCAAACAACGCCCATTATTAACACGGCATGGGCAAGGCTTAACCCAGAATGTTATTGACAAAGGGCTGCAAATAAGTTATTATTTCGATTTAAAGCTTTCGTGACTGCAAGGATTCATCTTCTTTGGTTCTTTCGGTAAAGTCATGTAGAATGAGAATAAAAAAATAAATTGATAAAATAAAATAACACAATAATATTCTCACGAGACTGTCCTCCAGACAGTCCCGTCCCTTCACCTGATGAAGGCCGCTTGTGTTGTGGCCGAAACGTCGTGAGAATATTATTGTGTTATTTTATTTTATCAAGTTATTGTTTTTACATACCACAATCATACCACAATGATGCACTTATGCATACCACAATCATGGACTTATGCAACAATAAAATATAGAAAATCATTACACTTGACTTTGGAAATAATAACAAGAATAAAAAAAAATTATACTAACAAAACTGTCCTGCATATGATTTGACTCAATGGTTTTAATGTACAAATGACCTCAGCTTTGCAGTGAATTTGCAAGCATCATTTTGTACTTGTGTTTCTGCAAGAGTCTGTCGTCAACTGGCAAGCTCTTGAGTTGTATCTGAAAATAATGCATGAGCTTTACTGGACATGCGGATGGAATGTAGAAGCTTGCAGATAAACCCAAGAAATATATATTTTTAAATCTATTCCAGATGGCGGTTTAACCGGGCAGTTTGAAGTATTTCAATTCGCCTGGAAAGGATTTAGCATGAACTTGTAACGATAAGATTTTACGTAAACTATCTTGCAGTTTGTTCTCCTATTTATCATAAATATATTATATGGGTAATATTTTCAATTAGATGACATGGCTAGAGATACTAATGGTGTAACGATTAATCGATTCTCAAACTGTTATCAATTCTTAAGATTACAACTTGAATATATGTAATGGATTCACATGACCCCTGCATCCACTAAAGGCAACTACATTCACTACAATGTAAAAACAATAATCTGGAATGGAAATGTGACCCTAAATCTTGAAAAGTCACAAGAATAATTACACCCCTGAGAGATACAATTTGTCTTCAATATTCACAATCAGTCCTGGACTGCACATAACAATGAATAAGAACTAATTAATACAAAACATTTACACAAATACTTGAAATCCTGGGGTGGAGTGGTGATGCAATGGTTAGCACACTGCACTATAAACTCAGCCCAGAGACCTGAGTTTGATTCCAGACCACAATATCTGTGCAAAGGGATAGCTGTACCAGTCATCATATCTCCCTCTTCACCAACCAGTAGTGACCCATAATGGTGAAGTATGGTCAAACAACACCGACGTCATCGGGAGGCCTTAATTTAGCAACATTGATCAAGGGCAGAATAAAATAATGATTGGTATTGACTTGAGCTCTTGCTGCTATACAGTGCCAACTGAGAATGTGTTGACATGGAGGCATTTATACTGGTAGGAACGAAGTTGTAAACTGAGTGTACCAGCCTGCAATAGATTAATGTGTCCGTCCGTCCCCTTTCAATACTTTAACGAAGTGAAATCTCGTGCTGTTGGGTGTAAAATCAGCAATAGACAGCGCAGAGACTTGTCCTACCAGCCCACCCTGCAGGGACCTGTTTTTGAATTGTATTCATATCAATAAGCAACAGTTAATTGTTCAATAATGATATCGAAATGTGGTAATGACCTTTGGATGGCTTGCATGGTTTTGAACACAGATCAGTGTCCTGTAAAATATGTGTTTTGTCATAAAGGGCACTTTCTAATGTGTAAATATAGAAAAAAAGTGTCATCTCTCCCCAGGCCAGATTTCTATTGCATGTGTGAAGTGTGTCAAAGAAAGCAAATGAAAGCAGTGTCCATCAAACTCCTCTAAATCCAACAGGCAATTCCACCAAAAAGCTTACCTCTCAACATTTTAATTACATTACCATGTTTTCTGACAGCGCTGTAAGTTTTTTGCAATTAAATTCATTTCACTAACCTTTACGGCAAAGATTGTACAGCTTCTGGAAAATGATCGATTTGTAGAAATAACTATATAACTCAATTTTTTTTTACCATTTTGGTGTTTGTTATTTTAATTGGGGAAACTAAAGTGTAATTTTATGCAATGTGTATGAAATACATAAAAATGGTAGGATTGATGTGTTGCCACGTTGCAATTTTTTTCTAAACTGTGTACAAGATAGCATAGTGCTTGCCAGTTTGATGAATAGTTTCATACAAGACTATCGCATTACTTTTTTGGGGGGTACTTGGGTCCTTCTAGCGCAAGCTATGTTACAAAGAAACCATAGACGGGTGATGAGTGGATGGTGATGGATAAGATGGGTAGCAGATGGTGATGGAGATCACGTGTGGTGGATGCGATGGAGATGACGAGTGGTGATTGATATGATGATGGTGGGGATAATAAGTATATTTGTCATTCACTCCATTCTTATAACACGAAAATATCATGAAGGTGCCAGCTAGGTGTATAACTCGTAAGCTTTACAGAACATTTATGTATTGAGTCTCATGCAGAACTGGCTGACATTGACAAATCGCGGGCAGTGACCTGCAGTAACTTACATGTAGATGGGCTGGTCACCACAAAACTACAGGGGCCCTAATGATTGATATGAATGTTATGGATGATGATGATCATGATGATTATGTAATTCGTGATGAAGATGATGACACTGAATGTGACTGATATGATTACATAATTGAAGACAGCATACCCGCTACATGTCGTTCGTTGACCAGGCCAGCGTGCGCTTGAGCGCGTGCGTGTCTGTCCCACCAGGTGTGCAGCGGCAGACAGTGAGCTGCCTAGAGAGGACGGCTGGCATCGTGGAGGAGAAATTCTGCAATTCCACAACACGACCGGACGATCGCCAACGTGCGTGCAACGAGCAGGACTGCCCCTCCCGGTGAGCATTTCTTCGTGCACTCCCCCCTGTCAGCCCTCCTGTATGGCAAGCGGCTATTTATATAGCCAGCTAGCTAGCTAGCTTTTTTTTCATGAATCACAGTTGCTAAGCACAGGCCCAAAGGCCGAACATGCCAAAGTGGGCAGCAATAAACAACACTCCTGATCGTGTTGAAGGTGCAAAAGATGGCTGAGTAGTGTGCGCGGCTCGCAATCAGAAGGTTGCCAGTTCAAATCCGGGTTAAAAATGAATACCACTTTGTGTGGCGAAGTCAGCAGTTGTCCGTTGGATGGACTTGCCCCCGCAATAAGAATGAGACATTTCCACCTTTGACTGTATAGAGCAGATGAGCACCGCCTCAATGCTTGTTTGAGCGAGATATTACTTTAATTGAGCAAAGTAACATATTGGCGATGAGAGGGAATTCCAATGTTGAGCAGAGCGTGGAGAGACGTGTAATGAAACCTGCGGTGTGGTGGACAAATGCAGTGTGGATGAGACAAAGCACGTGTGGTATTCTCTGTGGTATTAACCCCGCCATGCTTGTCCTCACCACAATGAGCACGTGCTGGTAATTCAAGACAGCGGTCGGACCATGTGTACATTTAAAGTTGTCTATGCTGGGAATTTGGAAAATATTGTGCACATTGGGACCTCGTTGTGTGCACACACTGCCAAGCGCGGTGGCTGTGCCATCATTTCGCAACAGGGGTGTGATCTGATTGGCTCAGTATACATCGCTCTCATTAGCTGTGCGGAATGATGGCGGTGGGGTACATTTCCTTTGCCTGAGTGACGTGTTCTCGCTCTGAAGCGTTTTATAAATCAGTTTAAGGTCGTAGGCTTTCGTGAGCAATATCATCCATAAGAGGTTTTTTGGGTTAGATCGTGTAAATATATAAATGTGTCGTTAAACCTGCCACCACCTGACACAGCCAATTAGTAAGGTTTGTCACGTAAACAGAACATGCCAATTTGTTACTAGCTTCATCAGGCGACAGCCAGACAAATCTGGATGTTGCCTGATGAAGCTAGTTGTAATTACCGGCGAAACGTCGTACTCAGATTGTAAATGTGGCTTGGCTCTCCAACACACCGGTGTGCTGTACTAGTGACGAATTGGCACATTTTGTTTACGTGACAAACCTTACTAATCGGCTGTGTCAGGTGGTGACGGGTTTAACAACACATTTATAAATGTACGCGATATAACCCAAAAAGCCTGTATATGATCGTTTTATATATGTTTTTATTTTGTTATATTTTTTGTAAAAAAAATGTCTCCAGCACAAAGAGCGCTGTAACGCATCAGCATTCTAAGGGATCGTGCTAAGCGAGATCTGCCTGCATTGTTCATTGTAGTGTTCGATGGTGCCATATGACCACGCAAAATGTAAATGATTAAGCTTCATTAATTGGATGCCAAAAATTAATGTCAGCACAATGGCATATTGTGCCCAGCATTGGGCCCTCTTCCATTTTTTTTATTTTAGTGTTTCATTCATTTGCCAATTTTATTCCAAATTGTTCGTTAAAATAATTTCATAAGCAGAAGTATCCATGAATCCGTGTTGGAGTATGGCCATCTGTGGAAGGAGATATTAGAATGCACTTACACATTTGGTGAAGTTCAAGCGATACCCACATTATTTGATTGGATCTCCATAGCGTCTACACAGTTAGAATCACTCTCTACAGTGAAATCCGGTAGGATTGAGGTTTTCTTGGGTAAACAAATGTAATACAAATTCAAAAAAAACTATAATGTTAACCGAGGAAATGTACTTTAATGGACGAGGCATAATGTTGTCATTGACATAGCCCGAGGCCCTGTTTGCTCCATGTACGTGAGAGCTCTTGTTCGACTCTATAGTGAGCATGGGTACCTCATACATTATTAATATGCAGGTAATCAATAACGCATGGGCTCTTTTAATACATGAGAACTATGTTGCAATCGTGAAATATAATTAGTATTGATTTTAAAACATCATCCGTAGGGTTTGCTGGTGGAAAATTACTTTTCCGGTGGGAATGTGTTCAGGAAAAAAAAAACGTTCTAGCAAACTTATTTTGAAATAATAAAAAAATACAACTAGGTGCGTAAACATGCATCGATTCATCGAATAAAACACAATCTTTCACATTATAAATCACGTTTAATATATATTTTTTTTTTATTTAGACTCGTTCGCACAAACTCCATCGCACAATGCTGCACAATCTGCAAAGCGTGACTGGGCATATTGATTTAAGATGTTTCTAGCAAATTACTGCGTGTGTATACCTGTGGGATACAACTGGAGCACGCAGAAAGGGCAACACGATATCCCATACAGATGGGACAGATGATTTAAGTCTGCTCATCGCTGTACCGCCTTCTCCTGGCGAGCGAGGGTATGGCATCTCTATGGCAACAGGACGGAAGTTTCCGTACATTTGTGTGGTTCCCCCAACCCTTGCCACCACAGCGCTGCATATTGTTGCATGCCTATGTGATTATTATCATATACAGTGTACAACTGGCTATATATGTACGACAAAAAAATAGACATTCGTACAAAAGCAATGTTTTCGCATTTGAATTGTCTGCATATTTGCATAGAATGTATATTATGTTATACCCAGTGGCTGGCAATCAGTGCAAGCTAGTGAGTGATGGGTTTGGATTAAATATAATGAAGTGGCTGAATGTCTCAAGAGGTCAGACCACTGAGCCAGTACCGCTGAGATCCTGGGTTTAAATCCAGGCAGCTACCTTGATTAAACCGGGTTTTCAAGTGCAGTAAGTTGATGGTGTCAGCCTGAACACCAATTACTGCAACAGCAACAAAATTCAACACATTACAGTTTTTGTGAGTGTTTAATTTGGCTAAATTCAGCTGTGAGAATTAAATATCGATTTGACCGTTATGCGAAGAACATTTATCTCATCTTATCTGAACGAAATTTATATAGTACCTTAAATAAGGCGCTTTACATAGAATCAAGAATTGTACAAAATGAATGTAACAGTGGAGATGAGGTGAATACAATATATGAGAGGAAGTAATGGACAAATCTGTGATGTGTGAATTAGGTAAAAGTAAAATTGATGAGAGCAAAGATGATGAATCGATTAATGGATGGAGAATGAGTGGTCACCATGTAGAGAGGTGATGAAGAGGGAGCCGGAGCGATAGTGGTTATTAAGGGGAGATTAAGGGCTCGTGGGGTGAGCTAGAGAAAAAAAGTGAGTTTTGAGGGAGGAGCAGAAACTCAAGAGCGATGATGACTGCTTGAACGTGCAGCGCCAGTGGGAATGTGCTGCCTTCTATATTGTGGACCAGAGGTCACTTGAAGGAATCTCACAGGTAGCTCTGTGATTCCTGCATCTGTGTCCCATTCTCTCACGAAGAATCGCATTGCTCTGCAAAATATCTGAATGAAAATCGTTGTCTCATTACATGACACAAACAGCACAATTGGTATAAAACTGGGGGACATGGCAAAAATCGTAAAGTAAAAAAATTGCACGTAATCTTCTAAAGGGATTATTTTAAGATTGCTTCCTGCTGTAATCAATTGCACCACAGCTGCATTCTTGGCTGATTTCAATACTGACTTGCGAGTGAAAACAGGTGCAATTACCCCAATGATGAATTGCTAGATCTGTTAAGTATAAATTCCGTTAGGAAATTACAACATGGGTTTGCACATTAATGGCAGATCAGGCGCTGTATTCAGACAACAATGCCAGAATAATAACTTCAGCACTGTGGTGACAGATGGTAAAGGTTTGTTGATTCAAAAATGTATGCCATTTCTGCTCAGCAATGCTGAACTGAGAGACCTCATCAGTGTACACCATCTGTTGTAATGTAGGCGTTAATAGATTGTGTGAAACGTACATGTAATAATAATACTATGGTAAGACGACCCCATGTCAAATTTGGGAGGGGGGGTATCCTTTGGAAAAAGTTAACTTAATGTAAAGCAACCTACGAATGTATCTCAAGAAGGAAGAAAGGAAACAGTGCGTGCTACCTGCTATGACGTGGCTCAGAAAAAAATGGATGTTGTAAAAGAAAGCTGAGAAAATTGTGTAACAGAATTCCGAAAGGTACATGATTGGAATTCCACTGAGAGATGAAGAGAGCAACACATGCACAAGTTAGAAATACAGTGATTGTTGAGGAACGTGAGTGGGCTTGGGCACGAAACGTCATGGCTAAGAAGGGGACAACGGAGGTGGTCGCGTATGGTGGGGTACTGCGTGCGTACATCTGAGCAGCATGGAAGGATAGGCAAAAATTACCCTTTAGAGGGGCTCTCTAGAACTCCTTCGAGTGGAGATCTGTCTGCCAGCATTGGCAAGTAATGTCAGGACTGCACCTTTATCCTCATACCTGTTATCCATATGCACGTTTTACCGTGAGGATAAAATTAGTAATTTGTATGAATAAATGCAAATAATAGGATATATCTGGAGTGTCCCGTGTCAAATCAGATAAAGGAAGTATTTATCTCTGTAGCAGTAATACATAATCAGAATAGTAACAGACAATCTTTAGCAAATAAAACTTTGTAAATACTGTAGACACAAAATGATACGTTTCTACTTCCTACAATCACAAAAAATTATTATAATTTAGAAATATATTCAAGTCACACAACATGAACTTAAATATCACAGATTTATTGTGAAAGTCCCATTGTGCAAGAATTAATTATTCAAAAATGGAAATGCGATGTTAAGGCATACAATGCTTGAGCAGCTCATGCCTGAGAGTTCAAATACACGCAGGCTTAACTTAGCATAAAATCTGCATACAATAAATAATTACTAAAATATTACTTTCTAAAGTGCAAGATTGCGAAGCTGGGAAATGCTTGTAGCCTGTTGCCTACCACTATTATCCCTGAGATGAAGAACATTTAAAGAGAACACTTTTGGTTCAGAAATTTAAAAAAACCCGAAGGCATTGGACATATTTTATCTGCGCACATAAAATCAGAACTGCTACAAACTATACACAACTTCAATCGAGGAAGGAGTTATGTGAAAGTCAAATATCCACATCAAAAGATTTTGTTTCAAACGAAATACAAAAATAGACTTCACGTCGTATCTCCACATTGAAATGAAATAAACATTTATTCCATCATGATTGGGATGTTTATGTAACCAGCAGAATTTGTTTAAACAATTATATTACGTCTTGATTTGAAGCTTTCGTGACTGCAGGAGTCCATACTCTCTGGTTCTTTAGGTAAAGTCACGTAGATAGAAAAAATAACAAATGAAAACACGACGTTTCGGTCGCACACAACAGCAGATAATTTTCTCACCTGAAGACGGACGCTTGTGTTGCGACCGAAACGTCGTGTTTTCGATTGTAATATTTTTCTATCTACGTGACTTTACCGAAAGAACCAGAGAGTATAATTATATCATGTCCTGCTTTCAATACTCTGGATCAACAAACTCGTCTGCTGACGACACCTAGGCGATCAAAACCGCGCTAGAATTTAACTTTTTTTGATTTAAAGCTTTCGTGACTGCAGTAATTCATATTCTTAGTTTTTTCGGTAAAGTCACGTTGAAGAGAAACAACAAAATAACAAAATATATATAAAACAATAAAAAAAAAATTCTCACGACGTTTCGACCGTTTGAGTTATGGTCGAAACGTCGTGAGAATTTTTTATTGTTTTATATATATTTTGTTATTTTGTTGTTTCTCTTCAACGTGACTTTACCGAAAAAACTAAGAATAAGAATTTAACTTGTTTTATTAAATGCTGCTGAATAAAATATGTGTGGAAGACCTGTGGTCTGATGGACTAAAATATATATTATGCATTATTCCAAAAGAGTGATCGATATGCTTTTTATTTAGACTATATTTTAAAACAAGCAAGCTTCCCTATTAGCAAATCTCTGTCGCCTGCCAAAGTGTGTGGAGGTCAGGACAAGCAAAAAAGTAATGCAATTTAAGAGAGTGAATCGTGTGTTTAGGATTGGCCTGCCATGCAATAATTTTGTTACAAATTATTAAATTAGAAATATACGAACAAGCATCGCACCAAATGTGAAATCTTGGCAAGACCCTCCTGAAAAACAGTCACAACTCGTGATAAAAAACTTAAGTGGGATAATAATGGGTCCTTGTGAGTTTTGCAGATTCTTTCCATTATGCTGTTTAACCTAAATATATTACTTCCGCACGTATTACAGGACAATACTGTATATTTAAGTGAGTATAACATACCCAACTTATAAATTGCATGCATATACTGTAACTATTGAACAGTTCTGAAATTGTATGTATAATGTCAATTGTTTGCCTGGAAAAGCATCATTGAGTCTCAAACACTAATAATCATGAGGGTCCTGCTACATTGAGATATTTGGCCAATCCTATTACTGAGTGTTTGGCTTTGTAGGAATAAACTGCAGATACGACAGGGTGACATTCACCATTGCCATCTTATGTCCACCTCAAGACATATGGTGTATTTTTTTAAATAAACATCACCATACAGTTTTGCCATCATTTTGAAAAATTATGTTATGAAGCTCAGTTTGTTATTTTTCTATCTAAACAGAAAGGCACACGTGTTGCCAGCTGTATTTGACAGTAGTCAAATATGGCACAACACATCACACATTCTGGCAGAAGGCCATGTACCAGAGCTCAATCTACACACATCCACTCAATAAAATGGAGCAATTATTTTGTCTTTTGTCTAGCCTTTTAGATGGGTGGAAAAAAATCCCACGACACACCTGCATGCGTACGTTTGTTAGAAAATATTTATTGATTAAAAAAATATTGAATGATATGGACAAAATTCGCTCGTGGGACATTTTAGATCTTGAGCCTTCCTTAATTATTAAAAAAAAGGGGGAGATGGATGATAGAGTCCTGTGCACAATGCTGCCGCAAGTTTTCTCTATTTGGTCAAGAATAATGTTTAAAATATTTATACACCCTCTGTATTCAAACGTTCATAGGTTGCTTACGCTGTACTTACAATGATGCAAACGTCTCAATGTAAGACTCGCTATCATTGGTGTCACCGATGACTTCAGTGGTAATTTTTTTATTAGATACAAGAAACCATGGCAATATATGAAACCATGAATCGCTTAATTAATGTGACAGCTAACCTATCCATGCTGTTTATGGTAGTCAATGCTTCATGTTGAACATAAATCAAAATCAGAGGCTCTTCCAAAATTTTACTTACATCTTTTTTTTTAAATATACCTATATCCTTCCTCGAAACAAATAATACTAATTTATAGTCCTGTCGGTCCACTGCTGGGTGAAGGCCTCCCATACTGTCAGTTATGGGAGGGTTTTTGTTTACCATTCTGCACTACGCTGGTGAGTGCTGATTGGTAAACGGGATTGGTAAAAGAGTCCAGCACGTGTCCCAGTATCACTAACCACTTCGTTAACCACGGCCAGGAATTGAATTTAGATCACCATATGCAAAGCACAGTGAATGAACCACTGAACCACCATGTCTGCGTTTGTTATAGTAGTCTGCTTTTTATTTGACCCATACATGTGTTGTAAACTAGGCATATATGTAAGGTCTCATACAGCTGATGTTTACTGAATAAATCTCATCATACTGTGATGTGTGTACAGCATACATACAACTGTAGTAATAACCTCTATTATTGCAACAATGTCTTTCTCTTTCTGATATTAACCTCCCCGCGGCTTATAGGCCCTATCTACTCCTGTGTCCTCTGCGATCCACACCCAATACTCAGCTATCCCCGCCCTTTGCCCATTTCATGAGTCGAGCATGAGTCCAAAGAGTATTAAACCAGGACAAAAGTCCAGAACATCACGAATACTTCATGAGACATTGGAACAGCCTTTCAAAAACAGGACTGATCAGGCCAAACCAGGACATTTCGTAGTCTTAGCAATGCTTTAGCAACCGCAAATTGAGTCGGTGCCCTCTCCTCCTCCCTCATTTCATCAGGTGGTGGGCAGGAGACTGGCAGAAGTGCTCCGCCACGTGTGGACGTAATGGCACGGCGCATCGCACAGTCCTGTGCTTGCGCAGCATCGGGCCGGATGCACAGAAGGCTCTCCCCAACTCCGAGTGCCAACATCTGCCCAAGCCCAAGCTGCAGAGCTCCTGCAACCAGCACGTGCCGTGTCCCTCGCGATGGGTGGTCGGCAACTGGACTGAGGTCAGAACGGGAAACCCGCAATGGCATTCAATCACTGCGGGAGCAGCCATCCACAGCCTCTGCTCCCTTGCCACCCTGTTTATTTACTTTCAAGCATTTGCGTTGGTAGCTCTGCGATTTGTTTTTGACTTTTACCGCATGTTGTTCAGCAGGGTGTTTTGACATTTCGGTCCACGTGCTCAGAACTCAATTCTGTTTCTGAAGAAGCACCCAGCAGGTGGAGCATAATGTTGGACATCATGCCAAACAAGGTGCAACATGAAAACATCGGAGCTGTAACAGAACAGCAACAAAGATCTAAGTAGCAGTATTTTTTGTTGTTGATAACCCATGTGGTGGAATGTTGCCGATGGTGAGCAAATAAGGTTGCATGTGGGTCAACAGCTCACGTATTTATATTCTTAGCTCTTTCGGTAAAGTCACGTTGAAGGGAAACAAAAAAATAATAAAATATATATAGAACAATAAAAATTCTCACGACGTTTCGACCATAATACAAACGGTCATCATCAGGTGTGAAAAACCAACGGCAAGAAACATTTGAAAGAAGTGGCGGCCTTTATTTATTTATTTTAAGCGGTGCATTTACTTATTTAAAAAACGTTAGCACCACGGGCAGCGATTGGCAGTTTGTTTAGAAGGACTAGTCCATCTATGTTCTGAAAAGAGGAGGGGGGAGACGAAAAATTCATGTATGCTGTCTGAAAGCCACCGTAAGCATGAACAATCAATTAAGACCTGAAATGGTTTATCAAATCCTTCCAATGATTGCTAAGCCAGAATCCATCTTCTCAGTTGAAGTTGTCTCTGTGCTTGTATATGTGGATAGCCTCATGAACGAATCTCTCATGGTAGCCAGATGGCTTACAAAGAACCTCTGTCTTGGAGAAGTCAATGTCATGTGAGCTTACTGAATTATACCAATGATCTGCCACGGCCGAGGTGTTGGTCCTACCGTGTTTAAGGTCTGCTTTGTGTTCACGAATGCGGTCCGAGACATGGCGTTTGGTTTCTCCAATGTAACTACTACCACAGAGGCAACTTAGTTTGTAGACACCAGGTACTGTATGTCCGGAATCACATCTTTTACAGACGGAACCAGATTACGGATTTTATGTAATGTGTTGAAACGGACCTGGATCTTGTGTTTATTCAAGATTTTGGAGATCTTTTTTGTGATCCCCGCAATGTAGGGTAAAGTGATGGTTTTGAAAGGCTCCTCAAGAGGGTCCTTCTTCATGGTTTCAGTGATAGCTTTGCGGATTGTATAGTCGGAGTAACCATTAGCCTTAAGAGCTTGGTGTACGTGCTTGAGTTCATTGCCTATGTGTTCCTGGTCGGATATGCATTGGGCTCTATGGTACAGAGTCTTAATGAGAGAATTCACAAGATCCAGGTCCGTTTCAACACATTACATAAAATCCGTGATCTGGTTCCGTCTGTAAAAGATGTGATTCCGGACATACAGTACCCTGGTGTCTACAAACTAAGTTGCCTCTGTGGTAGTAGTTACATTGGAGAAACCAAAGGCCATGTCTCGGACCGCATTCGTGAACACAAAGCAGACCTTAATCACGGTAGGACCAACACCTCGGCCGTGGCAGATCATTGTTATAATTCAGTAGGCTCACATGACATTGACTTCTCCAAGACAGAGGTTCTTTGTAAGCCATCTGGCTACCATGAGAGATTCGTTCATGAGGCTATCCACATATACAAGCACAGAGACAATTTCAACCGATAAGATGGATTCTGGCTTAGCAATCATTGGAAGGATTTGTGGCTTTCAGACAGCATACATTAATTTTTCGTCTCTCCCCTCCGCTTTTCAGAACATAGTCGTCCTTCTAAACAAACTGCTAATCGCTGCCCGTGGTGCTAACGTTTTTTAAAGGGTTTTTTAAGTAAATAAATGCACCGTTTAAAAATAAATAAATGCAAACCGATACTTCTTTCAAATGTTTCTTGCCGTTGGTTTTTCACACCTGATGACGACCGTTTGTGTTATGGTCGAAACGTCGTGAGAATTTTTATTGTTTTATATATATTTTATTATTTTATTGTTTTCCTTCAAAGTGACTTTACCGAAAAAGCTAAGAAAATGAATTACTGCAGTCACGAAAGCTTTAAATCAAAATTTAACTCATATTTGTTACAAATAATTTTGAAATGTATTTGTTGCACATGCAACAAGCTGCCTTTATTTGCCAAGTGGGGTCATGTGGTGGTCATAGCAACCCAACTTCTATATCCATCATGCTGTATTTAATTTTGCATATAGATACGTGGAGATGTTCAATCATTAAGGTTAATCGCTCTTCATGAGAGTAAACGACGCAGCCCCAATTGTAATTTTTTTATGTTCACCTTTTTCTTATTCTGTATATTCAGAGGCCGAGCAGACACTTTCCCTTGCCTACATTGTCTGCGCTCCCCAGGCCAAACTGCCCAGGCAACAGGGGAGGGTAGGGGTCAGGCCTCCCAGGGGTTTTGTATCGTAGACATAGTCTGCTGTGATTTTGCAATTGGGAGTAATGTCGTTGTGTCTCTTCCCTGTTGATTTGTGCAGATTATTTTCTAATTTGGCAATAATGGACCAATACCTCAGCACACGTGGCTATGCCTATACGTTGTTAATAATTGTAGATTTCGGCTGAGATTAACTTTAATGGCTCAGTAATGTGCAAGCATGTTGGAAAAAAAACAAGCAATAACGTTCCATTGTTCAGAATTGGATTTGTAAAACATTGGAATGCATGCAACAAAGTTGTACATCAGAAACTTAAACCTGTTCATCGTCAGCTTGACACGTACTGTTACATTGCTGTTCAAGTACAGTGTACAATGTAAGCATACAACACACAGGATCACACGTATACAGTCATGTGCATGTACACACGCTTGTGCATGAACATACGCCTGTGTACATATGTGTCACGTCTATGCATATTCACACTCAGACACACGTGCTTGTGGAGGTTGTGTACATTGGGGGTGTGTCAGGTTGTAAGCCTGATTAAAAATTAATTTTCCGCAATCAGGAATGCAGCCAGTATCGTGACAGCCCGAGAAAGTTGCTATACATAGAAGAGCACTGAGTGCCAAGACGTGAGCATTATTTACACAGGTTTTTGGCCAACACTGCCGAGATCCGCAGGGTCATAGTGCAAATAATCAGTGAGGAGCTTTGAGGGAGCCAGTGGCATGCATGGAAGGCAGCTCATTTAGCGCCTCTCGAGAGAGTGAGCATAAATGGCTATTCTGTAAACCCAAGTTTCCATGACAGTGAGAAATGAGGCAGGAAAGGCAACGGTCTCCACAATGTGTGGGTGATTCTTTGCAGCGCGTTATTTTAGCTTAAATGTGTTTTTTTAATACATATTTTAGTCTAATGTGATGCCAAAGTGGCACAGTGCTAACACGTGTGCCTCACAGCAATACACACCTTGGTTCGATTACTAACTCAGGTGTCTTTTCTGTGAGAAATCTGTATGTTATCCCACTGTTTTGGGTTGGTTTCCTCTGAGTTGGCCAACGATTCAAATGCTGAAAAATTACCTGCAAATTACTGAATTGGGTTTACTCCCCTCAAGAATATTGAGATTCAAGTAGGCTTTCCTGGGTCAACAAGTGTGTCTATTATAAAATAAATATGGACAAATTAATATAAAATAGCCTTTGGAGACTATGAAATTCAACTTAAAGCAAATTAATTCAGTCATCAAATTGATTGAAGCTCTCACAAACCAAGGCCTAAGTTTAGAATTTAAAAAAATCTAGAAATGAGAAAAAGTATTTTAAATTTTGATTTAAAGCTTTCGTGACTGCAGTAATTCATATTCTTAGTTTTTTCGGTAAAGTCACGTTGAAGAGAAACAACAAAATAACAAAATATATATAAAACAATAAAAAATTCTCACGACGTTTCGACCATAACTCAAACGGTCATCATCAGGTGTGTCGGTTTGCATAAATTTATTTTTAATTTTTAAAACGGCACATTTATTTATTTATAAAAAACGTTGGCGTCACGCGCAGCGATTGGCAGTTTGCCCAGGACTAGTCCATCTATTTTTTTTTGAAAAGAGGAGGGGGGAGACGAAATTTTTTATAATGTATGCTGTCTGAAAGCCACTGTAAGCGTGAACAATCAATCAAGAACTGAAATGATTTATCAAATCTTTCCAATGATTGCTAAGATAGAATCCATCTTCTCGGTTGAAATTGTCTCTGTGCTTGTATATGTGGATAGCCTCATGAACGAATCTCTCATGGAAGCCAGATGGCTTACAAAGAACCTCCGTCTTGGAAAAGTCAATGGCATGTGAGCCTACTGAATTAGAACAATGATCTGCTACGGCCGAGGTGTTGGTCCTACCGTGTTTAAGGTCTGCTTTATGTTCACGAATGCGGTCCGAGACATGGCGTTTGGTTTCTCCAATGTAACTACTACCACAGAGGCAACTTAGTTTGTAGACACCAGGGTATTGTATGTCCGGAATCACATCTTTTACAGACGGAACCAGATCACGGATTTTATGTAATGTGTTGAAACGGACCTGGATCTTGTGTTTATTCAAGATTTTGGAGATCTTTTTTGTGATCCCAGCAATGTAGGGTAAAGTGATGGTTTTGAAAGGCTCCTCAAGAGGGTTCTTCTTCATGGTTTGAGTGATAGCTTTGCGGATTGTATAGTCGGAGTAACCATTAGCCCTAAGAGCTTGGTGTACGTGCTTGAGTTCACTGCTTATGTGTTCCTGGTCGGATATGCATTGGGCTCTATGATACAGAGTCTTGATGAAGAAGAAGAACCTCTTGAGGAGCCTTTCAAAACCATCACTTTACCCTACATTGCTGGGATCACAAAAAAGATCTCCAAAATCTTGAATAAACACAAGATCCAGGTCCGTTTCAACACATTACATAAAATCCGTGATCTGGTTCCGTCTGTAAAAGATGTGATTCCGGACATACAATACCCTGGTGTCTACAAACTAAGTTGCCTCTGTGGTAGTAGTTACATTGGAGAAACCAAACGCCATGTCTCGGACCGCATTCGTGAACATAAAGCAGACCTTAAACACGGTAGGACCAACACCTCGGCCGTAGCAGATCATTGTTCTAATTCAGTAGGCTCACATGCCATTGACTTTTCCAAGACGGAGGTTCTTTGTAAGCCATCTGGCTTCCATGAGAGATTCGTTCATGAGGCTATCCACATATACAAGCACAGAGACAATTTCAACCGAGAAGATGGATTCTATCTTAGCAATCATTGGAAAGATTTGATAAATCATTTCAGTTCTTGATTGATTGTTCATGCTTACAGTGGCTTTCAGACAGCATACATTATAAAAAATTTCGTCTCCCCCCTCCTCTTTTAAAAAAAAAAAATATATGGACTAGTCCTGGGCAAACTGCCAATCGCTGCGCGTGACGCCAACGTTTTTTATAAATAAATAAATGTGCCGTTTTTAAAATAAATGTATGCAAACCGACACACCTGATGATGACCGTTTGAGTTATGGTCGAAACGTCGTGAGAATTTTTTTATTGTTTTATATATATATTTTGTTATTTTGTTGTTTCTCTTCAACGTGACTTTACCGAAAAAACTGAGAAAAAGTATGTCCAAGGATGAAATATGTACAATGGGTTTGCATGAATAAATAATACAGTTTGTAAGAAGAAGGGTCAGGCAAAGATACACGTTCTTACCAAAGTTATTCACAGTAACAGAATGTTTTCCAAAAGTTATATGTATATGCTTCAATGGTGGATGTTTAATAATGCATTATTATACTCATATTACGTATTCCTCGTTGTTAACGAGAGGTACGTTCCGGAGATGCTCGTGAATAATACATTTCACGGATAATTATGTTGGCTTATTAAAACCTATCTTTGAAACAAATCACATTAAATATATACATAATACGTGAAAATTATCTCATCGCTTTATGTAATCACTTTATCTCATCACTTCTTCACATCACATTCTCTCTCGTAGATTTATCTAATCACTTTCTCTTCATGTAGAACGAGGGAATACTGTTTCGGGGTTGAGTGGGACAGTTTCTGGGAAGCGGGACATGGGATTGGCCGAGATGTTCATGGAATTGGGAAAAAAAAGCGAGAAAACACAATGATTGGTGGAGAAAAGGAGAAGATGACAGAGAATCTGTCCAAAAAAAGTATTTTTCAGGCAGCCTAGTCTGGTAATTTAGGAGCTCCCCTTTACAAAACCCAGCTCACACAAAAGTTTAGGAAGTGACGCCCTGCTATGCCCAGGGGCTTGTCCTTAGATGTGCTGTGTGTGTATATTAATATTCATGAGCACACCTCACATGAATATGCATAACATGTTACATCACATCGAGATGAATTTACATGAGCTTGTTCCGTGTCACACCTAGGTCCATCAGAACGGTGCACTATACTGTCATACAGTTCAACACAATACCACCAGATCTCAATACAAATCAACTACTGCCACCTGAACACGAATGCCATATTCCGAGCTGTTCGGGTCACAACGGACACATGGCAATCCAGAATGTTGGCAACCCTACGTTAACACGACCGCTGCAGTGTCTAGAGGCCACTATATTAATGACACTGTTGAAAAGAATCCGATATTAATTCACATCGTGAACATTAATTTCAATAATCTGTCGCCTCAAATGGGCAAAGGGGTGGGGGATCATAATATCTCTAATACATCTTATGAAATGCATATTTTCAACAAGGGGGCATCTTGTGAATGCGTCTTCTTATTTATGGCTGACGTAGATGCAGAGCAACAATTTCGTATTGTTTGGCCCTGACGAGGGCCATTGGCGTGGCTTGTGTTGTTGCTCTGGAGACCAGGAGATCAATGGTTGATGTTCGGTCGCCGCGTTGATGGCATTCGTTGTGATTTCTCACTTAACAGAGTGGGTCGCGTGAAGTCTGCCATTAGCAGCGTGAAAGTTTCCTACCACCATATCGCCTCGTCCCAGATCTCATGGGATTTCTCACATTTCCCAACACTAAAAGGGACACATCAATTGCACACAGGAGCCCATTTCGCATGGCCTGAAAGCAACCCCGTTAAGGAGACATTGTTACACCAATTATTTCCAGATGCCAAAATATGGGTAAAATAATATCCAAATGTCATTAGCCCTTCTCCGAGAGTTGCAACAATGAGGTTCAAAGTACAACTTAGTTCTATATATTTCTATTTTCTTTCTCTCCCTTTCCATTGTTTTTACGTTCCCATTGATTCACAGATGATAGCTGAGGCCTACTGTTGTGCTGGTTTGCCAAGGTCTTTTGAGAGCATTGCACCCTGGTTCTTTGTCCCTTTGTACATTCATAATAAAAGGAAAAGTTACAAGTGGGTCCGTTACAGTACGTGATATTCCTCTTAGTTTGGTTGCTGATTACTAGCCTGATAAACTAAGCATACAAAATATGTTAAGTTATGACAGCAGTTGATGTAAGTTTGCTGTGAAATCAGTGGTAATTTGCCGTTTCACACTTTTGTTCCATAGGGCATTTAACATGGCTCATTGGGTGCTGGCTAACTGTAATGTTCTACATTATGCCTGAAGCAAAGCTTCTTTGTCACCATGTTACATTCTTTCCCTTGAACTGCAGATATCCAAAAGTGCTAATTAGTGGTAAATATATGAGCAAAAATTACTTTATTTAATTGTGAGAAAGAATTTTATAATTTATGGCAGTGGAACCAAAACAAGCATACTTCAAAAACAATTCTGGTTTCTGATTACGACTGGAAATGCGGGAAAAGTGCCATAATTTTCAGACGTGAAAATAGAGGGCACTGCTCAATCATTTGTGTGACAATTCCTCACCTCAAACTTTTGAAATGCAGTGAACGCTGCCGTGCAAAGTTGAGAAAAACTATGCCGTGAAATGCATAGAGCGCAACTTAAATAGTTCTAAACTTGGCATTGAGTTTCACATTGTGATTGTATCATTCAATTGAGTCGACTATTCCTGTTGTTAAAATTTTTCACAAAAAAGCAGAATTGCGTGACAAATTTATCCTATATCTGCATTTATACATAATTAATTTCACATTTAAGAGGAATTACTTTCGCAGACAATAGGATGAAAACCCCTCTTATCTGCAAATGTAATTATCCGTGAACACCCACCACCCCAAATTCAGTACAAAATAGAGTTCCACATCAATACGCCGTGTTAATAAATAACACGATAAACTAGTGGGCCTTTGCAGTACCAGCAGTGCACAGAATCAATGACTGATGACCTGGAACCCAACAGATTCACTGCGATCACTCGCTCGTCAGTGGCCAGTCGCATCCTTATCACCCTCTTATCAGTCACTACTATCGCCATGGTCACAGCAACACATTCCTCCACACACATTGAGGAACTCGCTCTACCAACCAGACTCACGTTCATGTCACCTGTGACGTGCTCAACCACTGCACTGCAGGCCAACATAATTATCATTCTGCTTCTTCCCTCAAATTGCTCGACTTTGGAATCCCTCCTCCATTGTTTCTTTTCCCCAAGTTCGTGTAATCTTGCTCAATTCACGGAACACATGAACGCTTATCGCGAACAAATGAAAGTGCTGTTTGCCCGTGGGAGCTTGGCATTTTGAATATTTGGACCGTATGCTTAGCAACTACAGTTTTTATAATCTTACTCAAGACTAGTGTAAGTCTGTCTACTGACGATAAGCTCACTTGGTGTGTGAAAGTTATTTTGCTTGGTGGATGTGTTAAGCGCACTTCCCCTTCTCCCCCAACCCCACTCCTTTTTCCCTTTCCTTGTGTTGCTCTTCCCTTGCCTTCCCTTCCCCATATAAAACTCTAAGCTCCCACTTGCAGTCCCTACATGAACGGGGCATTCAGCCCAAACGTCTCCCCTTCCTAGAATCCAGGAGATATGAGTTTGGGCATCGGGCAGAAACATTTCTGTACACCCCCCCCCCCCCCCCCCATTGTTACAGTTTGTGCCTTGTACCAGGCTCTTGTCAAAAATATATTGTAAGCCTTAAGTATTACAACTTCAATAGTGCTGTATTATTGCTGAGCATGTGCTCAACAACTGTGATTTGATTTTCTTTGTCAAATGTATATATATACACACACTCAAAACACGGTGCTGCGTGCGTGCGTGATGTGTGCACAATAACACCTTGCTGCCGGCTCGACTATCCTCGTTCACTTATGTGTGTGTCTCAGTGCTCGGTGACGTGCGGTGGTGGAGGTGGGAAGAGGACGCGCTCGGTGGAGTGCGGTGACGACGCTGGCGCCACCTGTGACCGTGACACGAGACCGTCCTCCGAGCGTGCCTGCAGCACGTCGGCGGCCTGCTCTATTGGCGGAAATGAGGCAAACTCCGGCGGTCCCCTGAAAAAGCAAAACAGCAGCTTCCTGGGCAAGCAATTTGACGGCCTCGCTAATCGCGGATTGGAAGGCGGCCAGCTGCCCATTACGCAAGGGACTGTGCCTTCCTTTGTTGCACCCCAAGTCTTTCCATCTAATAATGTGTCATCAGGTAATGGTGACTATTATGTGCAGCCCACTACAGAATCCATAGAAAATAGTGTCCCAAACAGCCAAGCCACACATCCCACAGTGGGCAGTTTGTATGATGACTATAATTTTATTGGTTTCCAGGAAGATCTCCTCTATGATGCTGATACTAATGACCCGATAATCAATGGCAGCAAATTACCTCTTGTCTATGACGATGAGTTACTCAGGTCATCCAACCAACCACTCGGGGGGGAGACCACAACTACTTCAGCTACATTTGCACATTCACCAGCCCATGTGGGACAAAAATGGCCGTCTTCAGAATCTAATGAATTAAACCCGACTGGCAATCCAAGCACGGTCACAGGAGGGTCAGTAGTAAATGTTGAAAAACTGCCCAACAATGCATCATCTTCCAAAAGTCAAAACAAGCAGTCAAGGAATAAGAGTGGCCACAAGAAGACAAAAACTCCCCTCGGGGCATCTGTGGCTCCCAGTGCGACGACCGCAACGTCGACGTCACTGGACACTTCGCTGCCACCCAACGGCAGTCGCTTTTCCCATCCGACTTCTTCTTCTTTCCCAACTCAGCCTCACATTGAAATCACTGTGTCAGGAGCAAAGAACATGGTCCACCCTGCTCAAGATCGAGATCTCCGCTGGGTGGTCGGCAACTGGAGTGAGGTACTGAGAATTTCTCGAACAAAATACAAAGTGGTCAAAGACTCCCCTCCTTTTCTGGCACCCTGTCGCTAGTCTCAACCACCAGCCATCATTCCTTCTAGCCACATCCTGTTCAAGCTCACTTACTTTTCTTAACAGATAGTCCCATTTAGGTTTCAAGGGAGATGATTTGTAGAGGAAGCATTCAAGGAGGAGACAGAGCAGCTGAGTGGGGGAGGTGAGTCAGATTCTGAACTTTCTGCGGCATGAGAGTCCTGATATGCGTTTGCTTGCAGTGCTCAGTCACGTGCGGCCTGGGGTCCATGTGGCGCCGGGTGGAGTGCAGCGCAGGGAAACCGTCGCTGTGCACGGCCACGAAGAGGCCCGCCCCAACCCGGCGCTGTCACGTACAGCCCTGCGCCACCTGGATCGTCGGCGAGTGGACCAAGGTGGGGCGACGGAATCGGTGCCGTAGCCTGGTTTGTACGGGCACTGGTTAGGTTTGCCACTTCTTATGTACCAAAAAACCGAGATATATCACGGGAAGACGAATATCTCACAATACCAGAATAGGGGAGAACTACATGTGAATGCGTCGTCTTTAATGGTGTATTTTTTGCACAATTGACAAAACTGGGACTTTTAATGTCCCGGCGGAAGACTTACATATTTCCCAGGACAGCTCCCTCGACGAGAGGACAATCCTGGGAAAACCAGGACCGGTGGCAACGCGAGTCCTGGTCCAAGGAATGAACCGGAGCCCCCCTGTGCACCCTCCCCCTCTGCGCTGCCCGGTGCCTGGGTCCCTGCAACCCGAGAGCCGAGTTGCACCACCTGCACAATTGATATCTGCAGCACTGGTTACAGTAATTAAGGTGGTCTGAAAAGCGGTGGGGGGTAAGTGTTTGTGGGGCGGTGCTAAGATAATTAGTCTCCCCTCTGTGCATGTGGGTTTTGCCGATCATCCGGCATAGTTAAGTGTTAAGGCGGAGGAGTTTATTGCTTTTTTTCATTCATGTATTAATTTGAGAGCAACAGGAAATGCAGCTGCTTCCCTTTGAAAGTTCTTATCACCATGGCTGCGCTCATTCTTCCCTTTACGACAGGAGATTTAACAGGCAGGCAGAGCAATGTTCAACCAACCACAGCATTGCAATCATTTTCCGTAAAGTAGGGCTGCCATCATTCACCAATGCCCCGCTGCACAGCGATCTCCAGGCACGTCAAGCAGGATAGAAAATGTTTACGTTGAAGGTCTCGCCATTTTCATCAACACGTTTTCGTCAAGGCTACACAATTAGACAACTGGGTTGTGGATAAAGCATATAAACAACCATACATTTGGTTTTATATAAAAACAAACTCAACTATATGTTTGAAAATCTTTTCAGGTTTATGGACTTTTGCCAAGGATTAAATGAGCCTTTAGAAAATGTATTTTTGTTACTTTTCGTATGCCTTACACTCTGGAGTGTTTTAACGCGAGCTATTATGAACAAGCCATCAAACCCAACCTTGCCTTAAAGGCCCGATTCATGACGGACACGACCAAATACACATTGCACGCAGGCTCTGTTGAATGCGATTCATGACGCCTCATCACGTTCCGCACATCCACATTCAATTTGACCGATTCAGAGGCAAGTTCAGCGTTTGCACGCAACAGGAAAAATCGTAATAAAAAAATATACATACTTAATAATTGTTATTATTTACACTTTTTGTAATCCAGGAAAGCCTAATTAAATATCTAGACTCCTTTTCAGTAAGGCCCCGCCAAGTGTATTGCATTAGGGGGTAATGTTGCTGTGTCATCCTAATTGAGCAATTTTGCAGATCATATTTCAGCATTTAGACAATACCAGTTACATTGTATGGGGGGGGGGGGGGTTGCTATGATAGAAAACCAGAGAACCCAGAGAAAACTCATAAACAACAGGGGAAGAACATACTAAACGGCACACAGACAGGCTCCTGAGTGGGGAATCAACCCAGCTACTTCTTGCTGCGAGACTAGTGTCGCCATTGCGCCACCACGCCACCCAAACCTTCATATTAGTGGAGCAGAATTTGTAAGCACCGCTTAAACTAGAAAACGTATTGACGGCTACATTTTACTTCACTTCATACACAATGTATGCGAAGCAAAAAAACAGAGACTACCAATATTATTATCAGTTGACCAGAAAAGTTACAATAGATACTTATTCAAAGCAAGTTGTAATGTGTTATAATATATCACAATGTTAATAGAGACTATTTGGAAATGAGAATTCTCCCAGATGGGAAATTCATATGTATTTCAAGCAAATTTGATAAGTGCAAATAAATTACTTCAATATATACCCTGGAGGCTGCTCGACACACTGGATAAAACTTTTAAGTTCAACAAAACGAACGACTCGTCCTGTTAAATCCGAGAAATGTTTATGCAATACAGCATGTATTATTCATTAGTGTGTTCCATGAACTAAAGAAGCAATTCGAACGTGCAAAATTAACTGCACGTCCAAAATACTCGACCACCAATCGGCCATGGCATGTCAAATGTTAAGATGAGGAACCCTGCATCACGTCTTTTTTAAATCAGTTGGACATATTGAATGAACAGAGAGTTACTTGTTAACATGCTGCCTCTCAAATTCACACAGGAAAGGTGCTGTATGATCATAATCCACACTGATGAATGGATCGAGAAACAATATACAAAGTTTGTGTAGGTGTACTCTTGTTACATATCATGAGACACCAGAGTGTCTGCTTATTGCCCATTGACCTTTACCCATAGGTCCTGATGACAACAGAGGGAAATGATTCAGAAGGTGAATGTTTTCTCTAGTAGAGCTGCAAGCTGTGAAAGCCATTTTACACAATGGCAATTTTACGTACTATAATATTTCGGGCCCTAAGAGCCCTCACCTGTTAGCTCCTGCCGAGTGCTTGGGGGCCTTCAGACTTCAATTGTAATCTATGAAGGCTAAGCTAAGGTACTTATATGCAATAGTTAAACGTAAACTATTTTAAGATATGGACAATGACATTCAGATTTTCTTTTAAAGCAACGTAATCATTTTACACAATCTATTAATAGGCCATATTATCCATGCATTTTCGATCTTTGCCTGGAAACAAAACCTTCTGATACGAAGCCTTCCACTTAATATCGGCCATGATTAAATGTGGCAGAAGGTAGGACGTTTCCAATTTTAAGCAGCATTTGTCCTTGGCTCTTGTCGGTGGTAATTCCAAAACTAAGACGAATTGAAAATATTTTTTCGTGTCGAAAATAGAAATATGTTTTCAGTTGGAGCCAGAGGAATCCGAGGGATAAGGAGCTTTTTCTAGTGAGGTCCACTTGCAACCATGGTTTTGATTATGTGATTGTTCCTTGACCAGAGGATATAGAGTGTTCCATTGCAAGTGTCCATTGCTTGAATAGAAATTCCGAGGGAGAAAAATGCAGGAGCCAACCTTCAATTTGAGCAAGTGAGGTGGAAATCCAGAAGGATTGAGCCGCTTGATAAAATCATGGTCCACTATATCTGAGCTTTTGTAGACTTTCTTCACCAGGAAAATGGTTAATCATCATTGAATTGGTCAAATCAACAGTGCTGTTTGTTGGAGCAATGATGGCATGATTTGCAAGGCATGTAGCATCATTGACGTTGTCCTTTAGACCATAGAAGAAGAAATCACAGAGATCGCTGAGGTTCTCAGATGGAAGAAGGTGTAAATACCACTTGTTTTGAAGTGTAAAAACTGCGCGTTTTTATTTGTGTGAACACGTAAAGTCTTAGAAGTTGGGAAATGACATAATCGAATATTGCTGTAAATCTTCGATATCTCCATAAAATTCCAAGATTGTCGGAAAATTCAGAGATTGCCATCAATGTCAAGTTTTCACTATTTGTATGTTCATCAAACTGAAAGAATACGACATTTGGGATACGCATTTATAACAATGCATCCCTGGATACCCGTCGCCTTTTGGACGCCAAAACGCCTTTTGGCGTCCTCTGGTCTAACACCGTTTTAAGACTAGGCTCTAAAGAAAGCTGTCTCTGGTGTGGACCAATCAGTTTCAAGGACAATGCATATATTATCAGACTATATTTTTATGTTTGCATTCTGACCACAAGTATTGTGGTCAATGCAGACATGATTCCTTGTAAAAGGTTTCAGTTTGGTGTTCTAACATCTTAACACCTAAAAAAAAAAATTCGTCTCCCCCCTCCTCTTTTCAGAATATAGATGGACTAGTCCTGGGTAAACTGCCAAATCGTTGCGCGTGGCGCTAACGTTTTTTATAAATAAATAAATGCGCCGTTTAAAAATAAATGTATGCGAACCAACACACCTGAAGACGACCGTTTGAGTTATGGTCGAAACGTCGTGAGAATTTTTTTATTGTTTTATATATATTTTATTATTTTGTTGTTTCTCTTCAACGTGACTTTACCGAAAAAACTAAGAATATGAATTACTGCAGTCACGAAAGCTTTAAATAAAAATTTAAATCTTAACACCTGTTTATTGCCAGAAAAAAGCGGGAAAACCTATTCTCATATTTTTGTACTGGCAAAGGAGGTCCCATGATGTAATTTTTTTTTTATAAATGTTTAAATGTATTTGTTCTTACCTTGTCTACTTCCTTGCTGTGCTTAAGTGATTTGACCTTTAAACAAAAACTCACTGACTTTCTACTACGTTGCACAGTCGAAACATCACCATACGAAAATATGTTCAGTTACTGTATGTTGGAAGAGGTCATAAATGGCATTTCCATGTCGTAAATCGATCAATGGTGTCCTCATACTGTTTACATCTCGTAAACGTGTGTCGCATTACACACGGATTTGTAAACCAGATGTAATGTTTCCCAAAAATTTGTATCAACATCTTTTTTTTTAAGATTACACACACAGTTGCTTGCCACAAATGAACCACAATACCTTGCTGATCTCGTCAAGGAGCATAAACCATCACGCGAACTGCAGTCATCCTCTCAGTGGCTTTTGGCTCGTCATCGAACAAAGACGTTCACTGCATCACAGGCTTTTAGATGTGCTAATGTGGATGTCTGGAACGCTCTTACGATATTAGGAAACCACTGCAGCTATGCACTTTACATCTAGATTGAAAAGTAATTTCTTAAAAAAACTGCTTTTTGTGTTAAATTGTTGTCCTTCCCCCTCATCTCCGATTAGCATGGTTGGCTATGTATGGTGCGAAATAAGTTAAATCTATATGTACATGCATACGTAAGGATAAACCAAAGGCCCTCTTGAAAGGTTCACTAGAACTTTTTTCTAGTGGAGGCCTTTCTGCCAGCAGTGGCATGAGCGAGCAATTAATTGCAGGACTGCATCTTTTGACTCGTCCCAGATGTAGATTGTTGTATCCTACGTGGCACGTGGTGCAGTGCTTGGAGGGCTGCGGAGGAGAGCGGCGGACGCGCAAGGTGCTCTGCGTGGACAAGCAGGACGGACGAACCTTGCGACCCTCCCACTGCCAGTCCCTGCTGTCCCAACCGCCCGACTCCATGTCCTGCAACACCCCGCCGTGCCTTGCCTGGGACGCTGGACAATGGGGTCCCGTAAGTGGCAGTGACTCGGCCCATTAGGGCGTGCAGAGAGTGAGTGGATTGACGCTGCATAGCACAAGCCGCTCGGGGAATTCGCGAAGATAATTTCAACAATATGGTTGTGAAATGCGGTCATGGAATTGGAATATTTTGGGCAGTTTTTTGCAGGAATTACCATTTGTTTTGTGTGGCAGCTCATGGCTCACTCCCTCTTTTAATTGGAGGTGATGACTAGAGTGAATGTTTGACATCCATTTTCATCTACTTGTATTGACAATGTCGGTGCATGGTTAAAGGCTGTTGAGTAACAATGCAATAGTTGCCAGAGAGGAATTAAACAACGAGGTGTAAGTGCTTGGACTACTCAACAAGAGACGATGCTTTCCACAACAACCCACAACTGCATGAGACAATATAGTGCATTTTAATTGGTTTCTATTCCAAACTTTGTTGGTTTCTTGAGAGTAATTGTTCGTATTGTTTAGAACTTGACCATGAGGAGCTAGTCAAAGCTGAAGATGAGGGTATAAATTCGTTATTTCTTCCTAAATTTAAAACAGATTATACTGGTATACATTGATAAAATGAAACGTACCGGCATACAAACACCACTGTCCCTGGTCGTCTCACAATCAGGGGAAGAGTGTTAAAGGACATCCACAACTCTGGAGCGTCACCATGTGTAAAGGGGGAACCATGCAAAAACTAAAGGGGGCTGAGCCTTCAGAAGGTGGGAATCAGCCCCCCTCAGCCCACACATTATGGAGGTGGATATCCATTATTACACAAAAACAACTTCTTTGGTTCTTTCGGTAAAGTCACGTAGAATGATAATAAAATAATACATTGATAAAATAAAATAACACAATAATATTCTCACGACGTTTCGGCCACAACACAAGCGGCCTTCATCAGGTGAAGGGGGGCGAGACTGTCTGGTAGGACAGCGCTGGAGTGAAAGAGCCACGTTCAGATACGGCCTTTTAAGCTGTGTGAGAGGAACAAAGCGCCTTGACAAAGGAATTATTTTGTTTAACCAGGTTAGAACTGAAGTGACCAGGATAATCCCATTATGTATCTATGTTGAACTTATTTTGCACCGTAAAGAAGCCAACCGTGCTAATCTCATGAGCAAGAGTGACTTGAGGCATTTGTCTGCCAGTTGCGGGTGATACTTGCCATGTATAACCCCGGTTGAGTAATTTGTGGCTACATTTCAAAGTTGGCTAATTTTGACCCTGGCTCCAGCACACAATGGCGTCGTCTTGCGTATGTTCGCTGCAGGGGCCAGACACAAATATGATGGACGACAATCGTGAGTGAATGCGTGCGTGTGGAGAAATTAACAACGGAGTGATGGGTTCCTGTGGTCTCCGTTCCGTGGCGGCAGTGCTCACGTGCGTGTGGGGGAGGGACGCAGCGGCGCCCCGTTCTTTGCCCCAAGCCGGGACGATGCTACAAGAAAATGAAACCTGACAGCAGCCGCGCTTGCAACCTGCAGGCCTGCGCCGAATGGCTGAGCGGACCATGGGGCGAGGTGAGGGAATTGACAATTGCAAATCTGTTATCTTATAATGTACGCAAACATATGCACAAAGCTTCTTTGTCAATCACTAATTATGCTCTCTTTAATGTTTTGGTTTAATTCCAGGTGCCTGCAAGTTTAGTGTATATTGCTGATTTTATCCAAATTTGTAGCATAATCTTGGATTTATATTGCAAACAGATTTGATAATTAACTTTTTGTATTCTTCCTGTATTCAAATTGTGCCATCAGTCTCATGAGACAGTGTCCAATCGGAACTCTTGCAGAGCCATGTATCACTCCCCGTACGTTAGAGAGTGGTCCATGGGGATATATATATATCACACAACCGCGGCACTTTTGACATCCCTTAAAGTGACATTTTTAATCAACACTCAAGGAGTTGCACTTCCCACATGCCATGCTCCAAAAAAGTGCTTGTCTCACAGTAGTCAAGCTAATATTGTTTTAATTCTTAGAGCTGGAATTCGGCCAAATTGCGTAGAAAACCGAATTGAATGTGATGGGATTTTCTTGTTGCATTAAAGGGTCGAGTCCATCAACTTCGCTTACACTTGAGAACCTAGTTGATCACAGGCAGGTTACCCAGATCTGAACCCAGAATCTCAGTGGTGCCAGCTCAGGCCGCTGAACTCTGATCCAGCAAGCCACGACAGTTTACAAGTGTATTACAAAAAAACGCAAACGTGTGATAATTTTAAAAATTGCTGCGGCACATGTTAACGCATCAACAAAAAAACTAATTCATAAAATGCCACGCCAACAAGGGCATTGTACAGATCACTTTGAGTCCCGCACACACACAGCACAGACAGCCAGCGCATCTGTAAAGCATCTCAGGCACCTCTTTAACCTCGCTGACACATCGCTTCTCAATGTCCCACCCCACAACTACCCCCTCCCAACCCCGTGTTCTCACAGTGTTCGGCAGCCTGTGGGGGAGGCGTTCAGAGGCGGCTCGTGAAATGCGTAAATGCCACAACGCGCAGAGCAGAGGACAACACGACCCTGTGTGAGCACGTGCCACGGCCGGACAATGCTCAGAAATGCAATATCCATGAGTGTGAGACTCATGACCCAAGTAAGTGTAGGCAAGGCTTAACCCCACTCACCTCTGCATTCCTATATCCTCTTAAGCGTTTGGTGTGCTGCAACACTCTTAGAGAAATTGATTTGATTAAAATAAGTTAGGAATTCTATTCTTGCACGAATCACAATTCTCCAGGCTGTGCGCTACAAATGCCAGTGATCGTTGTATCTTCAAGTAATGGTCTGCAGAAAAGCTTTGGAAAATAACCGTAGATGCATCATCACTCTGGCACTCGCATGCAGAAAATGATTAGGTAATGCATAAAAAAATGAAAAATATAAGTTATCAACACTGCTACATTGGACTTGAGGATTGATATACCATGAGCTATATGGTGTGCCTGACCATCCAAAATCAAGCCTACGTGTTAAACTACATTAATTAGATTTCAATTATCATAACTACAAAAACTAGAATTGTATCTACCACTTGGTTGTTCATTGTAAAACCACTCCCTTTGTTTTTATATTATGTATCTTATAACCTGCCGACACACTTAATATTATTTTAGATTTGCTTCTTTCTCGAGTTAAACTAAACTTTGCATTTACATTAGAAGTGGTGCATGAGCGTGGATTTGTTATACTGCCAATTCCAGTTTACATACACCTTATAAATCTGCAGTTTGGCTGGTAAGACAGCTGGTAAAGTATATCAGAATATATATATTTTGGGTGGAGGTCAGGATTGGGGGAATCGTGCAGTTGCCTTTCTAAAATGCCATCTAAGAAGCATGGATTGGACGTATGTAAACATTAGATGGCACTGCCTCTATTGGAAATGAAAAACTAATTTTGAAAGCCTGCAAGACCCAGGCAGCTATGTACAGTGCCGAGAATGTGAACCCCTTCGGATTTTCACATATTTTACATATTTCAAACCTAAAATGTTATTAGATTTTGATTTAAAGCTTTCGTGACTGCAGTGATTCATATTCTTGGTTCTTTCGGTAAAGTCACGTTGAAGGGAAACAATAAAATAATAAAATATATATAAAACAATAAAATTTTCACGCCGTTTCGACTGCAACACAAGCAGTCATAATAAGGTGTGAAAACCAACGGCAAGAACAGTTGAAATGTTCTTTATTGTTTCCCTTCAACGTGACTTTACCGAAAGAACCAAGAATATGTTATTAGATCTTAATCTAAGTCCTAAAAATATGTAAAGATAACCGGATTAAGCAAAGGACACAAAACATGATACTCTTTCAACGTGTGTTTATCCTCAAATTATTCTACATTCAATAAGCATGTGTAAAAAAGTAGGTGAACCTTTAGATTTAGTCACTGGTGACACTCCCTTAAGCAGCAAAGACTGCAACTCAGAATTTCCTTTAACCGTTAGACAGTCTCTCGCATCGGATTTGAGGAATTTTGGCCCATTCCTCCTGACAGAACTCCTTCAGCTCGGTGACATTTGAGGGTTGCCTTGCATGGACAGTTCGATTCAGGTCCTGCCACAACATTGTATATGGGGTTTAGGTCCGGACTTTGACTAGGCCATTGTAAAACGCAAATTTCATTTCTTCTTATGCAGATCTATTTGTATGTTTAGGATCATTGTCTTGCTGCAAGACCCCCTTTCGGTTCAGCTTCAGCTCACGGACGGATGACCTGACATTCTCGTCTATAATCTTCTGATACAATGCAGAATTAATGGTTGTGTCAATGATGGCAAGCCATCCAGGTCCTGAGGCAGCACAGGAGCCCCAAACCATCACATTCACACCGCCATGCTTGACGGTTGGGATGAGGTTCTTCTGTTCAAAAGCAGTGTTTGGTTTTCGCCAAACATAACGTTTCTCATTGAAGCCAAAAAGTTCTACATTTGACTGGTTTGTCCAGAGAATAGTTTCAGAAGTTTTGTGGATCATCTAATGTGCTATTTGTTGAACTTCAGAAAAGCAGCAATGTTATTTTTGTAGAGCAATTGTTTTCTCCTTGCTATCCTTCCATGAACACCCTTCTTATTCAGTATTTTTCTGATAGTTGAGTCATGAACACTCAAATTAGCCAAGGCGAGAGTGGCCTGTAGATCCTTGGATGTTTCTCTGGGGTTCTTTGTGACTTCCTTGATCATTTTCTGGTTTGTTCTTGGAAAAATGTTTTTAGAACAACTGCTCCGGGGTAGAGTGACTGTGGTCTTGAACTTTCACTATTTGTAGACTTTCTTACAGTGGTTTGGTGGAGCCCCAAATCCTTATAAATGGCTTTGTAACTCTTTCCGGACTAAAGCGCCCTGGAAAGGACACTACATATATCCGAAATAGAATATAATAGATTAATTCTAGATTTGAAGCTTTCGTGACTGCAAGGATCCATACTCTTTGGTTCTATTCGGTAAAGTCACGTAGGTAAAAAAATAACAAAAATCACGACGTTTCAGCCACAACACAAGTGGCCTTCATCAGGTGAAGGGACCGGACTGTTTCCTCCCACACAGCTTAAAGGACGCGACCTGGGCTTGGCTGTCTTCACTCCAACGCTGTCCTCTGGACAGTCCAGTCCCTTCACCTGATGAAGGCCACTTGTGTTGTGGCCGAAAAGTCGTGACTTTTGTTATTTTATTTTTACCTACGTGACTTTACCGAATAGAACCAAAGAATAGGTGAACATCAATAACTCCTTTTCTGAGTTCCTCAGAGATTTATTTTGATCGTTGCACGACTTGTTTCCACACGCACCTTCATGGTGAAGACCAAACTCACGAAGTTTCTGATCTTTATAGAGGGTGGGGCCTCCCAAACTCACCTCTGAAGATCTACCTAAATATTTAAACACCTGATTCTAATCATTCCCTTAATTGAGCTAATTAAACCAGGGGTTCGCTTACTTTTTCACATACCCTGAACCTTAATTACTCTTTGTTTGTTAATTCATATATCATTTTGTTTCAAACAACACGGAATTGGTTAATATAAATCCTATTGCATATTTAAGAAAAACACGGTTTTGATTCAAGAACGCTATCATGGTAAAAATATGGAATTTCCATAATTATCATTTGGGTTCACAAACTTTTTTTTTGGCACTGTATATATGCATATTGAAGTTCTTTCAAACCACATGTAGCCAACCGTGCTAATTGGAGCTTTCAGTGTGATATATAAATCTACACTAATGTTGACAACCATTTGGTGCTGTTAGTTGTGCAAGAAAGAAAGGCCTTGACTTGCGTGCACACAACAAAGGAAAATTAAAATGCCCTTGCCTTGATATATTCCATTCAATTTCTCTATTAAAAATAAATATACGTTTTTTGCAGCTGCATATACACTTCACTCAAAATATAATTTATATGCCTACATTACACCATTAGACACATCACCCACACATTCTTGGTTTGTTAACTTTATTTAGATAATATTAACTTGGCGTCCTTATGTTACTCAAGAATCACTTTATTTTAAACGTGAAACAGCTGATCATTCATCTTTCAGGGCTCTGCATATCAACCTTCAGTCTCATTAGTGTGTTTTTTCATGAAATGTTTGCCTTGGGCATTTTACAGAATCCTCCAGTTTATAGTATCGTGTGAAAGAGAAAAGTTTCACTGTTTCTTTCAAGATTGATAGCCATTAATGATAGCTGACATCATCAGGAATTATTTTATCCTTTTGAAGGTAAAACTAAGTTGGAACAAGAATTATTCCACTAGCTGTTTTATGTTTTGAAATGATATCTATTGTATAATTGCCATTGCAGATAAATTAAACATGTAACACACCGTGACATAAATCTTGACTTAAAACTTTCGTGACTGCAGGAATTCATATTCTTTGGGTCTTTCGGTAAAGTCCAAAGAACCTATCTACGTAACTTTACCGAAAGACCCAAAGAATATGAACACCGTGACATCTTTCATTACTTTGGGTTCGTAAAGTGGGCTTTAAAGCACACGCACTTACTTTAGTGACATGATGTGTGCGTGGCTTTGTGTGTGTCGGCAGTATATGTGCTCGCTAATAGCACTTTCCTCAACAGTCTGTAAAGGCTATACGAGCGATTTTTGTCTTTGTGGGCAGCATTAGTGCAGTGTTTAGTGCACCTAGCAACCTGTGTTCAATTCCTGGCAACGGCTACCGTCAGTGGCCTAGTCATATCTGAACTGCACCTGGGCCTACTTTAAACTCACAATTCTATGAGTATCTGGTGCAGTGTATCAACATCGCCACTGGGGAGACAAGAGCAGTGGTCTCGGGCACTCCACCCCACTCTTACGAGCCATGTCGACGTTCATAGGTGCTCACTAACAGCAATTACCTACTATAATCACCCAGAAATGTCTGTCCGTCCCGCGCGTGACGTCCCTCCACATGAGGCCCACCCCCCCACCTGACGTCACTCCACATGAGGCCCACCCCCCCTCATTAATATTCATGAGTGGGTGGATTTTTACACTAACGCAGAGGAAGGTCGAGCCGAATTAAATCATTTATTACGCAAAGTCGCTTCAAATATGACGTTTCTTGACAGAAAGTGACGGTAAAAAATAAATCTACGCAGCACAGTGCTAATCCGTGCGTGATGTCACTGCAAAAGAGCCCCCCCCCCCCTTCATTAATAGTAATGTCCACACCCCTCCTCTCATTAATAATCATGAGTGGGTGACGTCACTCCACATGCTACACCCCTTCACAATAACCATGAGGGGGTGACGTCTCTCCACATGCCGCACCCCTCCCCAATAACCATTAGCGGGTGACGTCACTCCACATGGGGTGACGTCACTCCACATGGGGCAACGCCCCCCCCCTCATTAATAATCATGAGCTGAACAATTTTTCCTTTGAATATTTCAGATTTACTGCAATATACACCCGTCCTTGGAGGGGCAAAAAAGCTAGTTGCCCCAATAGTCTGTGGGGGGGAGCGGTAATGTTGTGCTTATCAGACTGCGCTACAAAACCGGCGACCCGAGTTTGATTCCTGCTTATGGCCAACACCAGTGACGATTATCTTAACCGGTCATGGGCCTCCCCTACGTTGACTCAGCTTCAAATGAGTACCTGGTGTGGTGTGTAAACTTCGCCACTAGGGAGACAAAGGCAGGAAGGCATGGTGTTGGCCACCCACTCCCTTGTGTGCCGTGCCGGCTTTATAGGTGCTCGCTAACAGCACTTGCTCCTTCAGTCTGTTAAGGCTATATGGGGGATCTTTGTTTGTTTCTTGTGTGTGAATTTCTCAGCCTCCATTTAGTTATGGCAATTACAATTAGAGCTTTACAGATAATTGAATTCATAAGAACACTGCCCCATTTTTTTACCTACTCACGGAGAAAAGGGAGGCAAAGAGGGTTTTTTTTCAGTCAAAACATCCTGAATCTGTTCTGGCAGCCCAGATTTCAGAAGGCAGATGTACTCTTAGTAGAGTTCACCAAAATTCGCCCAAGGTCCCTGTGTCTCATAGCCGTGGCATAAATCTCCAAGGCATCGTTCACACTTGCCTTCACTGCTCCTTCTATTGTGCAGCAGGCACTCAATTGAAGCATGAAAATGTGCTTTTTTTACAAGGGCACAATTTCTTTTATGCTCATTTGTGATGGCATTGTATGCCTATTATTGTCCGCATTCCAGTTATTTTTCAGTGACATTTTTTCCCCGTTTGGAAATTATTTGACAGTTATGATGAGGTCAAGGATATGTCATTTTTTATGAATGTCAAAAAGCAGCCTCAGTTGCAGAAATATAACAACAGGCACTAACATTATTACAACTCTAACGCTATCATAATATCACAGTATCCCAATTGATGGTACTTTAAAGTGATACGTAAAATTTTGACTTCAAACTTTCGTAACTGCAGGATTTCATATTCTATGGTTATTTCGGTAAAGTCACGTAGATAGAATAATAATAATAAATAAAATGAATAAAAGATAAAACAAAAAACCACGACGTTTCGATCACAACACAAGCGCTCATCATCAGGAAAAGGGGGGTTAGCTCTAAAGGCAAACTATCTATAAAGGTTTAGAGATGGGCATAGCCCAAGTGTGTCAGCAGCATGGGCGGGGCAGCTAATGTTAATATAGGAGAAAACAACGAACCGGCAGTGGGTCTCCACCAATCAAAGGGCCGCCAGGCAATAATTGCACCTCGCTCCACACACCCACACTGCTGACGGTGGATGTTGACAAGAAAACACAAATCAAGTCATGACCCAAAGTGGTTGATGACATCTTTCCAATGATTGCTGAGTTTATAACCATCCTCTCGGTTGAAATTGTCTTTCTGTATATATGGATGGCTTCATAAACTTATCTTTGTTGATAGCCAGTAGGCTTGCAAAGTACCATCGTCTTAGATAAATCAATTTCGTGTGAGCCAGCCGCATTAAAATAATGATAAGCCACGGCAGAAGTATTGGTCCTACTACACAATCCGCAAAGCCATAACCCCAACCGTGAGGAAGGAGCCATCTGAGGATCCAATCAAAACCATGACCTTGCCATACATAGCAGGGGTACATAATAAAGGTTTTTGGGTTAGATCGCGTTATTTATAAATGTGTCGTAACGCTCCACCACCCGACATGGCCAATCAGCAAAAAAGTGTCACGTTGACAAAAGACAAATAGTTCACTACTTTAGCCCACCGGTGTGTTGAAGAGTGAATCCACAACATTTACAGTTTGAGTACGACGTTTTGCTGGTTATTACATCCTGCATCATCGGGCAATTGGTGGAGGGTTACGACACATTTATAAATAACGCGATCTAACCCAAAAACCTTTATTATGAATAATATTGGTCGCGAAAGCCTACGTGTTAAACTGACTAACCTCTATGGGGAGCATACTTTTCTTAAAACCAGAAAGTTGGAGAAGCTCCGCATTAAGCAGATGAAACTGTTATCTTCACTGGCGTTCCTCAAAAGGTGCAGAGATTGAAAGGTAATACCAAACGCAGTTAAAATCACACATCACATAAAGTATTCTAAAGCGAACCAAATACTACCCAAAGCTAGCGAATTATTATTAATAGAGAGAATACAGCACAACAGGAGTGAATTATCTTACATTTCGGAATCGCTAAAGCAGTTACACTTAGATATAAGCAATAGTGTATCCATGCATTATTGGAATATAATCGATACCATAAAAACAATCGGCTGATAATGTGTTTATTCTAACAAAAACTAACCAAATGAATACATTTTCTAGACTTCATAATAAACAAATATCTACTAAAAACAAACAATTTAAAAACAAAACCGTAATGAAATTGACTAACACTGTTTTAACCAGTGACATGATCTCTGTCCTTTCTAAAGGCCTTAACTTTGCCCTTACCCCACGCACAATTCCAGTGGATGAGATGATTGCTGAGGTAGAAACAGCAGTAAGACTCCTTCCAAATAATGAGGCAGAGATGACTAGACACGAGGTTGCCAAAATAATTGAGAATAGCAAAGTTCCAAAAGTAAATATTAGCTCTAACGAAGCAAAAGCCTTAAGAGAGCTCCGTGTAAATACAAATATCCAAATCCTGGCAGCTGATAAAGGCCGCACTACTGTAGTGATGTCAGGAGCCGATTATGATACTAAAATTAGAAAATTACTAGAGGAAAATACCTGTATTAAAATTAAACGAGATCCAACTAATACTTTAGAACGTAAGACTACTGCAATAAAATTTCGATCTAAAGCTTCCGTGACTGCAAGGATTAATCTTCTTTGGTTCTTTCGGTAAAGTCACGTAGAATGAGAATAAAATAATAAAATAAAATAAGACAATAAAATGCTCACGACGTTTCGGCCACAAGACAAGTAGCCTTCTTCAGGTGAAAGAACAGAATTGTCGGGACGACAGCGCTTGAATGAACGCTGTTAAGATTCGTAGCGTCTTTTAAGCTTGGTGAGAGGCGTGGAGAGCCTTGACAAAGGAGTTTACCTATCAAAGCAGGAGAATTTAGCATTGAAATAGCTGAGGGATTAGCATGTGACAGAAATAGCTGTGTTCAAGTCAAAGTTTACATATCAACAGAGGCATTTAGTATATGGACGCTAAAGGCATCCAACTACCAACTATCATAAAGTAAACCGATGTGAAAAAACTAAATCTATAGTACATCAATATAATAAATGTACTTAATATATTCTTCAATAAGCTGAGCTATTAATCACAAAGCAACTGAGTCAATCCATGCTCGGAACGGATTGACTCGTCCGCCTGAACGTCGCTGTCCGTGGTGCTGGGGTTGAGGGGATGTGAAAAAAACCACCATTTTTCGCCATATGGCATTGATATATAACGAATTATTGTTGGTGGCTCAGATGATTGGAGAGTATATAGAGTTTATTGATAACATTGAGGGAGCTTATATTTTGGTTTTTTATTGGTTTACTATATGGTATTCATTATAAAGTGTAGTGTATACCCAGTTGCTTTGTGATTAATAGCTCAGCTTATTGAAGAATATATTAAGTACATTTATTATATTGATGTAATATAGATTTAGTTTTTTCACATCGGTTTACTTTATGATAGTTGGTAGTTGTATGCCTTTAGCGTCCATATACTAAATGCCTCTGTTGATATGTAAACTTTGACTTTAACACAGCTATTTCTGTCACAAGCTAATCCCTCAGCTATTTCAATGCTAAATTCTCCTGCTTTGATAGGTAAACTCCTTTGTCAAGGCTCTCCACGCCTTTCACCGAGCTTAAAAGACGCTACGAATCTTAACAGCGTTCATTCAAGCTCTGTCGTCCCGACAGTTCTGTTCTTTTACCTGAAGAAGGCTACTTGTGTTGTGGCCGAAACGTCATGACAATTTTATTGTCTTATTTTATTTTATTATTTTATTCTCATTCTACGTGACTTTACCGAAAGAACCAAAAAAGACTACTGCAATAATTGCAAATTCATTAATCCCTAAGAATGAGCAATACCAAATTAAGCCAAGGGCCTCAAAACCACCTAGACTCTATGGGCTACCAAAGATTCATAAAATCGGCATCCCATTACGACCCATAGTCAGTACAATTGGCTCTGCCACATATAAATTATCAAAATATATAACTAAACAAACAAATACAGCCCTACATCGGTAGGACATCTTCATTCATAAGAAATTCAGAACATCTTGTGAATGTGATTAAAGATATTACACTTAATCCTAATGATATTCTGGTAAGTTTTGATGTGATTTCTCTATTGACTAAGGTTCCAGTGAACGAATCGCTTAAATGACTTGATACACTAGTAAAGAATACAGGTTTACCAAAAGATATTCTGAAACTTGCTGACCATTGTTTAACTAACACTTACTTCTTATGGAGAGGGGATTTCTTTAAACAAAAGGAAGGAGCAGCAATGGGCTCTCCTTTATCTCCTGCTATAGCAAATCTGTACATGGAAAACTTTGAAATAAGAGCACTTGCCTCGAGCACATTAAAACCATCTTTTTGGTTTAGATATGTGGATGACACTTTGGTTGTCTGGCCACATGGTAAAGATACACTTAATGATTTTCTAAATCATCTCAATGCACAAAACCCGGCCATCCAGTTCACCATGGAAATGGAGGTGAATAACACACTCCCGTTCCTAGATATTTTGCTTGGACATGGCCTAAACGATAAAATAACACAGCGTTTACAGAAAGCAAACGCACACTGATGCCTATCTGAATGCAGATTCGCATCATCATCCAGCTCAGAAATCCTCTCTTTTCAAGACGCTCATACATCAGGCTAAAACAGTGTCAGATGGTAAAAGTCTAGTGAGAGAGATCAAACACGTAAAAGAAGCATTATGACAGAATGGCTACAATAATACTCAAATTAACAGAGCACTGAATGCCAAATCACGATCGCAAAGCAACACTGCTGAAAGCGATCAGATTGTTAAAACAATTAAAATTAAAAATATATATATCTCAGGAGTAACTGACAAATAGCCTTAACTTTGCCGTTTTGCCAAAAGCAAAACATTCCAGTAAGATTTGGTACAGTACACAAAATTCAAAAACTAGTATCTTGCACGAAAGACGAATTACCTTAATTATCAACAGAAGGTGTATATCGGATTAATTGTTTATGTGGCAGATGCTATATTGGACAGACGGGACGTAGCATCAGTATAAGACTAAAAGAACACCAAAGAAATATTAAATTATCAAAAACACAACTGTCGGCAGTGGCAGAACATGCTTGTCAACAAGGACACTCAATTGATTTTGATAACGTTGAAGTGTTGTGTAAAACTAATTATTACTGGCAAAGACTAATTAGAGAATCCATTGAAATTGAGAGAAATAGAAATAACTTTAATCGTTCTGACAGCTACAGGCTTAGTACGGCTTGGAAGCGTATTATTAAATAATACATATTACAATTTTTTATAGGGGAAACACATACTAATTAACGGATTACTAACGTAGCATATAATCACAATAACACACATTACAACTAATTACTCATCTACAGCTCATTACTAATCATAACAATTGACTGATTACCAATCGATTATATAATTACAATACTCCCCCCTCCGCCTCAAATCACTGCACCTGAATGAGTTAAATGATGACATCACCCTGCTGCTCTATTTAAGACTGGGAGCAAGTGAGGGCTTTACCATTATGGCAAATTGCCCGATGATGCTGGATGTAATTACCAGCAAAACGTCGTACTCAAACTGTAAATGTTGTGGATTCACTCTTCAACACACCGGTGGGCTAAAGTAGTGAACTCTTTGTCTTTTGTCAACGTGATACTTTTTTTGTTGATTGGCCGTGTCGGGTGGTGGAGGGTTACAACACATTTATAAATAACGTGATCTAACCCAAAAACCTTTATTATGAATAATATTGGTCGCAAAAACCTACGTATTAAATAGCAGGGGTAACCAAAACGATTTCTAAAATCCAGGTCCGATTTAACACAGTACATAAAATTTGTGATCTGATCCCATCTGTGAAGGACAAGATTCCTGACATGCAATATTCCGACGTCTACAAGCTAAGCTGTATCTGCGGCAGCGGTTACATTGAGGAAACTAAGCAACATGTCTCGGACCGTGTTCGTGAGCATAAGGCAGATTTGAAACACGGTAGGACCAATACTTCTGCCGTGGCTGATCATTATTTTAATGCGGCTGGCTCACGCGAAATTGATTTCCCTAAGACGATGGTACTTTGCAAGCCTACTGGCTATCAACAAAGATTCGTTCATGAAGCCATCCATATATACAGAAAGACAATTTCAACCGAGAGGATGGTTATAAACTCAGCAATCATTGGAAAGATGTCATCAACCACTTAGGGTCATGAGTTGATTTGTATTTTCTTGTCAACCTCCACCGTCAGCAGTGTGGGTGTGTGGAGCGAGGTGCAATGATTCCCTGGCGGCCCTTTTATTGGTGGAGACCCACTGCCGGTTAGATGTTTTCTCCAACATTAACATTAGCTAGCCTGCCCATGCTGCTGACACACTTGGGCTATGCCCACCTCTAAACCTTTATAAACAGTTTGCCTTTAGAGGCTAACCCCCCTTTTCCTGACTGCTACCATTTGTGTTGCAATCGAAACGTCGTTTTTTAAAATCACTTTACTTTTTTTTATCTACGTGACTTTACCAAAATAACCAAAGATTGTGATACATTACTTAGATCCATCAACAGCTGCCTTTTATGAAGTTATACCACATATTTGCAATATGGGAAACATTTTACATTGCATTATCTCCCTCCACTCATACATTGCCTGTTACCAAATCACCTGCAATGGGCCCAATCTTTGAAGCTAAGCACGGTTTGAGCCTGGATAGCGCGTGGCAGGTTGCCACGGGGGACTGTGTGGTTGTTATACAGTGAGGGAAAAAAGTATTTGATCCCCTGCTGATTTTGCACGTTTGCCCAGTGACAAAGAAATGATCAGTCTATAATTTTAATGTTAGGTTTATTTGAACAGTGAGAGACAGAATAACAACAAGAAAATCCAGAAAAACGCATGTCAAAAATGTTATAAATTGATTTGCATTTTCATGAGGGAAATAAGTATTTGACTCCTCTGCAAAACATGACTTAGTACTTGGTGACAAAGCCCTTGTTGGCAATCACAGAGGTCAGACGTTTCTTGTAGTTGGCCACCAGGTTTGCACACATCTCAGGAGGGATTTTGTCCCACTCCTCTTTGCAGATCTTCTCCAAGTCATTAAGGTTTTGAGGCTGACGTTTGGCAACTCGAACCTTCAGCTCCCTCCACAGATTTTCTATGGGATTAAGGTCTGGAGACTGGCTAGGCCACTCCAGGACCTTAATGTGCTTCTTCTTGAGCCACTCCTTTGTTGCCTTGGCCGTGTGTTTTGGGTCATTGTCATGCTGGAATATCCATCCACGACCCATTTTCAATGCCCTAGCTGAGGGAAGGAGGTTCTCACCCAAGATTTGAAGGTAAATGACCCGGTCGATCGTCCCTTTGATGTGGTGAAGTTGTCCTGTCCCCTTAGCAGAAAAACACCCCCAAAGCATAATGTTTCCACCTCCATGTTTGACTGTGGGGATGGTGTTCTTGGGATCATAGGCAGTATTCCTTCTCCTCCAAACACGGCGAGTTGAATTGATGCCAAAGAGCTCCATTTTGGTCTCATCTGACCACAACACTTTCACCCAGTTGTCCTCTGAATCATTCAGATGTTCATTGGCAAACTTCAGACGGGCTTATATATGTGCTTTCTTGAGCAGGGGGACCTTGCGGGCGCTGCAGGATTTCAGTCCTTCACGGCGTAGTGTGTTGCCAATTGTTTTCTTGGTGACTATAGTCCCAGCTGCTTTGAGATCATTGACAAGATCCTCCCGTGTAGTTCTGGGCTGATTCCTCACCGTTCTCATGATCATTGCAACTCCACGAGGTGAGATCTTGCATGGAGCCCCAGGCCGAGGGAGATTGAAAGTTATTTTGTGTTTCTTCCATTTGCGAATAATTTTTGTTTTTATTGTCTGTCACTGTTAAAATAAACCTACCATTACAATTATAGACTGATCATTTCTTTGTCAGTGGGCAAACGTACAAAATCAGCAGGGGATCAAATACTTTTTTTCCCTCACTGTACGTGGTGATCAGCAACACAGCAACTCCATTGTTATACAAAATTGTACTGTAGTTCCATGCTCCTCGCCCTCACTAACCGGCACTGATCAGTGCGGTTGAAGTTTCGTCAAATAACTCCCATGACCCAAAGGGTGTGGGGAAGCCCTCATTGAGCAGTGGATTCACAAACAGGAATGTAGGTGTGCTCTCGTAATGGTTTCAATGTTTAATTGAACAAATTTAGTTAAAACACAATTTACAACCTAGGATATGTTTTTGTTACATCACAAATATCTGCATTGTTACTGACAGTTCTGCATTGTTTATAACAGTATTGAGGTGGGAAGGGGGGGGGGGCATTTTGTTCTTGAACAAAAATGAATGGTTCAGTGTTATTGTAACCATTTTGATTTGGCGTCGGTTATGTATGAGATGTTGCCATCTCAGTTTGTTGTGTACATTTGTGGCTTCATGTGGATAAAAACAAATCACAATAGTTTTGTACACACATGCGGCTTTGCCCTTCCCTTTCAAAGCAGCAGAACTGACAAATTTAACAACCTCAGGGAAACTTTCCCCTAAGAATGTAATAAACTACCACTGTGCATCTCCGTTATCTCTCCATCACAGCGCACTGCATAATAAGGCATACTGAAGTAATAACCTGCAGAAAAATAATTACAAGCTCCCAGCTGTTTGTAATACGTACTCTGTTCCAAACGGTATTTTATATTCAGACATACATATATAAATCTGAGATATATATTGTAAATATGTTACAATGAATAAAAACTCACTGCCGTATCACAGCTGATGCCAATTATTCTTATGAGCGTGAGAACAAACTAAGCTCGAGTCTGCCGAGCGATTTTATTCGGAACGTTATATATGCAGCACTTAACAAATAACACAATATTGCTCATAATATACATTTCTCTCCTGAGATTTCACTTGCTTTGAATTATGCAATTAATATCAACAGAAGCTTCAACGTAAATTCCTCCCCTGGGAAGGAAGGTCATCGGCTGGCAGCATGCAATGTTCAGCCTGTTTTATCATCACTGCAATATTTTCCCTTCCAATTTAGCTTTCATTTCGAGCCTTATAAGCAGGATTTACTGGAAATCCCCAAGTGTATTGATGTGTGTTTGCTGTTATCTGTCATAATGAGTGATTTAATAGTACTTGCACGGTAATGACATAATGCAGGTATACTGTTATTTATGCGATTGACAGATTAAAAATATATTTTGCTCCAACACACCTCATTAATGTTTGATTCTTATTTCATCTTAATATTCTAGTAGCGGCGTATTGGTGTTTATTCATCTCGTAACCTTTGTCCTCCTTCACGGTTCGATACATCTTCTGAATTCAGGATTCGATTTGATATTTAATTAGGTATTGGCAATTGTGGTTAATTTGTCAGTAGTCAGAAGTTTATTTCCAGCCCGTTTAGCTACACAGCTCTTTATCAATAGCAACTCAGCCAGTAGACAACAGTAGCAGCAAAGTTTTATGACACATTACAAATTATACACGTGCTTTATATATCTATATATATATCGTTAATTACAACATAATCTTAAAACTAAGTTTTTCGGCAACTATCTACATTCACAGGATTGCTTTAAAAGCGTATCTGGTGGCTGCATGCTTTACAGAACCAACCGAATACAACATATACAAATAGAAAAAAACCTAGATTTAAAGCTTTCGTGACTGCAAGGATCCATACTCTTTGGTTCTATTGGGTAAAGTCACGTAGGTAATTAATAAAATAACAAAAATCAGCGCTGTCCTCCAGACAGTCTCGTCCCTTCACCTGATGAAGGCCGCTTGTGTTGTGGCCGAAACGTCGTGATTTTTGTTATTTTATTTTTTACCTACGTGACTTTACCCAATAGAACCAAAGAGTATAGAAAAAAATCATCATTCTTCTGTGCACAGTTCAATACATGCGTCGTGAACATAGCCACTGATCGATGCATTGATGCAAGCATCGTGCTCATGGAGAGCAATTCGTTGGCCGAATTTAAAAGTAAAATGTTAAAATACACCAATAAAAAGTGTCGTACCAAAATGTTCTGGTCAGGAAACATAATTAAGGAGATATAAAAAAATGAATAAGAAATTAAGGAAGGAAATGGCGTTCCTCCGTGTGGATCATCACGCTTGTGCTGGACAGCTCTCCGATTGTGCTTTATCTTGCCAAACAACACACGGTACAACCTGAATCGAAACGTCGAATTCTATAATTTAATTTATTTTATTTCTATGTTACTTTACCGAAAGAACCATAGAGTAAGTCATCTAACACTTAGATATTAATTGATGTCATCCTTCCATGTCTGCAGTGGTCTTCCTCTTTGAGTTTAGTCTGTTGTCCTTCCCCCGCACCTCCGATTAGCACAGTTTGCTACGTACGGTGCAAAATAAGTTCAAGATACTTACATACATTGGGCATATTCCTTCCTTGGCCTGCAACAATTACCCATAACAATGTTGGTTCTGTTGCATTCCCTACAAAGGATTATGCCACCGCTGCTCCTGCTGTCACTGAGAAAAACAACAGGGGACAGTATAAAAGGTGACAGCAGTTCTAGTGTAAACTATGCCCTCTGCTCCTATGCAGAAAGTCCCTAAGAAGTGTGGATAATACAATATTTCAATCCCATTTCCCATCTATTGTTCAGCTACTCCATTGTGCAATTGAACTTGGTGTGGCAGTGAAATGCATTGATGTTATCAGAGCTGAACTCCCATTTCTTCTTCCTGCATGATGTTAACTACCTCGCCTGGTGGGTTCCATTTCCGACCCTGATGCCTGTATATTTGTAGTTTGCATGTTCTTCACGTGGTCACGTGGATTTTTCTCCGGGTCCTTATTTTTCCCTCCACATTTAGAAACATGCGTTTCGTGTATTCGGCTGCAATAAAATTGCACGTAGATAAACCACCTCGTTGGGCTATCATTTGTGGCCAGGTCCCTTTTGAAAAAGAGCTGTACAGCTCAATGGGCCTTACCTGGTAAAGTTAAATGAGTAAATGGTAGTAATAGTCTATATGGATCTAAAGCTTTACCAATCAGTGAAACCTCGTTTCACATTGGTCCTTTCTCAGAATAATTAACAAACCCAGTCCATTTGAAAAGCATTATTCAAGTCAGCATTATCATTTTAAGTTTTTGATTATTTGGCTGCTATACATTTCCACATAATAAGCCACTTCGTTGAGCTATCATTTGTGAGCAGAGAGCTTCTGAAAAAGAGCTATATATACTTATAAATGGGCTATATCTGGTTAAATAAATAAATACGTTTCCGTTTGTTATGCCAAGGGAGATGTGAAGTGCGTAGAAGGTTTGTATTTTTACGTACGACATTCTATTTATTCATGTTGTGGGTTTTTTGTGAACAAAACAACGCGTTCCAAAATGCCTTTAAAAGTGGAGCTATGCAACTGCTTTTCTGAAATCTGCATTTGCCAAAGTGCTCCATTCTTGTCCGCATACACCTCCAATGCCAAACTGAATAATGATGAGATACATCACAACTGTTTATGTTTTGGCAGTTATACGGCATATGTTTCTGATGTGGTATAGCTCAAAAACACATCAGAAAGCTATATTAACATGCATTAGGCCTGCAAATGCACCCAAACTAATATCTCAACCTTTAACTTTTTGTGCACAACCTAGCCAATTATGATGCTGTGAATGACCTGCAACCGTTTCAAATAGTACATTGTCTATTTAAGAGTTGAGAAGTCAAAAGTCGCCCTTCTATAAGAGACTTACCTTGAATTTGCAGGCGGCGCTCCTCATGAAATGTTTGGTTTTGACAGCGGTCGTACATTTGGAAAGCATGCCTGTATTGCTTTTATTTCCTGTGTTCTCACTGCCCTATTACACCACCGTGCCCCGAACACAGTGGTGTAGCTAAAGAGTGTTGTGCTGCACTGGCATCCACGGGCTCAAGGAGCCAAGGTGCCAGGCTATGAAGAGGGTGGCCTAAAATTACAACTCTGTGGTTGAACTCTGACCTGCCTGCCTGCTAAATCTACGGTCATAGAAGCAAGGACGAGTGAGGCCATGGGGGCGAGATCTTTTCATGAGAAGCAGCTGCATTTCCTGTTGCTCCCAAATAAATACATGAGTGGAAATGAGTACACTTTTCCTCTTCTTGGTTCTTTCGGTAAAGTCACGTCGAAGGGAAACAATAAAATAAAAAAAATATAAAACAAAATTCTCACGACGTTTCGACTGCAACACAAGCAATCATCATCAGGTGTGAAAACCACAGCAAGAGAATTTGAAAAAAGTGCGGTCAGACCGCATCCATTAATTTTCGTCTCCCCCCTCCTCTTTTCCGAACATAGATGGACTCGTCCATCTGAACAAACTGTCAAATTGCTCTCCGTGGTGCTAACGTTAAAAAAAACCGCCACTTTTTTCAAATTTTCTTGCTGTGGTATTCACACCTGATGATGATTGCTTGTGTTGCAGTCGAAACGTCGTGATAATTTTTATTGTTTTATATTTTTTTATTATTTTATTGTCACGAAAGCTTTAAATAAAAATTCACACTTTTCCTCATTAACACTTAATTGTGCCGGATGATTGGCAAACCTACAAGCATAGAGAGGAGCGCCAGATGAGAGAATCACGATCTAAGCACAACTGCCATGACCACTTTTCCACTCATTACTTTGCAGATCGCCTTAATTACTGTCCAGCTATCGCGTATGAATGCCGTGTGACTGCACAGCGGTCCACAGCACAGAGGGGTCCAGGTGCCGGGCTAGAAAGATGGATTAATAAGGTTTTACTCATTGCACGGGGGAACGTGCCAACGACGCTCAGCAACTGCCCCCACGCTTGCTGTTGATTTGTCTACAGAGCACACGTGCGAGAAGGATCGAATGTCGTTTACATTCTGCCGGCGTCTCAAGCTGCTGGGCCGATGTCAAGTGGCAACCGTGAGGCTCCAGTGCTGCCTCATGTGTCACCGAGACGTTCAACGCAGCCGCCCGAGGGGCAACGAACACGTCTCCAAATAACGACCAAGGCGGCATCTGTCAAAACCTGTGCTGTCCATTTTAGTTTCCTCCAGTCCGGCGAGGCTGATCAAGGGTCACATTAACACCACCGTTCGTTCCCTTGGCCCTGTCGAAATGGCTGTGGATGAGCGATGAACAACTCAAGGACGCCGACAGCAGTAAAGGGTAAAATAAGTCCGTTCATATTCTTAGTTTTTTCGGTAAAGTCACGTTGAAGAGAAACAACAAAATAATTTAAAAAAATGCGCCGTTTAAAAATAAATTTATGCAAACCAACACACCTGAAGATGACCGTTTGAGTTATGGTCGAAACGTCGTGAGAATTTTTTATTGTTTTATATATATTTTATTATTTTGTTGTTTCTCTTCAACGTGACTTTACCGAAAAAACTAAGAATATGAATTACTGCAGTCACGAAAGCTTTAAATCAAAAGTCCGTTCATGTTCTGTTTACTGGTTGGAAACCGTGTTCAGAGTGGTGCCCGCGTTCTGCTACGTGTGTACGTATGTTGAACTTCTTTTGCGCCGTAAGCCAACCGTGCTAATCGGAGGTGCTACAAGCATGCAGTGTCTCATATGCAATTTAGAAAATATTTGACAAATAGGACAAGCCATGGAGGGCTGTTGTAGCCATGTTCTTGGACCATGTGATTTAGTAATATTTTTGTCCTTCATGTACTATATGCTATCCAGCGGTCCTTAAAGACTGTAATACATTTCAAGTACTTGGAAATGTTTGTACGTCACATTATTAATATGTTTATATCGCTTTTTACTGTAACCACTACAATTCAAGATGAAATGTGCTCCCATATTCAAAAAGCTTACGTGCACTCAAATGTTTGGTTCCAGGTTGTTGCTTTTGTTTCAGTGGTACTGAATGAATAAACACGTGGTGCTATGAAAATTAATTGGTGTGAAATCCCTGTGGTTCAAAGGGTAATAACCATATTCTTGGTTCTTTCAGCAAAGTCACGTTGAAGGGAAACAATAAAATAATAAAATATATATAAAACAATAAAATTCTCACGACGTTTCGACTGCAACACAAGCAATCGCCAGGTGTGAAAACCAACGGCAAGAACATTTGAAAGAACATTTGAAAGAAATGTTCTTGCAGTTGGTTTTCACACCTGATGATGACTGCTTGTGTTGCAGTCGAAACGTCGTGAGAATTTTATTGTTTTATATATTTTATTAATTTATTGTTTCCCTTCAACGTGACTTTACCTAAAGAACCAAGAATTTGAAGTTCATTGTCACTGATTTTAATCGGTAATGATTTGTGCCTTGAATTTCCTTGTGGTGCTCTGCTTTGGACTTCGTATGGATTTATTTTCAAAAAGTGTCATCTTTCCACTGAATGTTGGCAAAAGAAAGATTTAATAAAGAAAATCAAAGACCATCCAATCACGTTCATTTAATCATTTGATGAAAATGCTTTTCAGAACTCCGCCAAAGTGAAAATTATCTTTACTCAGCAGAAGGGAACATTCACCCCAAGAAGCAAATAAAATGTGAACGGTAAATGTGCAGCCCTCCAATTTCTTCTTGCCACTGCTGGCATAAAGGTCTCCAGTAAGGGGTATTTTGGCCTACTCTTTCACGCTGTCCAGACGTCTTAGAAGAGGCGAACGTACCTACACTTTACCCCACCAACGCGACCTCACGATCAATTGCAGTATACCGATTTATACTGTTGGGTGGACAGAGGCAAGTGGACTTTGAAAAGTTCTCAGTCTTTCCACTGCAATTCAGGGAGATTGAACCGATGACCTCTGGATTGCAATTCCAGTGTGCTAACCCCTATATAATGACAGAAATCCATCAAACATTGTCATTTATAACACAAGGGGTGGAGTGGGTATCAAAGTGATTATCACATCTTGACTTAAAGCTTTCGTGACTGCAGGAATTCATCTCTTTGGGTCTTTGGGTAAAGTCACGTAGATAGAAAAATAATACATGTATTGCGATCGATACGTCGTGATATATTTATTATCCATCTACGTGACTTTACCGAAAGATCCAAAGAGTATGATTATCACATTTCACTAAGAACCCGGTGACCGGAGTGATTTTTGGCCACAACAAACATCAGTGGTGAGTGATAAATGAACTCTGTACAGTTCTGGGTCCTACCACCCCACTTCAACCCACTGACTAACATGGGGAAATATGGTTAAATAACTCGTGACCGACATGGCATTGGGAAGGCTTTAATCCAGCAGTGTATTGACAAACAGCTGCAAATTATAAATACAACTTTATTCATACGTCTATGACACCATAGCAGCAAACAAATGTCAGTTTTTTTTTACATAGGCCATGTTCTGCAACCTTAAAGATGTTTAAAAAAAAACACATTTCCTGAAGAAGTGCATTCTGGTCCTTTTGTGTAAGGTCACCATCAAAATACATAAATAATATAGGTTTTTGGGGGGGGTTAGATCTCGTAAATATATAAATGTGTCGTTAAACCCGCCACCACCCGGCAGAGCCAATTAGTAAGGTTTGTCCCGTAAACATAACGTGGCCAATTCGTTACAAGTACAGCACACCGGTGTGTTGGAGAGCAAAGCCACAACATTTACAATCGGAGTACGACGTTTCGCCAGTAATTGCAACTAGCGTCATCAGGCGCTCTCCAACACAGGTGTGCTGTACTAGAAACGAATTGGCATGTTCTGTTGACATGACAAACCTTACTAGTTGGCTGTCGGGTGGTGGCAGGTTTAACGACATTTATATATACGCGATTTAACCCAAACAAAACCCTACATTATGAATATTGGTCGCGAAAGCCTACAGTGTTAAAATACATACATTTTAACAATTGTGACCAGGACTGATGCTGCGACCGAATACAAGATGAACCACAATGCACTTTCAAACTAAACTAAAACTTACCAGGTAAGGCCCACTGAGCTGTATAACTCTTTATCAGAAGCGACCTGGCCACAGATGATAGCTCAGCGAAGTGCCTTATCATTTGAACATTTATAACAGCCAAATACTCTAAACGCATGTTTCTAAATGTGAAGGTGAAAGCCCCTTAGGACAAAAATCCACAAGACCACGGAGAGAATATGCAAACTCCAAATATACAGGCGCCAGGGTCGGGAGCGAACCCACGATCTCCTGTAATCAGGCGAGGTAGTTAACATCTCGGCACCGTGGTACCCAGGGAACAAAGGGTGTGTGCTTTCAGGTGTTTGCATAAGGCACTGAGGCTGAGTGCTTTATGTACAAAAATCTGCGTGTTGTTTGAAACTCTTGGGGTTTCCTGCCTGCGAATGTATCCATCATGATGGGGGGTTTTATCCCTAGAAATGAAAAGATTTGATTCTGCACACGCTAGTATATTTAACTTGATTTCACATTGTGAAATTATATATATGCACGTGTTTTCCAATTAGGTTATGTGCCAATTTCAATAATGTAGTGCAAATAAGACTCAGCTTATGAAATAATTTAATAAACCAACCAACCGTGCAAGGTTGATGCAAGGTCGTGTAAATTTGTAAAAATTGCTAATCCTTTTCATTACATGTATCACTTCGACAGTGAATTGTAATTATACTTTAAGTTGATTAAAAAAGCTATAATTTGAGCAAAGATGAATATGATTGTCATTAATACAGCTACAGCCACACACGTATTATATAATGACTCCCGCATTGTGAACACATAATTGGCACTTTCCTCATAGTTTTCAGGGTTTTTTTCAAGTTCTGCAAATGTATTTCTATCACACAGTGTCCATTCAAATCAATAACACGCTTCATCACGGCAACCTCTCTATCCCTGCAGGCAATGACGTTTTTATTTCGTTCCACATTGTGACGACGACGACGACACCAAGACCAGTGAGGCTGTTGCACCATTTCTCAAGAGCAGGCTTGCTGAATTGTGTTTTCCACACTTGCACCTTCATGAGCCACATAAAACGCCATTTTCTCAATTAACCAGCCGGCAAATTCTAATATCTCCACGAGCCCTACTTTCATTTACCCATGTCACTTGCTCGTACCGTAATTGTCAAAATGTGAAATGATCTGCTAGTATCATGCACATGCACGCTCTGGGTGTGATCATGAATCATAATTAAATGAGCGCACAACATGGGCTAGCAGAGGTGAGGTTTTTTTTTCACAACCAAAAGCATTACTCTTTGGTTGGTGGTGATTACCAGCCCAACATAACCTTACAAATCCAGACGTATTCCATTGTCATTTTTGACTCCAGACACACACGAACACTGGAGAATGGTCAGATTACTCGGATAGCCGCAGATATATTTCATTTCAGTACTTTACCGCTAAGACGGTGCCGTCTTAGAGAAATACACGTAGCAGTTTTGGAAAAAATAAGACAATGATGGCAGTTCTGTTATCTCTGGAAACAAAAAAAATATATTGGTTGTATACGTTATTCCAATGTATTTAAAGTTAGAATACAGTATTAGCAAATTATATTTTAGATTAGACTGTTTTTAACTGAGCATCTCATTTAAGAAATGTATGTATCAAATTACTTTTTATGGGTTAAAAGTGATTAAAAAGTAATATAATTTCTGAGGAAGCGATGATAATAATATATACTGTAAATATAACCTTTATTTAGAATCTACTAAAAAAAGTTCAGTAAAAAAAACGACTTCCACAACTTTATACAGTTACAATGAGCAGTCGAAACTCGAGAAGTTTGCGTACGGTTGTGGTTCATAGTAAAATATGTGGTGAAATGCATGTCAAGAATTACGGGAAGCAGGAATAAAAGTGGCCACTCTGCTGTGTTGATTTGAAAGGCTCCAGTGCAGAGATGAAATGGTGGAGGAGGCGTCAAATTAAACATACCCATTGTGTTATGTTGATCAAACAGTTTAGAACGATACGGTGACTGAGTAATCAGCCTCATGGGTGAGATCTTCTTTGTAAGGCCAAATGAAGATCAACTGTCAAGAGATCTACTTCCAAATGATTTAGCCATTAAATTGCTTTGTCTGAGAGTTTGGTGAATTGCAGCTTCAACCGCCGCCTTCAAGATCTTATTTGTGGCAGCGCAAAGTCACATCGTCCATGGTCTGGCGTTGGTAGCCACAATCGCTTTTATTTCCCACTTGTGCATTGGGAATCTGCATGGGTTAGATGCCTACAGAGTAGGCGTCCACCTGAGTGAAGGAAACGCCAGGTATATTATTCGGAAGAGAGGGGAGAGAGACTGGACCCTGTGTGCAATAACGACATGAAACGCATATGTGTAAAGACAGCACGGAGTGATAGAGGGACAGTGTGGTTCCCCGGGACCATGATTACTAATGGACGTGCTAATGATGATTGACGGGACGAGCGTTGACAGGGTCACGTGAGGGGGAGCACGGGATCCAATGGCAGGAAAGTGTAATAAGGGCGGAGATTGACAGAGCCAGGTGTGGCGAGGAGAATTCGAGAATAGGGGCGTGGCCGGACCAGGCGAGGTATAAGGGGCGTGGCCAGACCGGGCGAGGTATAAGGGGCGTGGCCGGACCGGGCGAGGCATAAGGGGCGTGGCCAGACCGGGCGAGGCATAAGGGGCGTGGCCAGACCGGGCGAGGCATAAGGGGCGTGGCCAGACCGGGCGAGGTATAAGGGGCGTGGCCGGACCGGGCGAGGCATAAGAGGCGTGGCCAGACCGGGCGAGGTATAAGGGGCGTGGCCGGACCGGGCGAGGCATAAGGGGCGTGGCCAGACCGGGCGAGGCATAAGGGGCGTGGCCCGACCGGGCGAGGCCTAAGGGGCGTGGCCAGACCGGGCGAGAAATAAGGGGCGTGGCCGGACCGGGCGAGGTATAAAGGGCGTGGCCAGACCGGGCGAGGCATAAGGGGCGTGGCCGGACCGGGCGAGGCATAAGGGGCGTGGCCGGACCGGGCGAGGCATAAGGGGCGTGGCCGGACCGGGCGAGGTATAAGGGGCGTGGCCAGACCGGGCGAGGTATAAGGGGCGTGGCCAGACCGGGCGAGGTATAAGGGGCGTGGCCAGACCGGGCGAGGTATAAGGGGCGTGGCCAGACCGGGCGAGGTATAAGGGGCGTGGCCAGACCGGCGAGGTATAAGGGGCGTGGCCAGACCGGGCGAGGTATAAGGGGCGTGGCCAGACCGGGCGAGGTATAAGGGGCGTGGCCAGACCGGGCGAGGTATAAGGGGCGTGGCCAGACCGGGCGAGGTATAAGGGGCGTGGCCAGACCGGGCGAGGTATAAGGGGCGTGGCCAGACCGGGCGAGGTATAAGGGGCGTGGCCAGACCGGGCGAGGTATAAGGGGCGTGGCCAGACCGGGCGAGGTATAAGGGGCGTGGCCAGACCGGGCGAGGTATAAGGGGCGTGGCCAGACCGGCGAGGTATAAGGGGCGTGGCCAGACCGGGCGAGGTATAAGGGGCGTGGCCAGACCGGGCGAGGTATAAGGGGCGTGGCCAGACCGGGCGAGGTATAAGGGGCGTGGCCAGACCGGGCGAGGTATAAGGGGCGTGGCCAGACCGGGCGAGGTATAAGGGGCGTGGCCAGACCGGGCGAGGTATAAGGGGCGTGGCCAGACCGGGCGAGGTATAAGGGGCGTGGCCAGACCGGGCGAGGTATAAGGGGCGTGGCCAGACCGGGCGAGGTATAAGGGGCGTGGCCAGACCGGGCGAGGTATAAGGGGCGTGGCCAGACCGGGCGAGGTATAAGGGGCGTGGCCAGACCGGGCGAGGTATAAGAGCCGGCGTGAGCCGGACCTGGGGGCTGTTGGTGTGGGGACTCGCCGTCGTCGTCATCTTCGAGATGTCTTGAGACGAGAAGTTATGCTGTCCCAGAATAGAGTCGTCTAACTAACCAAGTGTGTTTAGTCACTCGTGGTTACTCGTCGAGTTGTCAGTGGACTTTATTACAATAAATATAGGGGAAGAGAAGACGGTGTCTCTGAGAAGCTACATTACATATGTGTCAGGTCAGGGAGATGGCTCGGAAAGCATGTGTTTAACGGTAAAGCTCATTGCGAATGACATACATGCGCACTATAATTTTATTTTTAAATGTATCTGTCCTCTTGTGGTTGAGTTATTTAATAAATGATTCACGTTTTAAAATTGGGTTCACTTCATTCTCATCACGTACAAACATCTCCAGAAAGTTTTCCCTGGGCCAAGACAAATCTGCATCATTACACCTGCAGGTGGTCTGCATTGGTGGTTGGTGCAGTGCCCCATCTAAATGTTTTTTTTGCTTTGATAAAAATATATATAAAACCATGCAAAATTAAAAACCTGAATACAAGCTGATTTAATCTTTCCATCTCCTTGGGGAACATGTCAACATCAGCCATGGTCAATCCACTAAGAGGTTTGGTGACAATGTGAGGTCTCAAACCAACAGTGAGACGGACAATCGTGTCTGTTGGTGATGATCACCATACTCAAAAAAGATACCTCTTCACTTTTGTTTAGGACGTTTGAGAATTTGGGCAAATTGGCATTGGCACATTTTGGTCTGCTCATTGTACACCAATGTCTGGTCTGCTCATTGTACACTTCTGCAGAAATTTCTGGATGATGACAGAATCCTTATCGTCAAAGCCATAATTACCGGCTCAGCAGCAAAGGTTGCCAAGAGCAAGGTTGAAGACTTGTATTTATAAAAGATGTACGCTAATTCCCAACATTCCAAATGCCAAATTTTCATTTAGCGATGTTTATCTGCCTAGCATTTATGCAAGAATTCTAAGGTAAACACAATGGTTGCACTGTAGTGCAGAAAATATTTTCACTTTTATCTTTTGTGTGTATTCTAATAATAATCCACTGCTTTTTGTGGCTATTTACAGTTCAGATATTGCTCTATACTTACGTGATCCGTAGCTTGAAATTTGGACTGCCCGATTCATCTCGGAGTGCACAAACCACTGCACACTGCCATTCCACCAATATTTTCTTCAAGTCCAAAAGCAAGAGGCATGTACGACATTTTTAGAAAAACCAAAGATTGCAGGGGTTTCTATTATTTTGTTCTTTCGGTAAAGTCACGTAGATTGAAAAAAATATTTATAAAAAAAATTAAGTGAATAAAAATATCACGAAGTTTCGATCGCAACACGAGCGGTCGTCATCGTTTTCTAGGCTGCTGCCATTCCACCTTCCTTCCGGTGGAGAACACTGTTAACGTAATTATGCACCTACCTCCGTGACAACTTGCTAGCTGAGCTGCAAAAGCTGCCTGACAATGTAATGGGGGCATTAACCCAATGCATGCAGTGTTTCTGCAACATTACATTCATCAACTTGGCCGTTTGACAAATAACGGTCAATTCCTAGTCACTTTTAAAGTGTGTTTAGACTAGTTGCTAGACCAGTGGTTCTTAAGCCGTGGATTGAAGACGGCTGGTGGGAGAGGCGGGTTCCGGTAAAGATACTGATACGTAACGCATCATTTAAGAAATGTACTCACGCACCCGTGGAACTAAAGGCATAGACATGTGAGGACTCTTGTGCATTTGCACGCCAGGAGTGTTGTTGCATGTCATGTACACCGACAGTGCCAGGTGGGGGGAGTACGGGGATCAGTGGTCTTGATTGGGGGGCCACCATAACCGAAAACTGAGGATCACTGCACGACACAACAGAAGGTCTCACAATGCACCTCAGCATTGCGATTAATTTTCACGATTAGATTCACGAAAAAAAAACGTTTTATTTTACATTGTGTTGAATGTAGCGGCCACTAGTGGCTGCATGGGTCACGTGAACCCAGTAAATACAACATATGCACACTTAGGCCTCGGCAAGGTAAGGTAATTTACCTTGTATACAGGGTAAAAGGGTAAAGGTAAAGGTGTCGACATGCCAAGGGGTAAGGTAAAGGGTAGGGTAAAGGTAGCTCGGAAGAATGACCCGGTAGGGTAAAAGGTAGCGCGAAGTATTACCCGGTAAATACGGTGCCTTGTTTACCGCTAAAAGCTCCGTGGCGCAGTACGTGGCCTCCATTTAATAAGTAATATATTTTAAAACCTCTTTTAAAACACGCTGTTATGAAATGTACTAGTAATGGCAGAACTCCACGACTCCAGGAAGTGGCCCCGAAGCTCGCCACAACGTCAGGGGACCGTGGGCAATTACAGCCAACGTCAGTTGACAGTGGACAATTAGACCCAAGCCGAAACATAACATAAAAAATATGTTTAAAAATATTTTTATTATCTTTTTAATGATAGAATATAATATTGTCTTAAGTATGACATAAGTATACCGAGTTTGCAGTCGAAACCACATTGGGAAGTGGGTTAAAATTGAGTTACAAGATTTGAGGATACAACAACGATAACAACAACAGAGTGAGTTTAAAGAAAGCGTGTAAAATTGGAATAATCGAGAGTATTCTATATGAATAAAGCACTCTACCTAGCATTTACATGTTATAAACCTTTTTCATGTGTAGTACCCCAGTAATTACCCTGTAATCGGGTAATTTGTATGGGGTAAGGGTAAAAGGTAGGGTAAAGGTAGGCTCGTTGCTTTTAACCTTTTACCTTACCTGCTGAAGGGTAAAAGGTAGGGTAGAGTGATTGTATTGTGGTAAGGTAAAAGGTAGGGTAAAGGTAGGCACGTTGTTTTTACCTTACCTTGCCGAGGCCTATGCACACTGAAAGACATAGATTTTTATATACATAATTGGCTGCATATACCACCAAGTTAACAATCAATGTTAATCGATCCATTCTTACTCTCGACCTTTTTCATGCACATACAATTCCTGAACCATCAGAGCGCCCTCCATTGGAATGCAAAATAGTTTTACACCAGTTGGTGAAAAAAATTGTAACTTCACACGGACAGCCAGCCGTCTGTGTTCGCATTAATAAATGCACGCACTAGTTAGAGACAACCACGTGGGGCAATCGAGAAGTACATTAAAACCATTCAGCTTCTGCGCATGATGAGCAACATTTATGGATCGACGAGATGGTGACTCTCTCCCCGTCCTGTCGAACCTCTTCCTCCTCTGCGTTCTTGCTCCTCACTCGTCAACCCTGTCAAACCCCCGTCTCTAATCAGGCCTTCTTCGTCCGCCATTGAGGCTTCCATGAAACTCGTTGCCCCTCCGACTCTATCTCGAATGAGTCCCTGCGATGGTTAAGGCTTAGAGGCAGGGGTCCCACTGCCCTGTGTCCCTATTCCCTTGTCCCCCCCCCCCTCCCATAAAAAAAACCTCAAGCCCCCTCCCCACGTGGTCCCCACTTGGCTGGGGGCAGTGAGCCCAATTTGTGTGTCCCCCTTCATAGGGCCCTGTCGTGCCGAGACCGGGTTGATGTCGCGGAGTTTTCCGTATCCCCTCTTGTTTTGTCGAGCGGCGTATATTGTGCAGGGCACGCGTTGAGTTGAAATGAGAAAACAACACGTCAAAAGGGTTAGAGGCAGGCTGTGCCAGATATCAGTCTGTACTTTGGTTGGCCATCGAAGCAAAAAAGATCACTGCATCACGCGGCACTTTCAGATGCGCTTCTGCGGCCGTCTGGAACGCTCTTCCTTCCGATATTTGGAAGCCACTGGAGGGATGCACTTTTAAATAATTTAGGTTGAAAACTAATTTCTTCTTTACAACTGCTTTTTGTGTTTAGTCTGTTGCCCTTCCCCCGCATTTCCGATTAGCACGGTTGGCTACGTACAAGTAAACACGCATACATTTTAACACGTAGGCTTTCGCGACTAATATTATTAATAATAAAGGTTTTTGGGTTAGATCGCGTCAGTATAAATGTGTCCGTAACCCTCCTACACTAATTGGCGAGTTGTTTACGTGACAAACCTTACTGGCTCTGTCGGGTGGTGGAGGGTTACGACACATTTATACTTACGCGATCTAACCCAAAACCTTTATTATGCACGCATAAATTGTCTGCCAGCCGAGTAGCCCTTGAAAACAATAATATATCACTTTGCCTCAATTGGCTTTACTCCGGAAATATACTTCTGATTTGGAGACATACAGACAAGCCGCTTATCATGTAGAACGAGTGAGTGTCCGACTCTATTCAACTTGCGCTGACCATAGACGCCCTGACACGTTTGCCTGCCGCGACACACAGACGCAAAGGGACGCAAGCGGGAAAACGGCTGTGAAGTGAGACGAGCTTAAACGATAGCTCTTTTTCACGTGGACATCTTGGCAGGGCGATGCTAAATGAAGTCTATTGTGCGACGAACGTCCCAACAGCTGAGTTTCATATTGATATTTCATTTTGTGACATTCAATGGATTAAAAAAAAACTGGCTATGAAATGGAAGTCAAGGCAACGTGACTCGCTCAAAGGATGGCTGACCAAGGCTACAATTCGTCGATCATAATTATAAGCCGACAAGAAGTCGGTGGTGCACATCTGTTGTATGCATTGTGTTACTTGGGATACATTCTACAAGGTAATGATATACGGTCAAGCAGTTGAAAAGAGGTTTCCATTACATTTAAAGGTATCTAATTAAAAAATGGTAATTGCTTTGGGAGGTCTTCAGAATCAGAATATGCATTTATATTGGAGGAATCTGATGAGCTATAAAGCTCTTTTTCACAGATGTCAGAACGTTACAACAATAAAACAATACAAAAATACGTCAGGAGTGCAAAGTGAAGAAAAGGTAAGCAGACCAATTCCGCGACCACATCAATTCCATACACCCAGCCATCAGATTTACCATGGAGGTCGAAAAAGATGGCAAACTACCCTTTCTGGATGTCTTAATTAAAAGGAGACATGATGGTTCAATGAGCCACTCTGTCTACAGGAAAGCTACCCATACAGATGCTTACTTGAAACCGGATTCCCACCACCATCCATCCCAGAAGAACTGCCTCATCAAGACTCTATACCATAGAGCCCAATGCATTTCCGACCAGGAACACATTACCAGTGAACTCAAGCACGTACACCAAGCTCTTAGGGCTAATGGTTACTCCGACTATACAATCCGCAAAGCTATCACTCAAACCATGAAGAAGAACCCTCTTGAGGAGCCTTTCAAAACCATCACTTTACCCTACATTGCTGGGATCACAAAAAAGATCTCCAAAATCTTGAATAAACACAAGATCCAGGTCCGTTTCAACACATTACATAAAATCCGTGATCTGGTTCCGTCTGTAAAAGATGTGATTCCGGACATACAATACCCTGGTGTCTACAAACTAAGTTGACTCTGTGGTAGTAGTTACATTGGAGAAACCAAACGCCATATCTCGGACCGCATTCGTGAACATAAAGCAGACCTTAAACACGGTAGGACCAACACCTCGGCCGTAGCAGATCATTGTTCTAATTCAGTAGGCTCACATGCCATTGACTTTTCCAAGACGGAGGTTCTTTGTAAGCCATCTGGCTTCCATGAGAGATTCGTTCATGAGGCTATCCACATATACAAGCACAGAGACAATTTCAACCGAGAAGATGGATTCTATCTTAGCAATCATTGGAAAGATTTGATAAATCATTTCAGTTCTTGATTGATTGTTCACGCTTACAGTGGCTTTCAGACAGCATACATAAAAACAAATTTCGTCTCCCCCCTCCTCTTTTCAAAAAATAGATGGACTAGTCCTGGGCAAACTGCCAATCGTTGCGCGTGACGCAAACGTTATTTTTATATATATATATAAATAAATATGCCGTTTTCAAAATACATTTATGCAAACCGACACACCTGATGATGACCGTTTGAGTTATGGTCGAAACGTCGTGAGAATTTTTTATTGTTTTATATATATTTTGTTGTTTCTCTTCAACGTGACTTTACCGAAAAAACTAAGAATAAGGATCCTCTTGTGGAGCCACTCAAAACCATCACCTTACCCTACATTGCAGGGGTCACTAAAAAGATCTCCAAAATCCTGAATAAACACAAGATCCAGGTCCGATTCAACACAGTACACAAAATCCGTGATTTAGTTCCATCTGTAAAAGATGCTCTTCCAGACATACAGTACCCGGGCGTTTACAAACTAAAGTGCCTCTGTGGTAGTAGCTACATTGGAGAAACCAAAAGACATATCTCGGACCGCATCCGCGAACATAAAGCAGACTTGAAACACGGTAAGACGAACTCCTCTGCCGTGGCAGATCACTGTTACAATTCAGTGGGCTCACATGACATTGACTTCTCCAAGACGGAGGTTCTTTGCAAACCAACTGGCTACCATGAGAGATTCGTTCATGAGGCCATTCACATATACAAGCACAGAGACAATTTCAACCGAGAAGATGGATTCAGGCTTAGTAACCACTGGAAAGATGTGTTAAATCATTTCTGTTCTTAATTAATTGTAATTTTACGATGACCTTCAGACCGCAGCTCTTTCGCCAGCATTGCCTCTTAATACCTCTCACACCACGGTTAATGGTATGGTTTACAACATGGAGTATACTAGGGCTTCGCAGCTGTCTCTCTCCCCCTCCTCTGTTCCGACCATGGACGAACTCGTCCGTCTGAACGGGGCCCGTAGCTATCCGTGGTACGGAAATTTGAGGGTAAGAATCCACCCATTTTTTCGCCATATAGCATTGTGATATATAACGACTTATGGTTGGTAGCTTAGCTGATTGGAGAATATAGAGTTTATTGATAACATGAAGGTAATTTATATTTTAGTTTTTATTGGTTCACTATATAGTACTGTGAATAGCTCAGATGGGTTAGTCATTTCTGTGACCAGTCACCAGCAAATCACCCAGTTATTTCAATGCTAAATTCGCCTAGTTATTTCAATGCTAAATTCTCCTGTTTTGATTTGTACTAAGTGCCTCGGTGAATGTGTATGCTCTGACTTCAACGTAACTATTTCTGTAGCAGTTACAAGCGAATGCCTTAATTTAGCTATTTCAATGCTAAATTCTATGCTAATTCCTTTTAACAATGGGTGCCTCTGCGGATGTGTATGCTTTAACTTTTAACATAGCTATTTCTGTGACCAGTCACAAGCTAATCATTCAGCCTTTTCAATGCTAAATTTTATGCTAATTCCTTCGTCAAGGCTCTTTGTTCCTCTCACACAGCTTAAAAGCCGTGATCTGAACGTGGCTCTCTCACTCCAGCGCTGTCCTACCAGACAGTCTCGCTCCCTTCACCTGATGAAGGCCGCTTGTGTTGTGGCCGAAACGTCGTGAGAATATTATTGTGTTATTTTATTTTATCAATTTATTATTTTATTCTCATTCTACGTGACTTTACCGAAAGAACCAAAGAAGATGAATCATTGCAGTCACGAAAGCTTTAAATCGAAATGTAAGCAGATTACTTTTTTTAAATATACAAATAGAACTCAACTATGTTTTTCTTACTAGGTAAAGCCAACTGAGCTGGGAGCTTCTTTTTCAGAAGCGACCTTGTCAGAAATGATAGCTCAACGAAGTGGCTTATCATGTGCAAATGTATAGCAGCAACATAACCTAAACGCATGTTTCATACAGCAGCGGATTGATGATTGCTGATGATGGCTAATAATTAAGAGATTATTGGATACACTCACTGGAGTATAAACAAAGCGAAAAGTTTGCCAGGGCGAAGTTTAACAGCAAGATGAACAGAATGAAGCCCATTATAGTCTGAAGGGCCTGAATCACTGATAGTACTGAAGTGTAAATACGAGTCCTAGCTTAAGTTCCGATGCTTCGGCGTTAAGAAAGAACATTGGTTATAAATGCATTCATCTTTACAATGGTGTCATTTGACGTTGCAGACAATGCATTGTGAAACGCTCACCTTCCTCCTGTTGTACGAATAATAACCGAGACCTAAAACCTCATTTGTCTCAATTTCTTTTCATTGAACTGATATTTTTAAAAATGTATATGAATGCAAATGTGTTGATAATCTTGATATTTTTCCATATAGTATTCACATTGTTCGGTGCACTTGTGCCAATTAGGAAGCAGAGCCCGGCATTCCTTCATGGTAAGAGGATTAATTAGCATCGCATAACCGTCCACAAATAGCATCCTGTACAGCAGTGTCAGGTACATAATGTTAAGGGTTATTCTAGTTCAGGTTGCCAACTGATTTTCCCTACGATCATCGTCCTCTTGTTGAGGTAGCTGTGCTGGGAAAACTCTAAGTCTTCCCCGGGGACATTGTAAGTCTCGTTGTACCCCACAGTACACCACTTCAATCATCCACTGGCAGCATCTCAGACATTCATCAGGCTATTTTTTTTTTTAAACAGCCCATTGGCTCACTCGCCAACCCCGACATGGACAAAGACACGCTCCTGATCAAACTTCCCACCATGAGAAAGAAGAAGACCCCATCTTGACGAGGTCTGTGGGTCATCACAGAACCTCGTCCACAAAAAAGTATATATACACACACAAAATAATCAACAACGGTGCAAAATATACAGAGCAAAAGGTAAAGGTGCAGCCTGGTAAAGCGTTGATAAAGCCACTTCTGGCAGAAGGGTCGCCAATACATTCCCGTCTACAGGGTATTTTAGCCTCCTCTTCCACGCTGGCTAGGAATATTATAAGAGGTGGAAGTGCTCACACTTTACCCCACTACACGCGACCTGCCAATCGACTAATTGTGGTGTAGCCATTTATACTGCTGGGTGGGGGGGTTAAGGAACTCGCAACGTTGTTTCAATTGCCGCTCCGGGAGATCGAACCGACGACCTCTTACATTATAAGTCCCGTGTGGTAACCATTGCACCACGGTGGCGGTATGCATTATAGTAAGTTGCCGAACTAGAATAACTCGGAAATATTCTTGAACCATTTACATAATCATCTCATGTTTTGTGCACAACCTTTTTTAAGAGAGGTTAATCATTAGCATTGTAATGAACACAGCTACGATCGACAACTTCGCGACAACATGTCTATATTGTTCCAAAGTACCAAAAACACTGCCAGAGTTATTGAATTGATATCTGCCAATGCAACGCCGTCATTCTTCATTCGATAGTCAATGAATGGTCATGTGTAACTGAACTTGGCTCGAGAACAGGCGTTTATGCGGTTCCATTAGCAGCCACGACTTTAACACCTAACGGAGGTGCGTACTTTCCTTGCGTTGACACTTTCATATCCCGTTCCCACACCTGCGCGTTGCATGGATAAGAATGGTTGTGATAAGCCCGTCCCTTGGAGACAGAGATGTGCAAGCCGAAGATTAAATGGTAAATGTAGAAATGGCTTTTAAACTAAATCCAAGTATGCAAACAAATAACATGTCGATCATTAATTTTTGTGTCGCTATAAAACTCCACGCAAAGCAGAATGCGTTAGTCGGATTATGTTCCTTGCATTAAATTTCACGACTGCTAAATAAATATTTTTTTTTATCCTGGATGGAGACAATAATTAACAACTTGACTTAGGTTTCACCTTGAGAATAGTGTTGTAATAGCAATGCATATTTGCCTCCTGATTTAGCATACCTGTTTAATTGTCTGGCTACAATGTGTTATCACATAGAGGCAGTGCTGCACATACAAACAAAACATTAAATGTAAATGATTTAAAACGACAGGTTTTAAAAGGTTTAAAACCTATGCAGGATTTCATAACAAGTTTGAAGGTATTTTTATTGCCCAAAACATTGTTTTGCATGCTCAAAAAAAGACAAAGATCTATCGTATAGCGTTAACAGACTGTTGGGGCAAGTGCTGTTAGTGAGCACCTATTGAGGCCGGAACGGCACACGAGTGGGTGGCCAACACCACGCCCGGCCGCCTTTGTCTCCCTAGCGGCGATGTTTACACACCGCACCAGGGACTCATTTGAGGCCGAGTCGACCTAGGGGAGGCCCAGGACAGGTTCAGTTAATCGTCACTGGTGTTGGTCGTGAGCGGTAATCGAACTCTGATCGCCGGGTTCGCCGCACAGCTCATACACATTCATACACACACAGATCTACATGTATCTATATAGAAGTCAAAAATTGTCTGTTTGAGGGGGTGTTTGTGGGTTTGTGTGTGTTTGCGCGCTTGCGAACGATTTGTCTCTCCAAAAAAAAGAGGCAGGTACCATGCCGTAAGCCTCGTGGGGACAAGCGCTATTCCTTTTTCACATCTGTCAACTTTAAATTAGTTTAATTAGCGATTTAGTACGATTTTTGTGCTCTTCCCATTTATTTATTTATGACGCGTGCACGACCATACCAACTAAGGCGCGTTTGGTGAGGGGCCCATGCCAAGTCGCACGCCTTTGGTGAGAGTGAGGGGGACATTTTCTTTCCCGTAAAAAAATGCTATAAAAATACACTAAACACTCAGGTAAATGCTTCACTGTGTGATGTCCCCCCCACCCCGGTGTGTACAGTTATTACTACTATACAGTCGCTAGATGCTACCACTATAGGCCATAGATATTACTGCAGAGCAGCCGGGGAGATCGTGGCTGGGGGGGGGGGGGGGGGTCAGGGGCAGCAGCCCAGCCTGCCAAGGTGCCACCTCGGCCGGCTGGATAATCTAGGCGAGGCCGGAGGCCCTGCACGGGACTAGGCCTCACCACGCCACTCTGTCAGGTGAGTACTTTGTGCTATACAGTCGATAAATACTGCTATAGAGTCAGCATGTACGACTGTAGTGATAGCAGGTACCACCACAGTCGGTATGCACTGCTGTAATCATAGCAGGTACCACCACAGTCAGTATGCACTGCTGTAATCATAGCAGGTACCACCACAGTCAGTACGCACTGCTGTTAGATTTTTAAGAGAAGTTTTGAAATATTTTTAAGACCCTGGCAACGCCGGGTACTTCCCGCTAGCTAAATATAAAGCCCAATTAGACGGACAGCTTGAATACAGACAGAAGATAGATGATTCTATAAAAACTATACATATAGACGTCGAATATTCAGCAAAAAAAATCGACTCGTGTGCAGGAGCTGGATGGATTTTTGCATCGTGAGAGTTGGTGGCCTTTATGCAGCAATGGATGATGAAGATGATGAAAAATACAAACGCGTGTGGCGGATAGCTCAGAGAGGAGTCTTCCAAACCCTTTCCACTCTGGAGAAAAAAAAAACGCTGCATGGCACCTTGACAAAGCACAGCCAATGAATTCCGGCAAACTCCCCGCTCACGGCTGCCTGCAAAAAAAAATCCGCCATTATGAACCGTCAAACAGCCACAACTGAGGACCCTTTGTACTCTGTCACCCTTCGCAACCGCTCAACGTTCTGCATCTTTCTGCTCAGGTGTTTCATTACGAGAATTCAAAGCATAGATACATGCGTGGGTTTTCTTTTTCTGACCTCAAAAAATAAAAGTTGACAACCAAATGAACTTGAACACACGTGCCCCTTATACTTGGCACACCGATGTTTTTTTTTTGTACTGTTTTATCTTTCTGACCCGCCCCTGTTGGACATCTGTGATAAAGACCTTCATAGCTCATCGTATTTCTCCACGATGAATACAGATTCTGAGAAAGATTCTGATTCTGACATATATCGGAACAGAACCTCAAGCAAACCAGCCACACAGTAAATACACTTTACTGCACTGGAAGTAGGAGAAGCTCTGCTCAGTGGTGTCTTGTTCATTTGTGCCCATTTAGCATTTTAGAAACGTCTCCTGGGGTTCAAGGGCAGAATGGTAATTGGTAACACGGGCTCATTCGGCAGCACGTCGAACTCCACTTAAATTCCCTTGTCGGGAAACCTATTGTTAACCTCGTTAGCAAAGCCCTCAGCTTGAAGTGCCAAAGTCCCACTACAAGATAAACAATTGATTTTCTGCCATTGCTTATGTGGTGGGTAAATTATTTAGGCGTAATACGCCGTCACCACTACTGGAAGTATGTAGCTCCAGCCATGGACCAACGGGGCAATAGCGAGTTAGTACTGTGCCGTGTAGGGCTGTTGGTTCAGGCAATCTGGAGGGCAGTTAGGAACCGGAGGTGGATAACCCCAGGCCCCCAGTAGGGGCTGGGGGATTGCGCAACAATATAGGTCCCTCCAGAAGGTTCCAGAGAGTGGGCGTGGCCAGGGGCAGAGTGACCCTGGGAGCCCCATAAAAGCCGGACCCCAGATCGGCTCCGGCAGTCAGCGTCAAGCCGAAGACTGAAGAGCTCGCTTGAAGACGAGGACCCTGAAGATCTCCGGACCCGAAGTCCTTATCAGGGCCCGGGTCTGTGTGGGCCAGTGGTCGAGACCCGAGGACCTTGGCTGGGTTGGGTCAGCCTCCCCTAGGTCCCGTTAGCCAGAGGGCTAAGATAGGTGGTCCCAGTGACTAGGGCACGTTAGCCCGGAGGCTATACCTCCTCAGGTCGTCGGGTACAAGGGACCATTACTCCTTCGTATTAGGGACCTCATGTGTTAACGTTATTGTTAAATAAATACGTGTTGCCTCCTAAAGAAGACTTTGTCTCCATAGAACCCACTATACTTATACCGACGATGCTGCCCTCACATTGGACGGGCCAGAGAGAGATGAACAAATTCTTCTCCGGCAACATGACATCACAACTCAATGACAACTGCGCGACAGTTCAAAGTTGCTCTCCCGACCACGCGTGGCATATTTTGTAAATGTCATCTAAGGATATCGGGATGAAGGTTTATGTTTGTAGTACTAGTACATGTAGACATACATGAGATTTAAACAACCCAGGGACAACTGAGACGACGGGTCTCGTTGCAAAAATGTGCAAGATGCAATAGCAAAGTAAGGATATAGATACATGTATATACAGTAATGGTATCCACGGGATGGATTGGTGGCAAAGTAGTTAGCGGACTGTACTATTAATAAGCCATGTTACGTGAATTTAATTCCCGGTCATGGGCTAACATCAGTGGCAAATGATATCTGGAGCAATCTTGCCCTCCCCATCTCCTTCACTACCCTGCACTAACCAGTATGGTGAAGTATGGCTAAACAACCCCTATGGCCTAAAGAAGTTGGGAGGACTTTATCCGACGGTAGATTTACAAGAGAGCTATGCAGTATTATTATCATACAATACTACACACTTGGATTAAGTTGTAACTGCAATGTTAGAGCCAACATATTGGTATGTTAAATTGTAAGCTCCTGCACTATGTTCAATAGCAATATCTTGTGGATTATAACATTATTTGTCTGAGCGTAGTGGTGGCTCATCGACGTATATTCAAGTGTTGCTTGCACAACTTCAGAAAAATAATCTAATCAATGTATGTCTTTTGCAACACCCTTTAATTCATAATATACTGTTAACTTTTCATTGACAGCGATGAGAGAGGAGCCTTTTTTATTTTCTCACATAGAAAAAAAGCAACAAAATGACACCCTACAAGTGCAATGTGAATTATCTAGAGGCTGGGCAGAATTCTGTACACGTAATGTTACCCACTTCAGACCGCAAACGGATTTGCCTTTGATATCTCAAAACTGTCAAAATGGCCATCAAGTCAGTACTCATCTGCCATTTACAGCCCTGAGCCAGTGGTGAAAATTCCACTTTCCTATGGCAGAGGCGGGTTTATCTAAGGGATAACCGAAATACCCAAGAATATGGGATAACCGCTGTTGCTCTTCCACGCAAAGTGAAAAATTTTCCCCAAAAGTATTTCACTGAATAAACGATTCAGGGACACACAGAAGTCATGTATGAGAATTGACACCAGTATAGACACAATGTGAAGTACAATGATTATTGACAACGTTTGATATTTGAACCTGTCTCTGTGTTGCAATAAACTCTACATCCCTGGTGTCTACTTCCTTAACTCGGAAAACCCTCTAGAAGTCTAGGGGAAGGATGGTGTGGGGGAGAAGTAAAGGGAGGGTGGGCGAAAAGGAGGGGTGGGGGAAGTGGTACAACTTTTATCGACCTAGGAGGGATGATGGGCTGAGTTGAGCCCTAACCAGAATCTGAACTTGCAATGCGAGCCACTCGCTCTACCGCTGGGTCACTTGACAGGTTAAAATCAACATTGCACACTGTACAAATCCTCATACGTACAGTACATTGACAATTAATTCCCGCCAAACGTTTTATTCAAACGAATTTAACATACTCTTTGGTTCTATTCGGTAAAGTCACGTAGGTAAAAAATAAAACAACAAAAATCACGACGTTTCGGCCACAACACAAGCGGCCTTCATCAGGTGAAGGGACCAGGCTGTCTCGAGGACAGCGCTGGAGTGAAACACAGCCACACTCAGACCGCGGACCTTTAAGCTGTGTGCGAGCAAACAAGGTGTCCTGACAAAGGAATTAGCATAAAAAATTAGCATTTGATTGGCCGATTTTAGAAAAGAGGTGGTGCACGTGCCGGTGGACTTGCCGTTTGGCGCCGGTGTCTTCGTCGGACCACAGATAAAGTAGATCCTGGAGTGCAATGAATTCCCCAAGAAGCTCACTAGTAAGGAGAAAGCAGCTTGGGACAGCTTTGTCGCAGTGATTCATGGCTTCCTGGGAAATCACAAGGTCGAAAACTACGTGGAGCTGGTTGAGACTCTGGTGAAGAACTACGGCACAATGGGCTGTAGGATGTTCCTCAAAGTCCATATCCTTGATGCTCATCTTGATAAATTCAAGGAGAACATGGGAGCGTACTCGGGGGAGCAAGGCGAGCGCTTCCACCAGCATATACTGCCGCTACCAAGGACAGTATAACGAGAACATGATGGGAGACTACATTTGGGGGCTGATTCGTGAAAGTGATTTACAGTATAATCGTAAATCTCGAAAAACGACTCACTTATAAATCTATTGTAGTAATTTTTGTATTACTTTAGTCTATATATATATGTTAATTTTGATTCATATGTTGTTTTTTTCTGACTTTATGTTAACGAAAAGACACAAATTCGCCCGTTTTCTCATTGAAAATAAGTAAATTTCAAAATATCACTGTCCTGGTCACAAAAGCAAAGTTTGTGGGGAATAATAGCCATTTTCTATACTTTATAGGCATGAGCAATCACGAAATAACACTTACTACCCAGGAACAAAAATTGTGTTACTTGTGAGACATACATTATGGTTAAACCCAACATATGTTAGGAAAAGCGCTACATTCTGTTGTAGGATTTTGTTACCGTGGATTACATTTGGATTGTGCAACGACTGAATCGACACGTGCACACGCTCAGAAAATTGATGCTTAAAGCCTTTTCTGTCAATTCACGAACCTAGCCGCCAAATGCATGATTCTCGGTATCTCAATAATGTCAATCCCCTTCTTTCAAGTCGTCTGTAATGAGGTCAGTATTATCTCAAATGAGCCACTCTAGAGGCTTAAAATAACCCCTAATGAACTGCTATGGTTACAAAGTCCTAAGTTAAAAATGTGCAGTCAAAAATCTATTATGCAATGTCTGCATGAGCTTCCGTACACTGTGGACACAAAACGTACGTTTCTTTCGAGCAATCTTCCAATAATGTGTGACCACGAGCCCTATCGTTGCCCACATGCTCGTTCGCGGGGTGCACCTGAATTGAAGCGCACTTTTGCAACGACCTGCGCTGGCTGGACGCTAACCGCGCCCTCGCAACCTCACGGGGCTATTCTAGATTTGAAGCTTTCGTGACTGCAAGGATCCATACTCTTTGGTTCTATTTTTTACGTGACTTTACCGAATAGAACCAAAGAGTATGGATCCTTGCAGTCACGAAAGCTTTAAATCTAGAATTGATAACCTCTACGGGGAGGGCTTTCACCTATCTGTTAGAGCTTTTAACAGGCAACGGGACAAGAGGTCACAGCTCATCGAGACACTGACCTTCCTCAAAAGATGCCGCGATCACACCATCAATATGTGGGCTCCCCCCTCTCCCCCTCACCGGTCTGCACATGCTCCTCCCCAATACATCGTCCTTCACTCCAACGCTGTCCTCATGACAGCACGGTACCTTCACCTGATGAAGGCCACTTGTGTTGTGGCCGAAACGTCGTGAATTTGTATTTTTTTACGTGACTTTACCGAATAGAACCAAAGAGTATGGTTTCACAGGGCTAGTTTGCGCTTCCGCGTGAAAGGCTTTACGTGACTCTCGTTACATTGACTGCATTTCAGTGTGTTTTTTGTGAGGTTGTAAAAATCGCAGTTTAATGCAAATCTCGTTTGCCGATTTGTTTTTTTTTCCTCCGGGTTAAATGAAAATCTCGAAACCACCTGTGGGCGTCAATGATCGGTGGGGACACTAACACAACTTCACGCTATCCCGCAGCCAATATTTGTATGTGGCATTGTAGTCACAATTTTAATTCTTTCCAATTGCAGCACGCAAGTTGTACCTCCCCCCTCCCCAACCCTGAAATATTACTCGCTCTGTGAAACATTTTGTTGTTAATAAATAAAATAACGTATACACCACCTTATAGAGGAGGCCTCTTAAAGCTTAAGGAGCTTTCAGCTTCAGGAGCTAGGAGTTTTCAGCTGCAGATTGTGATAATGAAGAATATTATGATGGTTGGTCAGTATTATCCATCATTATATTAGTTCCCTCTGGAATTAGAACAATACGCAACACGACATTCCCATCTCCAGTGAGGAATGCATTATACTGGAATTCAAATTGACTTTTAATTTGCTTCAAAGGAGGTTAATAGTTAGAGTATTGTCACAATTTCGATGTGGTCTCCACTGCTGGACAAAGGTCTCCCTGCATCGTCACCATCCCTCATGATTCAACCCTGCAAAACCCATCCATCTCACTCCTACACATGAACTAATTTCATCGCTCCATCTCCACAGTAGTCATCCCGGAGGTGTCTTTGTCCATCGGCCATTGTCCCGGCAAGTGGTGTGTCAAGCCAATTTACTTTTCTCAACAGTCGATGTAATGCGAGACAGATGTGTGGTTGTTCCTTCGGTTCACGTGTTCCCTTTTCTGTCTCCAGGTGAAATTCTGAAAGTGCATCTCTCTCCATGCACTTTTCAGTTCTTCTTCAGACGTACTGGTACACTCCTCTTCCTTATCGGCTTTGCAAAGGTACTCCCATCCTGCTCTTTTGTTCTCTTTACTTAACCGTTTTGAGCCCCGACCCACCTCCAGTATCCGCCCTTGGTAAATTCGCTGCTGCGTTTTCACATTGTATCCCTTCAATTAGTACGTTATTTATTTTAGCAAACCTCTGGCAAATTACGGTTCTGATCGTGTGTGTGTGTGTGTATATATTGTATGTGTAGTGTACGATTTCACTCGGACAACTTCTGTCTTTCTTCGAACACCGCTTTATTTACAACTCTCAGCATGTCCTCCACATTCCACAATATCCAGGTTGCCACGGCTCGCTCACCGTGCTTCACTCGACTCGCTTGCCACCTTTGTCTCTCCACTCCCCACGATTACTTCGCTTGCTCCGCACTCAGCGACTCCGCACTCAGCGACTCCGCACTCAGCAACTCCGCACACAGCATCTCCGCACACAGCGACGTCGCACCCAGCGTCTTCAGCTCCGCTATCACTACGCTCTCTCCACTACTGGCTATTCTCGTCTCCAGCTCCGCTACCGCTACGCTCTCTCTCCACTGCTAACTACTTCTCTTCTTCAGCTCCGCTATCGCTATGCTCACTCCACTGCTGGCTATTCCCTTCTTCAACTCCGCTCCACACTCTGTTTCCAAACTCCATCTCCAACTCTGTCTCCAAACTCTGTTTCCAATTCCGTCTCCAAACTCTGTTTCCAATTCTATCTCCAAACTCTGTTTCCCACTCTGTCTCCAAACTCTCCTCCAAACTCCACGTCTTGCCTCGTCCAGCTCCCAACTCCAACTCCCCGACTCTCTGTGTCTCCCCATTTTATCTCCATTCTCATTACCCCTAATTAATTGGCCCGCGTGCCTCCCCATGCTTCGCGTCCTCAGAACACCTGTCTTTCTCCAGACATCTCGACACCTCCTCGTCCTTGACAATAGCCCCAGCCAATCACCGCCGTCGCTGGTCCTCTGGCTTAATTGGCCCAACCATTACCTCATCATCCCCGCCCTTGCACCTGGCTGCCCTAACATGGCCTGCACTGTATTTGCCTTCGTTACAGGCTGACCCAACATAACCCGCACTGTCTCTGTTTCCATGCAATACGCACCTTTCTACTCCACTAAATCACCCCCCCCCCTCCCCGTGATGAAAAAATCTAGCCGTCCCGGCTACGACAACACTTCGACCTCTGGGTAGTGGAGTACCTAGGACATAACAATGAACACAACATAACAACTTTGTACAAGAACCGCAACACGCAGAGCCGGCCCATTTCCCCTATACGGGACACCGTGGGGCAAGGGCGGGCCACGCTCCTCCGTTAAGTGAGGGCTGCGTCTGGTCCTTGACGCACACCCGTCCCTGTCCCAGCGACCATCTGCCGGCGGGACCGTCCCTCGTCCCTGCATGGGCCGGACAGTATCTCGAGGTTGCGGCCGGTCAACCCGCGTCCGGCCAGCCAACCTGCCAGAACCCCCTCGTCGAGTCAATAGGGATGGTCCTGCAGGCACACGGGAGGCAGATTTCTGAGGCGCGTACACATGCAACCTCCTCACACGCTCGTCGGACACGTCCAATACAGGCCGCTCTGGGATGGGAGATGATGCGTCATGCGGCAATACAAACTTCTTAAGGCACGACGGGTGAACATAACATATTCGACGACCGAATCGAATCCGTACATTTTGGTCCCGGAGAACCTCAACGACCTCAACGGGCCCCTGCCAGGGCCGATGGAACTTTGGAGACGTTCCCACTGGTACCATGGGGCAATGCAACCACGCTTTGTCCCCAACACACCACGGCTCTCGAGGCCGCTGCGTACCATGCAACCATTCGTTGGCGGCTTGTCGTCGCGCCGTGTTACCCAACGAGGCCTCCCGAGCCTCTCTCAGACGGTCCAATGCCACCTGCATAGGAGCAGGCACCGTCGATGACTTCCCCTGTTTTTGTACACCCAATTTGACCAAGGCCGGCGCTTCTGGTTCGCGCCCATACATCAAATAAAACGGTGAGTACCCCGTCGAGGCATGCGGGGCCAGTCTATAAGCGGCCAGTGTCACCGCAACATGCAGGTCCCAATCATCCTGTAAAGCATTAACCTGGTGGCAAAGCATAGACGTCAGAGTCCTATGCAGGCGCTCGACCATCCCGTCGGTTTGCGGGTGGTACAGGGACGTTCAAATCTTTTTGGTCCCTAATGAATCACACACCTCCTTAAGCAATCGTGACGAAAAATTTCTGCCCTGATCAGTGAGCAAGTGTTCCGGGGCGCCCTTATCGAAAACATATCCCTGCAAGAAAGCCTCTGCGATCGACGCCGCAGATTGGTCCACCAGTGGCCATGCCATAGGCCAGCGAATAAGGTACTCCACCCCGACGAGCAGATACTTATGCCCCCGGGGGGTGACGGGAAACGGACCCAATATATCTAGGGCGACAATTTCGTTGACACGCGAAACCTGTATCGATTGCAGCGGTACACGATCGGGTCGCGCCGGCGCCTTCCGCCGCGCACATTCATGGCATGCTTTTACGACTCGCTGAACATCGTTATACATCCCCGGAGAGTAGAAATCTTTCCCAAAGGTCAGCGCGGTCTTTTTCTCCTCCAAATGCATCAATTTGTCATGGGCATCACTAATGAGTTTCCCGCGCAACTCAATCGGAACAACAATACAGAACTTTTGTGCTTCAACATCCCAGCGAACGAGGAGACCATCGACGAGTTTTAGAAAGGGGCGATCTTCCAATCCCCTTGAGCGAGAGGCACGAAGCCTCATCCTGGTCAGGGAGGAGTCATCCACCTGTAAGCGTTTCCACTGACCCAACGTCAACCCCAACAAACCCGATCCCACAGCGGGAATCGCTTCTGGCTGAATTGAATCCGCAGCAGTGACCATTGCCGGAACGTCCTGCTGGCTATGCCCTTCTTCAGCTCCGTCTCCAACTCTGTCTCCAAACTCTGTTTCCAATTCCGTCTCCAAACTCTGTTTCCCACTCTGTCTCCAAACTCTCCTCCAAACTCCACGTCTTGCCTCGTCCAGCTCCCAACTCCCCGACTCTCCGTGTGTCTCCCCATTTTATCTCCATTCTCATTACCCCTAATTAATTGGCCCGCGTGCCTCCCCACGCTTCGCGTCCTCAGAACACCTGTCTTTCTCCAGACATCTCGACGCCTCCTCGCCCTTGACAACAGCCCCAGCCAATCACCGCCGACGCTGGTCCTCTGACTTAATTGGCCCAACCATTACCTCATTATCCCAGCCCTTGCACCTGGCTACCCTAACATGACCTGCACTGTATTTGCCTTCGTTACAGGCTGACCCAACATAACCTGCACTGTCTCTGTTTCCATGCAATATGCACCTTTCTACTCCACTACATATGTGTACAGCATTAATACTTTGGTATGCGAGAATGTAGGTGTCTGTTTTCGTTTCCTCTGAATCAACGCCTTTTCACAACTGAAAAAAAGCCAACCGTAATGGTATTTGCAATTCATTCGTGGGTTTTTTTTTCTTCTTCAAGGATTTGATTAACATTTCTGTAACTGAATGATCATTTTACCGAAATACATTTTACTTCGTGGTTGGTCGACCTCTAAAACTGCCATTCATCGGTTCCCTAAAATCTTTGTGAAAAATGTATATACAGTACCTGCATTCGGAGGCTGATTGGTCTGTAATTCTTTGTATTACGTTTTTTTATCACCCTTTTTGAAAAGAAGAATGATTGCACGACCAAGAAATGTCATTTCTGTGCAAACCTTTTAATCAATACGTTAAGACATACCAAATGTTATAAAAGAACACATCTCTTTAACCAAGTGATAACAGGGTTTACCCAAGTACATTTTGTTTTCAATTTATTCGAGCAATGAGTGCTTCATTTCCTGGCGAAGTTTGTAATTAATGTAATCAACATGTACATTGAAAATGTAATGGTTTAATTTTAATTTTGTATGCATGAAGGATTAATTTTTCATACTGCATAGGGTCTTGGGGAAATTATAGCAATAAAGACACGTTAAAACAATCACTTTTCCAAGAAAATACTCCAGGTAACCTAGTTAATAAGCCAAGCTTGCTAGGCTTTTTATATGAACTTCATTATACTTTATCCAATAATTTATTTCAAAGTGCAATATTGTCATTCCATGATAATTAATGTTCCGAAAGCAAGATTTAGTATTAAGTTGGTTCGGATGGTTTTGTATATCTATTTAACGTGCTTTTAAAATGTGAATATAACTGCATAAATATGACAATTGTCCTATTATAGGTTTCAGTGTACTTAAACAAATTCCACTCAAATTTCGATTTAAAGCTTTCGTGACTGCAATGATTCATCTTCTTTGGTTCTTTCGGTAAAGTCACGTAGAATGAGAATAAAATAATAAATTGATAAAATAAAATAACACAATAATATTCTCACGACGTTTCGGCCACAACACAAGCGGCCTTCATCAGGTGAAGGGGGCGAGACTGTCTGGTAGGACAGCGCTGGAGTGAGAGGGCCACGTTCAGATCACGGCTTTTAAGCTGTGTGAGAGGAACAAAGAGCCTTAGAGTCGCGGCATCTCTTCGGAAAGGTGAGAGACTCGATTAGTTGAGCCTTCTTATCCCGAAGTCTGTTGAATGATCTTAAGGATGTGTGGAATCCCTCCCCGTAGAGGCGGTTAAATTTCGATTTAAAGCTTTCGTGACTGCAATGATTAATCTTCTTTGGTTCTTTCGGTAAAGTCACGTAAAATGAGAATAAAATAATAAATTGATAAAATAAAATAACACAATAATATTCTCACGACGTTTCGGCCACAACACAAGCGACCTTCATCAGGTGAAGGGGGCGAGACTGTCTGGTAGGACAGCGCTGGAGTGAGAGAGCCACGTTCAGATCACGGCTTTTAAGCTGTGTGAGAGGAACAAAGAGCCTTAGAGTCGCGGCATCTCTTCAGAAAGGTGAGAGACTCGATTAGTTGAGCCTTCTTATCCCGAAGTCTGTTGAATGATCTTAAGGATGTGTGGAATCCCTCCCCGTAGAGGCGGTTAAATTTCGATTTAAAGCTTTCGTGACTGCAATGATTCATCTTCTTTGGTTCTTTCGGTAAAGTCACGTAGAATGAGAATAAAATAATAAATTGATAAAATAAAATAACACAATAATATTCTCACGACGTTTCGGCCACAACACAAGCGGCCTTCATCAGGTGAAGGGGGCGAGACTGTCTGGTAGGACAGCGCTGGAGTGAGAGAGCCACGTTCAGATCACGGCTTTTAAGCTGTGTGAGAGGAACAAAGAGCCTTAGAGTCGCGGCATCTCTTCAGAAAGGTGAGAGACTCGATTAGTTGAGCCTTCTTATCCCGAAGTCTGTTGAATGATCTTAAGGATGTGTGGAATCCCTCCCCATAGAGGCGGTTAAATTTCGATTTAAAGCTTTCGTGACTGCAATGATTCATCTTCTTTGGTTCTTTCGGTAAAGTCACGTAGAATGAGAATAAAATAATAAATTGATAAAATAAAATAACACAATAATATTCTCACGACGTTTCGGCCACAACACAAGCGGCCTTCATCAGGTGAAGGGGGCGAGTCTGTCTGGTAGGACAGCGCTGGAGTGAAAGAGCCACGTTCAGATCACGGCTTTTAAGTTGTGTGAGAGGAACAAAGAGCCTTAGAGTCGCGGCATCTCTTCAGAAAGGTGAGAGACTCGATTAGTTGAGCCTTCTTATCCCGAAGTCTGTTGAATGATCTTAAGGATGTGTGGAATCCCTCCCCGTAGAGGCGGTTAAATTTCGATTTAAAGCTTTCGTGACTGCAATGATTCATCTTCTTTGGTTCTTTTGGTAAAGTCACGTAGAATGAGAATAAAATAATAAATTGATAAAATAAAATAACACAATAATATTCTCACGACGTTTCGGCCACAACACAAGCGGCCTTCATCAGGTGAAGGGGGCGAGACTGTCTGGTAGGACAGCGCTGGAGTGAGAGAGCCACGTTCAGATCACGGCTTTTAAGCTGTGTGAGAGGAACAAAGAGCCTTAGAGTCGCGGCATCTCTTCAGAAAGGTGAGAGACTCGATTAGTTGAGCCTTCTTATCCCGAAGTCTGTTGAATGATCTTAAGGATGTGTGGAATCCCTCCCCGTAGAGGCGGTTAAATTTCGATTTAAAGCTTTCGTGACTGCAATGATTCATCTTCTTTGGTTCTTTCGGTAAAGTCACGTAGAATGAGAATAAAATAATAAATTGATAAAATAAAATAACACAATAATATTCTCACGACGTTTCGGCCACAACACAAGCGGCCTTCATCAGGTGAAGGGGGCGAGACTGTCTGGTAGGACAGCGCTGGAGTGAGAGAGCCACGTTCAGATCACGGCTTTTAAGCTGTGTGAGAGGAACAAAGAGCCTTAGAGTCTCTCACCTTTCTGAAGAGATGCCGCAACTCTAAGGCTCTTTGTTCCTCTCACACAGCTTAAAAGCCGTGATCTGAACGTGGCTCTCTCACTCCAGCGCTGTCCTACCAGACAGTCTCGCCCCCTTCACCTGATGAAGGCCGCTTGTGTTGTGGCCGAAACGTCGTGAGAATATTATTGTGTTATTTTATTTTATCAATTTATTATTTTATTCTCATTCTACGTGACTTTACCGAAAGAACCAAAGAAGATGAATCATTGCAGTCACGAAAGCTTTAAATCGAAATTTAACCGCCTCTACGGGGAGGGATTCCACACATCCTTAAGATCATTCAACAGACTTCGGGATAAGAAGGCTCAACTAATCGAGTCTCTCACCTTTCTGAAGAGATGCCGTGACTCTAAGGCTCTTTGTTCCTCTCACACAGCTTAAAAGCCGTGATCTGAACGTGGCTCTCTCACTCCAGCGCTGTCCTACCAGACAGTCTCGCCCCCTTCACCTGATGAAGGCCGCTTGTGTTGTGGCCGAAACGTCGTGAGAATATTATTGTGTTATTTTATTTTATCAATTTATTATTTTATTCTCATTCTACGTGACTTTACCGAAAGAACCAAAGAAGATGAATCATTGCAGTCACGAAAGCTTTAAATCGAAATTTAACCGCCTCTACGGGGAGGGATTCCACACATCCTTAAGATCATTCAACAGACTTCGGGATAAGAAGGCTCAACTAATCGAGTCTCTCACCTTTCTGAAGAGATGCCGCGACTCTAAGGCTCTTTGTTCCTCTCACACAGCTTAAAAGCCGTGATCTGAACGTGGCTCTCTCACTCCAGCGCTGTCCTACCAGACAGTCTCGCCCCCTTCACCTGATGAAGGCCGCTTGTGTTGTGGCCGAAACGTCGTGAGAATATTATTGTGTTATTTTATTTTATCAATTTATTATTTTATTCTCATTCTACGTGACTTTACCGAAAGAACCAAAGAAAATTCCACTCAATTTAATTTTCAAACAAGCATGGGAAGCAGTCCTCATCTACTGTTCACATCCCTCAACTGACGGTGGAAATTCCACATTCCTATGACAGGCATGCATTTATCCATTACACGACCAATGTTGACATTTCAGAAACTTCACAGTTCCTGTAAACCAATGCAGTTTATACATTCTCTCCGATTCTGTGATCTTCATATCAGGGTCGTTGGTGCCATCACCGAACAGCTGTTTTCAGTCGTTGATCTGCCACGTTTCCTCGGGTCCACCTCTCTCATCCTTTTTACCGACGATGCCCATCGCACACACCTCCTCTCTGCTCTTCTATCCCCGCTATCCTCATGACATGACCACAGCACTTCATCCTCCTCTTACAATATTTTAATAATCTCAACCTAGTGACTTATTCGAGCCACTTTATTACCATTATTCCCACAAAGTAGTGCTCGTTTTATCAACGCTAGAGGGATCACGGTGTGACTTGAGCCCTGCCAAGCTTTGCACTCGCAACCGTGCGGCTTCAACACGAGGGTTGACGCCCCTGAAGCATAAAACCACGAGGACATATCATGGAAGAGGGGAAAACTGCATGTACAGTAAATGCACTGTCTTGAGTGGTGGAATGTTATTACGCAACTGACAAAATAAACATGATGTTTTTTTGTTAGTTTTTTGGGGGGAAATGTCTTTTTCTCAGATTTCCCAAGAGGACAATCCTGGCAAAACCAGGCCACATGGCAAAGCTATGCGAGCCATGTGCACCAACTACTGCAGCGGCCACCAGAATGCAATAATTAAGCGTACTATTTCAAAATAATAGCACAACAGCACACACTGGCCTGCGTGCTGATGTATGGTCAACAACAAGGAGGCGCCTTCATGCAACGGTGGATTGATACAAGGCTGTAAGTTATAATTATTATACATCAGCCTTGATCAATGCACTACTGTGGAGGCCTCTCCGACCGGCTGCCACCTCTCACGATCCTACGATGTGGAATCAGGGGGCGTCCAAGACGATACCCGCTTGGGAAGATGGAGCAATGCAATCAGCTGATGTGCTGTTGCTGTGTGCATACAATAAATACAGTATGTGCAAATCAAAAGGCCGAAAAAATCCGTTATCGAAAAATTCTACTTTTAATAGTGCATCGTGTGCAGCTCGTCGAGATGAGTCGATTGCCGCATCTCCGACTATCAACAGACTAAAAATGACTGCATCACGGATATTAAGCGAGAGCCGGGGTACTATCGTACCGCCATAATGTTCATTTGCCAAAATCATTGCCTATTTAAAAAATATATTTTCGTTTAATGGTAGTGCTATTGACGAATCTGTTCACTTTTGGTCGTATACCCTATTGTGTAAGACTGCGAATGCGGTTTCACAAAACAAGTGTGCACTCTATATGAAGGGCCTCTTTTCAGAACCACACATTAAAAAATTCCAAGGAACAAAAATGGCAAGTAATTCGATTCTTTGTAGGCTGTAATTATGATCCCCCCCCCCCCGCCACACGATACAAACTGCAAATTTACTTAGACCACAACATTCAGTGCAAATATAGAGCGTTAAATGCCCCTTTTTGAAAATTAAGACCAAGCTTCAGTTACCATCTGGGAATTGTGTAGTTATATATAAAAGAGTATTAATAATACATTGGGGACAGCTGTGGTGCAATGTTTAGTACACGACGCTATGAACCACAGTCATCCGAGTTTCATTATTTGTTCGTATAATGCATTTCTTACAAACAATCGAATAAGACGACTATATGAACATTTAATTCTTATTAATATAAGTTAACTACTGCATTTGAAATGAAAACATTAATAATCAGCATTTCATCGACTATTTCACGGATAAGATGGCATTTGCTGAACATGTGTAAGTTATAATTATTATACATCAGCGTGGATCAATCCAGTACTGTGGAGGCCTCTCCGATCGGCTTCCACCTCTCACGATCCTACGATGTGGAATCAGGGGGCGTCCTAGACGATACCCGCTTGGGAAGATGGAGCAATGCAATCAGCTGATGTGCAGTTAAATTTTGATGATTTAAAGCTTTCGTGACTGCAGGGATTCATGTTCTTGGTTCTTTCGGTAAAGTCGCGTATAGAAGGGAAACAATAAAATAATAAAAAAATATAAAGCAATACAATTCTCACGACGTTTCGACTGCAACACAAGCAATCATCATCAGAAAAAAATTATTGCTGTGGTTTTCACACCTGATGATGATTGCTTGCGTTGCAGTCGAAACGTCGTGAGAATTTTATTGTTTTATATTTTTATTATTTTATTGTTTCCCTTCTACGCGACTTTACCGAAAGAACCAAGAATATGATGTGCAGTTGTTGTGTGCATACCATAAATACAGTATGTGCAAATCAAAAGGCCGAAAAAATCCGTTATCGAAAAATTCTACTTTTAATAGTGCATCGTGTACAGCTCGTCGAGATGAGTCGATTGCCGCATATCCGACTATCAACAGACTAAAAATGACTGCATCACGGACATTATGCGAGAGCCGGGGTACTATGGTACCACCATATTGTTCATTTGCCAAAATCATTGCCTATTTAAAAGATATATTTTCGTTTAATGGTAGTGTTATTGACGAATCTGTTCACTTTTGGTCGTATACTCTATTGTGTAAGACTGCGAATGCGGTTTCACAAAACAAGTGTGCACTCTATATGAAGGGCCTCTTTTCAGAACCACACATTATAAAATTCCAAGGAACAAAAATGGCAAGTAATTCGATTCTTTGTAGGCTGTAATTATGATCCCCCCCCCCGCCACACGATACAAACTGCAAATTTACTTAGACCACAACATTCAGTGCAAATATAGAGCGTTAAATGTCCCTTATTGAAAAATAAGACCAAGGTTCTGTTACCATCTAGGAATTGTGTAGTAATATATATAAAAGAGTATTAATAATACATATTGGGGACAGCTGTGGTGCAATGTTTAGTACACGACGCTATGAACCACAGTCATCCGAGTTTAATTATTTGTTCGTATAATGAATTTCTTACAAACAATCGAATAAGACTACTATATGAACATTTAATTCTTATTAATATAAGTAAACTACTGCATTTGAAATGAAAACATTAATAATCAGCATTTTAACGACTATTTCACGGATAAAATGCCATTTGCTAAACATGTGCTTTGAGGCTCAAGTGGAAAGATATTTCTTAATATATTGGAAGGGAAAAAATGTGCAGCTGAAGCAAGTGGACTGCGGAAAATATATTGATGGTTGTCATCAGATAACTGATGTCAAAGGTGTGAAGCCATTAAGAATACAGCAGAAATCACAGACGCTTGAAGGTACATGACAACTGATGATGATGATGAAGATCATGATTTATATTAGCCACAGTATAGTAAAAGATGAAGGTACAGCCCTACAATCGCTTGCTCACACCACTGCTCGTGGAATGGTCTTTCGAGATTTCGAGGGTTTTTGGCCTACTCTTCCTTGCTAGCTAGGCTTCTTGGAAGAGTACCCGCATTTACACCACACATGCCTATTGACCGTGTACAGTGTCATTTTTATTGGTGAGCACATTTCATTAATAAAGTATTCTTACAATTATTTTCTTGAAAATAAAACATAATTGTCTAAGTCATTTCACAAAAAAAAACACAACTACCACATTCCTATTACGGTAGTGTCTCATTATATACATATATACTACATGCGCATATCATCTGGAATTGTGATACACAGAGGCTGAGCACTGCTGAGGCGAGCTAGGTCAACTTATTCGCTTCTGGCTGGCTATGTGCTGGCCAATTCAAAATTAACTGAATTTTTCAGAAATGAATACACATGTTTGAAGCAACTTTGTTGTTATAGTAATTATTATTCCTGTGAATGCAGCATTGAGAAACAAGAATGGAAGGCATGTTTTTATTTATTTATAAAACATGGAATTATTAACCTCAAAACACAATGCGCAAACGATTTCTATTCACGCACTGATCTTGATAAATAACGCGTCACTGGGAAAAGTGGCTAACAGTCTCGGGGAACTGGTGTTGATTGCCGCATTGCAAAATGGAAAAATAAAAATTTAATTTCATTATCCAGCGTTATGATTTCCGAAAGAGCAATTGTTACATTTCCAATGTACAAATCAATGGCATTTTATTTTATATTTGAATGGATGCATTGCGTATGCAACACTGGTAGACATCCAGATCTACGTGGTATGAATTCGTATTGATGAAGATAATCCCCAAAAATACGTACAATTTGTTATTTTTTTAAATATATAAATATATTACAAAGATTAATCATCACAGCAATAAAATGTATGTCTCCGCAGCCTCACAACCTAGATGACTAAAAAAGTAATCGGATTTTTCGTATTCTTTACTAAAGGAAAGACAGTTATGTAACATCTTATGTAATGCAGTTTTTGAGCCGACCTTGAGAGTGATTATATTTCAGTTTTCAATCAGCAATTTAGGGACTTAAATGTTCTTTGATGGTTGGTTGAGTGACGGACATAACCGCTTTTTTTTCGATGCATGTGTAATTTCAGCATCAGCAAATCTACTCTGCATCTTACAAGGACGTTCGTTGAGAAAACATGTCTATAAGAATGTTTCTGCCTGTCATTACTTCACAGGGCAAGTGCTTGCTCGCAAACCAGATTTAGAAGATGCTTGCCTCAAGTTGCACGCAAAAGTTGGAGTAAAGCCTCTGCTGTTTAATTATTGTGGTCAACGGAATGCCGACTTTAAAAATGCATAATTAAAATGTTAACACATTTGTCATTTCAGCACAGTGTCATACTGTGCTTCAAATCTAGACGTGAAAAATGCATTACACTCCCACTCTCCATTGGCAAGTTCAGGGAATTCCATTTCCAGGAACAGCAACTGTGCTGGCTTTATGCACGAGTTACGAGTGAGAAGTTGTCACATTTTAGTCTTAAACATTAAGCAATCCATCCGAATTCTCGCATGGGAGTGTAAAGGGGCGTATATGGAGGGACAGGCCAAATGTTGTGGGTGTGAACTAGAGATGTGCTCCCGATGTTGGTGTTCAGTTGAAAAATCTAAACAACTGGAGGAGATTCCTAATTGGTTTATTTTGGGTTCTAACGTGTGGGTATGGCTTTTTTTACTAAACTCTACCACCTGACAAAGCCAATCAAATCAAGTTGTCACGTGGGAAAATATCCAAATATATATTAGTTTATTAGCAAAACCATAAAGTTGAAATGCAAGCAAAATGTTGATTATTTTGCACGCGACGTTTTGCTGGAGATTACATCCAGCATCATCAGGTTTTTAACAAGAGCACCGATCTGAAGTGAAAGTGCTTCCTGATCTGGGTCCTTAAGTCGATGTCATGAGGTTATTGGCGCAGTCATGCACGTAATGTTGCACAATTTGTGGTTTGTCCTGGCGTCCATGTCTGTGCCACGTGGATTGCGCCCTCCATGCCGCCCACACTTGGTTTGGTCCGGTTCAGGTCAGTCCTTGTCTTGATCAAGCCTGGTTACTGCATAGGGTGGTTCAGATGTCTTGTGACTCTCCATTTAATTCTCTAAAACGTAATATTTTATTAAGCAAGGTTTATTTAAGAGGAAAAACAAGTTTAACACAGAGGCTTTCGCGAAAAATATCATAAGACAGGTTTTTTTTTAGGTTAGATCGCATAAATATTTACAGAATTTTGCTTCATGGACAACTTCCGAGGATCTGTTCCATATATCAAAGGACGCCCATATTGTGATTATATTTAAGTGGCAACTTAGTTAATTAACTAACATTATGGGGATGAGCAATGAGGAATCGGTGATACAGATTTAAGATATTGGTGATATATTATAGTAAATGGTCAATCGATTAAGTCTTAATGGTTAGAGCTCAGCTGTTGAGCTCTCCCGCAATATTTCTCACCTGATGGCGATTGCTTGTGTTGTAATCGAAACGTCGAGATATTGTTATTATTTTTATTATTTTTTATTATTTGATCTATCTATGTGGCTTTACCGAAAGACCCAAAGAATATGGTTCAGTCATAATGAATTTAAGGCTAACGGATAGGCTTTTATAAGCAGTATTATTCATAAGGTTGTCATGATAATGGATGTGGGTGTACACCACATTTGCATTTGCGTGGTCTAACCGAAACCATTTTTTATCATAAATTTAGCGAAGTGTTAATTTAGCACTATGAGCTGAGCACAATGAGGATTTTGTCAAAAGGATAATTGTAGAGGTTAGGTATGTAATTATGAATGTAGTTAAGTATTATTGAATTTGGTCAGTTAATTTTTCATATCATGAAGATTCTTTATAATTTATTTCCATGCAGCACTCAGTTCATAGCTGTCGGCTCTGTTGGAGTATTTTCTGTTCCATTTCAATTGATTCTCTAATTAATCTTTGCAAGTAATAATTTATTTTAAATAGGACTTTAGCATTATTCAATTAAATTGTCTGCCTTTACTGACATGCACATTCTGCAACCACAGATAATTGAGTCTGATTATTAGATTTTTATTTGTTAATTAAGTTGTGTGCTAATTTTACAACTTGTCTCACTAATGTAACATTTGAACCTTATGGCGGGACCCCGAGATCCCATAAGCCCCCGGCTGTCGCATAAACTGCGTTGCGACGTCATTTTATGTCTGACGAAAGCGAACGATACGGCAATCCATTCCTCTCGACGAGCTCTAGACGATGCGCTAATCAAAGTTTCAAAGTTTTGTTTCTTCTGCACATTCGTCCTCGCTGCGCTTGGACGACACGACAACAGAATGATCCGCGCCAGGTGGGTCGTGGCGTTTGTGTGCGCGGTGGGACGGAGTCGTCAGAAATAAATGAATTAATTACGATTTTGACTTCCGTTTATTCGGGACCCTGGGGTCCCGCCATAAGGTAAAATTTTCCCCACAAATGCTTATCTGATATACACCCTTTGACCCCGTTAGGTCATTTATCTTTAGCTTAAGTTAACAAACGGTGTATTTTATATGCAGTTACAAATCTCACCTTAATTTGTTGTATATCTAAGAACTGGGCTATTTTATTTGTAAATCCTGTAATATATGGAAGTTTCATTGCTTTAACCATGTTAGTATTTTCATAATGGATTTTGTTTATCGAATTTCTGTTACACATTGCTCGGTCTATTTGTTGTTTACTGTGCCCTTTCCAATGCAGGGCTTGCAAAACATTTCATCTAATATTTTGGGACGCCTTGGTGATGAGATGTTCACTACCCTACCTGGTATGCAGGAGGTCATGGGTTCGATCCTGAGCCTGATGCCTGTATATTCGGAGTTTGCATCTTCTCCCCGTGATCGTGTGGATTTTTGGCCAGGTCCTCCAGTTTGTCCCTCCACATTTAGAAGAATGCGTCTAGAGTGTTTGGCTGCTATACATTTCCACGTGATAAGCCAATTCACTCGGCTATCAAAAGAGCCGCATAGCTCAGGGGGCCTTAGCTAGTAAAACAATGTTCGTGGGTGATTTGATTGTTCGTTGAAGTAAAGCATCCGTCAGAATGTTCTTGCAGTATACACCATGCTTTATTTAACCTTGTGAGCCACGTCCAAGCGGGACATCCAGGAATGGGAAGGTGTTGTCCTCCTCCACTTTCATGGTGAACTAAATGGCTGGATGTTGTGAGTTTAGGTGGTCTATAAATGTATTGTCTCTGCCATGAAGCCAGACATGTCATGCAAATAAATAAACTAATGAGATGGTTTAAGGACACTCGATGCCAATGCGTGTTGTGTTTTAAAGTGTATAGAGTGAGGGAAAAAAGTATTTGATCCCCTGCTGATTTTGTACGTTTGCCCACTGACAAATAAATTATCAGTCTATAATTTTAATGGTAGGTTTATTTGAACAGTGAGAGACAGAATAACAACAACAAAATTCCTGAAAAACGCATGTCAAAAATGTTATAAATTGATTTGCATTTTAATGAGGGAAATAGGTATTTGACCCCCTCTCAATCAGAAATATTTCTGGCTCCCAGGTGTCTTTTATACAGGTAACGAGCTGAGATTAGGAGCACACTCTTAAAGGGAGTGCTCCTAATCTCAGCTTATTACCTGTATAAAAGACACCTGTCCACAGAAGCAATCAATCAATCAGATTCCAAACTCTCCACCATGGCCAAGACCAAAGAGCTCTCCAAGGATGTCAGGGACAAGATTGTAGACCTACACAAGGCTGGAATGGGCTACAAGACCATTGCCAAGCAGCTTGGTGAGAATGTGACAACAGTTGGTGCTATTATTCGCAAATGGAAGAAACACAACAGAACTGTCAATCTCCCTCAGCCTAGGGCTCCATGCAAGATCTCACCTCGTGGAGTTGCAATGATCATGAGAACGGTGAGGAATCAGCCCAGAACTACACGGGAGGATCTTGTCAATGATCTCAAGGCAGCTGGGACCATAGTCACCAAGAAAACAATTGGTAACACACTACGCCGTGGAGAATTGAAATCTGGCAGTGCCTGCAAGGTCCCCCTGCTCAAGAAAGCACATATACATGCCCGTCTGAAGTTTGCCAATGAACATCTGAATTATTCAGAGGGCAACTGAGTGAAAGAGTTGTGGTCAGATGAGACCAAAATGGAGCTCTTTGGCATCAACTCAAATATGGAGGTGGAAACATTATGCTTTGGGGGTGTTTTTTCTGCTAAGGGGATGGGACAACTTCACCGCATTAAAGGGACGATGGACGGGGCCATGTACCGTCAAATCTTGGGTGAGAACCTCCTTCCTTCAGCCAGGGAATTGAAAATGGGTCGTGGATGGGTATTCCAGCATGACAATGACCCAAAACACACGGCCAAGGCAACAAAGGAGTGGCTCAAGAAGAAGCACATTAAGGTCCTGGAGTGGCCTAGCCAGTCTCCAGACCTTAATCCCATAGAAAATCTGTGGAGGGAGCTGAAGGTTCGAGTTGCCAAACGCCAGCCTCGAAACCTTAATGAGTTGGAGAATATCTGCAAAGAGGAGTGGGACAAAATCCCTCCTGATAGTGTGCAAACCTGGTGGCCAACTACAAGAAACGTCTGACCTCTGTGATTGCCCACAAGGGTTTTGCCACCAAGTACTAAGTCATGTTTTTCAGAGGGATCAAATACTTATTTCCCTCATTAAAATGCAAATCAATTTATAACATTTTTGACATGCGTTTTTCTGGATTTTTGTTGTTGTTATTCTGTCTCTCACTGTTCAAATAAACCTACCATTAAAATTATAGACTGATCATTTCTTTGTCAGTGGGCAAACGTACAAAATCAGCAGGGGATCAAATACTTTTTTTCCCTCACTGTATGTAGAGATGAGCAATTACTGGGGATAAAGGAAAGAGCATTGCAGCTCCATCTATTTATTTGTTAAAGTATTTGATTAAACCCAAAGCTTCTAATCCACCGAGTCTTTATGGATTACCAAAAATACATGAACCTGATATCCCACTTACACCAACCGTGAGTACAACATGTGTAGATACATATAAGTCAGCAGAATACATAATCAAACACAATTTCATTTAGAATGATTAATTCTCCCTAATTTCAATTGACATAATTAAATACATAAAACTAAATGGAAATTATTTTCTTATTAGCTTTGACATAATATCCATGTTTACTGAAGTCCCGATTCGTGAAACTATTAAAATATTGAACAAGGAAATTAACAAAGGTTTAATAAAAAATATCCTACAATTAACCGAAAATTGTCTAATATGTACCTATTTTCTCTGGGCAAAATAATTGTAATTACATGCTGGATGTAATCTCCAGGTAAATATCGTATGTTAAATTGTCAAAATGTTGCTTACCTTTTAAGATTCCGTTTTTTTCTAATAAACCACATACATTGTCTTCTTTGCCAACGTGCCAACTTGATTTGAATTGCTTTGTCAGGTGGTGGAGGGTTCTAGTAAAAACAATGGCATTATAACTAGACAATTTAACCCAAACTAAACTGATTATGAATCAATATTGGTCGTTAGAGCGTAGTATAAAATCTGGATGAGAAATGCAATTTCAGATGATCTGGACATAAACATGGTTCCAGATTGAGACAAATGTGTTCTGTCACCGGAATAGGAATGCCACCTTCTTGATACCAGTGCCATGCTTTTTCTACAAAAAGTAGCATCGGGTGATGTCACTTTATTAGAATTAAGAAGTACTCAATTAATAGCGAAATATTATTTTTAAAAATTTGAAAATAGAACATTTACATTGAAGGCTTAAGCCCTTATATATAAAGTGGATACATTATTTTCAAATGTTGTACTCCGCACCTAGTTACGAATACCACTGCATCATATATCACTGTACTATATACCATTTTAATTAGTTGACATTTGAAATCACATTTTTTTCGTGGTGTGATTAGACCGAACATACCTACACATTCATCTCTATGTTTTACTAGATCAGAGGTACAGATATGTGATGAAAACATGGCTTAACGGATTTAAGAGTAATATACAATTTTAAAGCAAAAGCATATATCCATAGTAAAAAACCATGAAACACAACATTCTCACAAAAATAACGAGAAGCCTCACAGGCAAAACCAAATTCATAATGACGACTTTGTGGACTTCAAAGGATTATTATTTTGAGTCCCTGTTCTTTGATGCCTTCAAACATCTGTTGCGATACATTCTTTCCTAAAAGAAGTGGCACTTTTTTGCTGGAAGGGACAGTTGTGTGCTTTAGCTCAATTAGCTCACATTTTAAATGGTGAAACATGATTTCATCGTAAAAAGTTAATATTTTGAAACTTTACTTTTTTTTAAATGTAAAACGAAAATTGTTACGACTCAAGGTCATTCATTCTCACTAAACTATTAAACTAACAAACTAATCTAACAATGCTGTACAATTCATCAAAGACAGACACATCTACAGTTAAATTATTGAAATCCCATCTTTGTATTTGTGAAGGACCAAACAAAAATTCACTTACTTGGCAATCATTTCGATCAAAATGTTAATTTAAAATAAATCGGTACAGTAGTATGAAGTCTCTGTGTGTGTTCTATCTCTCTCTCTCTGCTTGTGTGTCTGTCTTTGTGTCTCCCTGTCTGTGTTTTGTCCTTCTCTCAAATTTAGCAATCTTTGGAAGAACGTTAATCAACCAGGTGGGGTGTTGACTTTTGTGTTGGCCGACTCTCTGTGTTGTATTGCATTATATTTCTGAGTGTACTATGTTTCCTTTTTCTCATTCATTCGTACCTGATTATGGTTGCGTGTGTTGCAATCGAATCGTCGTATTCTATAAGCAATTAATTAATTAATTTTTGCCGAAAGAACCAAAGAGTAATTCCTGCAGTCACGAAAGCTTCGAATCTAGCTTTATACGAAGTTTCCATGTACGAACAAACAAGGCCGTAACTATAATATATATTGGGGGGACACATCCCCCCCCCCCCCATATTCAAATATGCTCATGGTTGTACTTTATCGATCCCTAATCTCTGCCATTACATACAATGAAACAAGAAATGGTAAAAAAGTTAAAACAGAGCAATGTAATACAATGTAATACAATTAGACATTATTGTAAAACAAATAAAAAGTCCATCCCATGTGTTAGTGAATTTTTAAATATTTTCGGCAGGAAATGAGTTTTCAAATGTAGATATTTTTCTGGGTTGGGACCCCCAGACACCCTGGAAGATTTGGTCCCCCCCAATGTTGACTCCATGGCTACGGCCTTGCGGACGAAGATATAGGAATGCATCTACTTTGTACATCGAGATATTACTGTACTATGATAGTGCATGGATGTGGGTGATCACCATGGGCAAAGCAAGTTGGCGTAGGGCATGCAGGTGCTACGTGGTGGGCAGCAGAGGGGCAGTGTCGCCAAATACAGAGTGACCCAAAAGTCAGGACTCATAGGGTTGTTTGTTATGTTTTTTAACACTGGCATTCAGACATTTACATTTTGTATTCTTTAAGTTAATATTTGATCTGTTATCATTGTTAATATTTAAAAAAAAATCTTCCTTTTCAGATGACATTTAAACTTGGAAAGAAAAAAGCGAACGAATCCAAATAGTTTGTATGTGCTGTATCCTGCATAAAAAAAGTCCAAAGGGAATTCATGCATCATACATTCATGTTCATGGAAGTCAGTTTGAAAATTGTATTTAAATAAATGCATTTTTGTTTATCACCTTGTGCATTGTTGCACCATTAATCTGGCTCCTCCATCTCTGCTTCCTGCCTCCACGAACCTGCAGTGAGACGAGTGTGGTGGTCAGTTCCAGTATCGCCCACAAACCAGCGTGCCAAGGAGAGGCCCTCACACGAAAGTGAATTGACAAACGGCCTGGATATACACAGCCAGTCATAGGGAATTCTCATTTCCAACATCACCTTGCATGTTTAGCCGTTCAAACGTTATCCTTGGAAGAAAAATAAACTTCAAGCACAAAACATGGCCATGCTATGAGAGGCTATTCAACACCAGGCACGAGACAGGATACAATATTACACACTGCCCACTAGATAAGCAACACTTGTATCCAAATGTCGGTAGCTTTTAGAAACTGGTTGTGCTTCTCTTCGAATAATTAATAGCTATCGTAATCGAACTTGGCAGCTGAGTAACCAAAGTGAGAACACATTCAGCACCAGAACAGTTGAGCAACTTTAGTCAGCAATTATAGTGCCTGCAGCCCAAGCTGTCTCAACACTGTGTACGAGCCCATCTCGCAACCCCAAAAAAACTGGAGGCATTGTGCACATGCACATATTGTAAATGAATTAACTCAACAATAAATACCCTGGGACATCTTTCACAAGACTGGAACATCGCTCGCCATCGTCAGTGCCCAAATGCTCTCGGTAACTAGGGTTAGGGTTACCGAGGGCACTACTAGGTAACTAGGGTAACCAAGGGCATTCGCGTAAACGACATTGACAAACACGGCACATTCAGAGCATGTGCCTCGTAGGTGAATTGTCAACGTGAAAATCACTGGCCATATTTCATGCCTCATGTTCATTGGAGGAAACAAAATTGCGTCAACTTCTGTTCCTCGATTAAAGTCAAAGTCTTTTCCTGCTCTAGGGAGCATTTAGGCAGTGCTCATCTCCTGTTTACAGGCCTGAGCCAGTTGCGAGAATTCCACATTCCTATGGACAACCACTGTTGACTTCCTCACAAAGTGGTATTCATTTTGTTGACCCAAGAAAATATGATGAGCAGAGATATGACTGAATACAAAATTAAATATCAAATTAAATCACCAAAAATTAACATGTAATTACCCAAAGTACAATCGTTAATCTTCAACACAGCTGGATGGGCATTAGAGGATGCAAATTGGCAGCACGTTTTCCACATTGTTTAAATATGAGGCGTTATTATACAGTAGTTGCGGAATATTGACGTCTGATCGCTCCCCACGCATGAAAGGGAGCTTTTCAAAACTCAGGTGGTAATCATGACTCACCACTTCCCACATTTTGACATTCACCAACCTTCTTTTCAAATTAAAATTAGGTAATTATACCCTACGTATACCTGATGCTTATTAAATACGTCCCACGCGATGTAGCAAAAACTGATTTTAAATTACAACATAGACCGTTTGTAAGTGCGTTGTGGTGGCACAGTGGTTAGCTTTGTGCTATGAACCGGGCTACCTAAGTTCGATTCCCGACCACGGCTATGGCAAGTTATGTCTGAACGAGCTTTGGACCTCCCCTTCATTGATTCAGCCATAAATGAGTGCCTGGTGTGGTGCATAAACATCGGCACTGGGGGGAGGGTGGCCTAGCATAACACTACCCACATTACCACTTTCTCATGTGCCATGTCATCCTTAAAAGATGCTTGCTAACGTCACTTTCCGCAGCAGTCTATTTGATATGTATGGAGCATAACGTCATAGAGAGCACCGATTCAAGTTAAGATATCTGACGATTGGTGTTTACCAATGATGTGAGGTGGAGGCCCTTCCACTGCAGTGGATGTCAGTCCCGAGTATGAAATTACCAAAATGCATAGCGCAGGAAAAAGCCTGCATGAATATTTAAGGCACAAGTGTTGGTGAGTTTTCTAATGCTGAACCTCAATTATGCAATATTTGAAATTTGAAGATGATCATTTAACACCACCCCCAGATGAAGTTGATGAGACTACAGGCAACAAGCTCTAGTAACAAATGTCCCGGTTTGGCCAGGACAGTCCAAGTTTCAGAGACTGTCTTGGCGTCCCAAGCATTTGTGAAAATTGGGATTTTGTCGCAGTACAAAATTGTTCTGGCTTTACGCTTCACTGAGGGCAAAGGCAATTTGAGCAGTGGGCAAGGTAGACAAAGCAAAAACAAATAAAGAGTCGATTCCCTTAATCAAGAATCGGTTCCCTTAAAAATTGTGACAAAATTCGTCAATGCTTTGATCCAGTGAACATTATAAGTGCTCAGGAGTCAACGCCGAACACAACCACAGTAAGCTCTATGACAAAAATGGCTTCGGGGAACACGCTACTAGTACCCAGCGTGCTCTGTCAAAGAGTGCACAGCAATATGGTAATACTGACAGCACGTATGATACCAAGTTTGAGCTATGCCCCGAGTTATAAGATCACGCCGGCAATGCAGTCCATGTTGACTGTTTACAGAAATAATTGCTGTAGATGCTGCGATTCCAAGTGAGAGAGGCAAGTGGATGCAGGAGTCAGTAAGGAGAGAGGAGATTAACAAAATTTGACAATAGCCACCGAACGACTGTTTATTGAGTTACGGTGAATTATTATTGACAACATGTCTAGACAAGAGGGCACACATGTCAAGGCCTCTGGGATAATTGGAGCAGAGGGGTTTTTGGCAAGGGAAGAGACCCCAGCTGAGGCCGGCACGGCCACGTTGTTCATTGTGTGCAAGCTACGGAAAAGCACGCGCATGTAGGAAAATAACTTTTGTGAAAAATTTGACACGTTGTTGTTGCCTTCCTTTCGTGGTTTTGGTGTAGTTTTATTTTACGAAGGACCAGACCAAACAAGTCAAATTATATGAAAGGATGCTGCGTGCATGGCTGCACGTCAATAATGGGAAGAAATTGTGTTTGTATGTTCATAGAAATTTATTTTTGCAAGCCGTGAATGGAGATTTAATACACTGAATAAACCATAATAACTCGTGCAACATTTCTTTCTGTTAATGAAAATCTGTGTCCAATATTAGTGCTTCCTATTGGCTACAAAATACATGTTCCATATGTATACTTACTTACACAATACATAGTGCTACATGCACATTCATCATAATTTACACTTTTCAAGCGCATTTCACCCAGAGGTTGCAAGGCGCTGCTATGACCCCCCCCCCCCCCACATTCCTAAAACATATAACCAAAATAATCAGGAGAAAAGGCCTTGAAAAAAAAACATTCTTAAGGCAGGATTTAAATAAAGCGAGGAACTCAACAGGGTCGAATATTCGATGGAAGTGAATTCTACAGCTTGGGGACACCATGGGAAAAGCCACTGGGTCACCCATTGAACAGAGGTGGCGACCTCAGCACACGCAATAGCCCACACTCAGACGACCGAAAAACTCACGTTGTGACATACGTGTGGAGGAGGTCACGGATGTACAGTAAGCGAGAAGTAGGATCTTGAACTCCAATCGGAACCTGACCGGTAACCAATGGAAAGACTCAAGTACAGGAGTAATGTGCTCAGTAACTGGTGTTCGAGTAAGAACTCTGGCAGCTGCATTCTGCACGTACTGGAGGCGGTTTGCAAAAATATGTGTGAAAAGACAAACGCGTGGACTAGCTTTTTTAATGTCCAATAACGAGAGAATGGGGTGCAATCTGACTATTTCTGAGATAAAAGAAGGCAGCCTTAATAACCTTGTTAATGTGCACTTCGAAGGTTCGTGAGAGATCAAGGACAACACCAAGGTTGCAAACTGTCTCGGCAGCACCGACATCGTGGCCATCAATTAACACACTGACCGAGCCAGCCTTAGACAATTGATGATGGGACCCAAAAAGCAGCACCTGTCTTATCAGCTTTTAACTGAAGAAAGTGAGATTGCATCTAAGCCGAAATGGTCACAAGAGAAAATGACACCCAAGATGCTGCATTGAGGGAGGATTCAATGTTGAAGTAAATTTGAGCTTCATCAGCATAACAATGAAAATACAGTCCAAGTTGGTATATGATATGGCCAAGTAGGACCATATATATGCAGAACAAAAGTGGGCTTCGGACTGAACCCTGGGGAACACCAATGGAAAGAGAACATGTGTCTAAATGTATCCCTCCCAGGGTGACAAACTGTTTACATTCAGATAAATATGAAGTAAACCAGTGCTAAACAGTGCCGGAAACCAATCTAGATTTGAAGTTTTCGTGACTGCAGGGATCCATACTTATTGGTTCTTTCGGTAAAGTCACGTAGGTATAAAATAAAATTAAATCACGACGTTTTGGGTGTAACACAAGCGTCCGTCATCAGGTGGGACAACCACAGCAAGAAATAATTGCGGAAGTGGGCAAAAGGGCTGCTGTAACAAGAGGCAATATAGGTAAGAGAGGGGGGAGGAGCCAGGGAGGAGAGATAGAGATGGAGGTGTGGGGTAGGGGGAGTGAAGCATTGCTAGAGGGATTAGGAAAAGAGCGAGCATGGCAAAATGCCGGGGGGGGGGGGGGGAAGTGAGCGGGGCTGGGAGTGGGAGGCTGAAGAGAGGGGGGAGGAGCCAAGGAGGAGAGATAGAGAGGGGGATGTGGGGTAGGGGGAGTGGGAGTGGAGCGCTGCTCGAGGGATTAGGAAGAGGGCAAGCATGGAAAAATTCCAAGAGGCGGGGGGAAATGAGCGGGGCTGGGAGTGGGAGGCTGAAGAAACTGGAGATGCTGATATGAAGGCAACACCATAAAGTAGTTAAGGTTTTACCTGCTTAATAACATCCTTCCAATGATTGCTCAATTTGTATCCATCTTCTCGGTTGAAGTTATGTTTATATATCTGGATGGCTTCATGAACAAACCTTTGATAGTAGCCGAAGGTTTGCAGAGTACCTTGGTCTTGGAAAAAACAATATCATGAGAGCCCACAGCGTTATAGCAATGGTCAGCCACGGCAGAGGTATTGGTTCTGCCGTGCTTCAGATCTGACTTGTGCTCGCGGACACGGTCCGAGATATGTCGTTTCGTTTCCTCAATGTAACACCCACCACTGGTGCAACTTAGTATGTAGACTCCAGGATATAGCATGTCAGGAATGACATCCTTCACAGATGGGATTAGATCGTGGATTTTGTGTACTGTACTGAATCAGACCTGGATCTTGTGTTTGTTTAAGATTTTGGAAATATTTTTGGTAATGCCTGCTATGTATGGTAACGTGATGGTTTTGATCGGCGTCTCAGGGGGTTGTTTTTCCATGGTTGGAGAAACAGCTTTCCGAGTACCAATTCATCTTGAGGGTCTGGTGTTGTATATGTAGGTTATGAATATTTGATGAAAATAAGAAAAATTTAATGAAATTTTGAAAGTTGTGTAATTAACCTAAAGTATGTTAATTGATGTAATTATGGGCATAAATTATGCTAATTAAGAGATAATCGTATTCATTTATGCAAGTGTGTGTTTATGCTAATGTAAGCCATTATGATAATTAGGCCCCGCCTCGTTGACGAGGGTCGGTTATCAATCGGGATAATGCAATTAATCGTATGAAGTTATGCAGGTGCTGTGAGCATGCCAGAGTCAACTCGGCTTCGTTGTTTAACTTCATATAATCGATCAGTATAATACAATTATTCTCGCTTTAACATTTACTGAGTGTATGTGTATTTATGTCAGGTCTCCAGATTCAGATCTCAACGCAGGATACAGCTCTTATGCATGAAATTTCGGAAATAAACACACAACCACTTCTGCGTTAATCAATTTTATTTTCTAACTAAACTTTAACTCTAGAAGATGCAACTCTCGGCTTGGAATTTCAACACAATGTCAACACAGTATCATCAACGACAGCGTTGTTTCACTTTGACAACGGCACATGTGACCCATTCCACCACGTAACGCGAGCTCAGTTGGTGAGAGAGAGAGAAAGTCGTTAAAACATACAGGCACGCTATTCTAACAAAAACCTATATACTCTATTGTGAATGATTATACTTGAATTGCCCACGCAGTACTGCACTCATTATTGATCAGATGCAACCCTTAATGCAATTCTTTTCACATTGCTAACAGGGCAGCAGGCCGATTGATTATTATGCAACGATATTCATATAACAAGGCAATTGAACAATTATTATTTCCCAAAAGCACAAATATCGGTCAATAGATTTGTCATGTTCATTCATGGATACATCTGCAAGATTATGCAATTTAAAAAAACGAACGACTCAAATACTTCTAAGTGACCATATCCACGTAACTCAATGGGCCGCAATGTTCTTCGTTATCAGCTAATAGTTGACGCACTTATCATGAGTCTTCTTGTATGTATTAATGTGTGAGTGTTGTTGATCTTCTTGCGTTAAGCAAACGCCGAGGTTGGGCATCCCTTATCAAAAATGTGTTTGTTCCCTGCGGAGCGTTGGGGGGGTGTGAGGATGTGTGTATCATACGGACAGCATGGCACTCCCTCTTTCACACGGGCGGCCACAGTTTCTGTCCACAGCTGGCTGGAAGAGTCGTCACGACGCTCGCCGTCGGTGCGCGATGATCCGTCGTCAGATAACGCCCGCAGCCCGTCCGCTGGTCGCCGTTCCTCAATCGTGTCTTGGTTACCAGCTGGTGCTGGCCGGTGTGAGTGTGAGTCGAGCCCACAGCGCTCTCGATGGCGCTGACACTCTCGCTCACGGGCGGCTGGTCAGGCTCTTTCCGCTGCTGGATGACTGCGCTCTCTCTGTGGAGATGCCCGAACGCGCTCTCTCTGGTTCGCTGACAGCAGGCTCTTTCCGCTGCTGGATGGGCCAAGTCGGCACACGCTTGGCCGCTGGCAGCAGGCGCTCTTGCTGATTCGTGCAGGTCACGCAGCAGCTGGAAGCTGACACTCGATGTAGAAATAAGGGTCTTTAAGCGATACTTTGCCTTTCAGCTCTGAACTCACACTCGTTGATACATTGCCACTCGGCGAGCCTCGCCATTCTCAGTTGATCGCGGGGCCACCCCAGGCCTGCCGCGCGCCGCACTCTTCTGCAGCTCGCCGGGCTGACAACTTGTTGAACTCGCTGTTCCTTGTTGAACTGGTTTGTCGAGATGATGGTTGCACTGTTATATTCGAACAAAAAATCTCCGCTCTGCGCCCCGATCTGAGGGGCGGGGAGGTGGTGTCGCTGCAGTGTACAGAAAGGACATTAAAACATCCACCATCTCCATCCCTGCTGTTCAGTCCTTTGAACACATCACTTTCAAACTCTCTGGTCCCACTCCTCTGGTCACTGCCATAAACTACCGACCCCCCCAAACCAAATTCTTCCTTTCTCTCTAACTTTTCTTACTTTTTAACTCAGTTATCTGCCATCTCACCTTCTGTTCTGCTCCTGGGAGATTTCAACATCTACATTGACACTGACCGTACATTTGCTACTGAATTCCTGGAACTGCTACACTGCTTTAATTTCACCCAACATGTCAACTTTCCAACCCACAGCCGTGGTCACATTTTGGATCTGGTCTGCTCTACTGGTCTCACCATACCGCTCCTCGAGTCCCACAACCTCAACATCTCGGACCACCTCGCAATCACCATGAACATTGATCTTCCCATTTCTACAACCAAGGACAAAAGGACAAATTATTTCAGAAATCTTAAATCCATCTCTAGTCCTGCCCTTTAAGCCTCTCTTGCCAGCAAAATATCCTCCTCCCCCCACCCGAGACTGAAAACCCTTCCGACCTCACCAACTACTACAATTAAACACTTTCCACCAGTCTCGATCATCTGGCTCCCATCATAACAAAAACTGTCTCATTCACTCACTCTGCTCCCTGGTACACTTCTATTCTGCACAAAATGAAATCCCGTAAGCGTCAGCTTGAAAGGCTCCATAAGAAAACTGGTTTAACTGTTCATCTACAAGCTTACACAGATTACCTTCAGCAGTATAAGGAAGCTCTTAACACTACCCGGTCCACCTACTACTCACACCTCATACATTCTGGTTCTACCAACCCAAAGGCTCTTTTCTACACAGTAAATAAACTTCTCAAAGCCAGTGACAATATCGTCAACTCATTCACAACTGATAAATGCAACACCTTTCTATCATTCTTTCAGACCAAAATTGACACCATTTACACCAATCTGTCCTCTTCTTCTGCTACCACTGTCTGCTCTGTCATTCTATCATTTGTTTCGCCCCACCTCACCTCTCAGCCACTGTCTCAGTTCTCCCCAGTGTGGCCGGGGGAGCTGTCTAAAATCTTGACAGGGATGAAAACATCAACATGTGTCCTCGACCCCATCCCATCCCACCTCATCAAAGACTGTTTACCAGCTATCTCCACACTCATCACAAAAATAATTAACTCCTCTCTCAGCTCTGGCTCAATCCCACGTTCACTCAAACTGGCTGCTGTCACCCCCATTCTCAAAAAACCTGGACTTGACCCCAACATTATGTCAAACTTTCGGCCCATTTCCAATCTCCCCTTTCTGTCGAATATACTGGAACGCACTGTCGCCAAACAAGTCAAAACCCACCTCTCCTCAAATGACCTGTTCGAACCATTTCAATCCGGCTTCCGTTCACAACACAGCACTGAAACAGCCCTCCTCAGAGTTACCAACGACATCCTCCTCTCCACAGACTCTGGTCACCTCAGCATCCTCATCCTCCCGGACCCCACTTCAGCTTTTGACACTATCAACCACACCATTCTTCTCTCTCGCCTCAAATCTACCCTCAACATCACTGGCACCGCCCTCTCCTGGCTCCAATCTTATCTCACCGACAGACAACAGTTCATCCACATCAACAACTGCACCTCCTCCACCGCTCCGTTGTCCCAAGGTGTCCTCCAGGGCTCGGTGCTTGGTCCTTTGCTCTTCATACTACACCTGCTTCCCCTTGGCAACGTCATTCGCTACCATGGTCTTAACTTTCACTGCTATGCCGATGATGTCCAGCTCTACATCTCCACCAAATCCATCACCTCCGCCACCCACTCCACTCTCTCTAACTGCCTCGCTGACATTAAATCGTGGATGCACACTAATTTCCTTAAACTTAACTGCGACAAAACAGATATGATCATCATCGGTCCCAAATCAATCACTAAATGCATTCGCAGTTTCTCCGTCACTGTCGACACCTACACCCTGTCTCCATCCCTCCAAAGTCGCAACCTTGGAGTCATTTCTGACAATAACCTCTCCTTTGAACACCACATAAAACAAATCACCAGAACTGCCTTTTTCACCTCAAAAACATCTCCAGACTTCGCCCATCACTCTCTTTCTCCGCTGCAGAAACCCTCATCCACGCCTTCATCACCTCCAGAATCGATTACTGCAACAGCATCCTATACGGCACCTCAACCAAAATATAAAATAAACTCCAGAACATCCAGAACTCTGCTGCTCGTCTGCTCACTCACACCCGCACCGGTGACCACATTACCCCTGTCCTCCAGAACCTCCATTGGCTCCCGGTCCCACAACAAATTCAATTCAAAATCCTCCTCCTCACACATAAAGCCCTTCATGACCAGGCCCCTTCCTACCTCACTGACCTGCTCCACTGCCACAACCCATCCCGTAGCCTTCGCTCATCTGACGCCAACCTCCTGACTCCACCTCCCAGGACCAAGCATCGAACCTGGGGCTACAGAGCCTTCTCTATAGCTGCCCCCTCACTTTGGAACTCTCTCCCAAAACAAATCCGTGACTGCACCGACCTTCCAGCGTTCAAATCATTGACTAAAACTCACCTTTTAAAAATTGCTTTTAATGTTTAGCTAAGTTTGATGTGTTTAAAGTGTTTTTTACCATTTGATGTTGTTTTTGCTGCTTTTATGATTTTATGTAAAGTGTCTTTGAGTATTCAGAAAAGCGCTCACAAACAAAATGCATTATTATTTTATCCAGTGAAGCCCTCACTTATTTTTACAAGGTAGCAGTGACCTTCATTAAATGGCTGAATATTGATTTGCACTGCTGACTGGACTTGATCCGCAGACATCAACTATAACCACTTGCCTGACAAATCTCGTTAAAAAGTGTGGTCTTTCTCCCCTCATGAGCGATCAAATATAACAACACATTAAAAATTTACAAAACCCATTGTGGTGGTGGTGGTGATGGTGGAGATTTAAACAGTCATAAAATAATATTATGATACCACAGTGAACAGAATACAATACATTTCAAAACACAATAACATTTCCTAACGAACTTACATAGACTAGCTTTTAGTCTTTTCCCCGATTTGTATCCTCACTGTGTTATTGGCATCATGTCATTCAGAACTTTTGCACAGCAGAGCATGAATTTGGATCGCAAGAGCAGATATCACGTAACCATTTCTGACCTCTAATCCCCAAAAAGGGCCCACTTGCCCTGCAACAAATACATGTTTGTCAACCTATATTTTCAATTCTCAGTGTTGCAATTTACCAACATTCAGTGAAAACAATATTTAATATGGTGCTGCTTTTGTTCAGTAAACGGTGACTGAGATGAGACCATCGACTCGCTCCAATTGAGAACCCGGTTTAAACATCTAGGTGGCGAGGGTTAGTGGATTGCACAAATGTTACAAAACTCCTTTTCCATGGGCGTTGAGGTTGCCATACCCTGGCTTTCCAGGGGAAAACAGTACTGCAAACATGTGTACCCCACCTGTTCTGTCTATGTGCGGTAGTGTTTCCCCCTCGCACCTTTCGGTTTTCTCCGGGTGCTCCAGTTTTCTCCAACATACAAACGCTCGTTAACTGGCTGATACAATTTTAATATATAGAGGCCCATGAAGCTTGGCCAATTGTTGGGCACCGTCACATGGCGTGGCTGCTTTCCCCTCTTGTCTGTGGTTCCTAGCACTTCTGAGTCATTCTCTCTCCACGAGAGTCAGCAAATACTGTGCGCACTACAATTTTAAAAAATTATTTCCTAGAGTTATTTTGTTTTAGACAACATCTTCATCACCTTGCTTTACCTAGCGTACTTTTGTTTTTCTAGTCTTCACAATTACACTTTGGCACATTGACTTTGTATTCAGCTACTCCAAATCTTAGCAGTCTATGGGGTGTACACAGCCCCATGTCCCTTGTGACGGTTGCATTGATCGACAGAGCTTTTAAGATTGAAGTTCAAAGATCACTGCCTAACCCAGCACAGATACACATAAAAAGCCTCACACAGAGGAAGGAGACTTGGCTCCAGGCAAACTAAATAATCTCTGCAAGAAAAATGTGTACGAGTTGTATGCAGCTGCAAGCATGAACGTAACCACCCTGCTTCTTTCCAAATACAACTTCTTGCACGGAGAGAATATTCGTAATTCTGCCTGTTTCCACATGAAACACACGCTCTCACACACACACACACACTGTAAATATCTAATATACAAACAAACATGATTTTTCTCCTGGAAAAACTGATGGGAGAAGCCCTGTAAGCAAGCTCCAAAATACATATGCATACGGCACAGTATTTTACAAACTTGTACATGCCCAGGACCAAACATAATACCAAATTCATTCGAAACAATCCACGATCCATTGAGAAGGAATGCATTCATATCATTTTTTGTTTATCTATCAATGAATATAGTCTTTTCATATTTTTTTGCTGCCTTATGTAAACACGAGAAAAGCATGCTGAAGCTCGGTTTTTATAACCACAGAGTAATCGGATTTATGTACTGATGTGGATTCGGAAATGTTTTCCACTTTCCTTAGGTTAAGGATTTGCAGGGAACGTGGCATTTGTCCTACCTGTAAGATTTGTTTATTTTAAATATATAATCGGGTTTGCAATCAATGGCTTTTCTATCCCCATTCTACTAAAGCCACTTTCACACCTGCCCAGCACAGATGTACCCTGTGTTATTCACTGTACTCGCTGGATGCAGCAACATTTCTTGAAAAAGCAAATAAACTAAATCTCAAGGTACACCAGGTAGCTCAGCAGTCGCGGCACCGAGCCAGCACAGCTAAGGTCATGAGGTTTGAATCCAGATTTCGGCCAACTGTTTTTTCATGTTTTTATTGATAAAGGGCCGTCCATAAATGACGTCACAGACCTAGGGGGGGGAGGGGGGTCAGACATTTGTGACGATGTGTGACGAGGGGAGTTTGAAAAATGTGACGTCACATAAAAAAGCAACTTTAAATCCATATAAACCATATAATTCTTATAACAACACTAATTTTGATTAATTTTCATTATTAACTATTTCATTATTTATATTTACTGAGGTCACCTTTCATTTATTCCATGAAGGAGCATTTTGCTTCTCCATGGGAGAATGGAGAAGCATACATTTAGTAAAAAAAATAATGATTGTTATTCAACATTTTGATTCTAATGATTCTGCCAGGGCTTTTCATTCTGTGGAATGAATATGTCATTGTTATAATTGTACTCTCCATTTTGCTTCGTTCTACTACAAAGTTTCAAGCATTTATTTGATAGTTATAATTACTTTTAATATTTTATAATTATAAGAGAATTTCAATATAATATTCTGAACATCTGCAGTTTTAGTTAGATGTTGAATATTTTCAAGTGAATTTTATGATAAATTTCAGCTTTCCAATGCCTCCTTTTTAATACATGTTTTCTCTTACAACATCAGAGTGCAGCGCCACATTAAATACGCACTACAATAACAATAGTTTAAAGTGATTTGAAGCATGTTTTATTTTCAAAATGGAATTATGGTTTGGGGGGGGGCAGAGCTTTGTGACGTCATATTTGAGGGGGGTATGACTTTTTGTGACGCCGTGTGACGAGGGGGGGGGGACAAAAATCGTCAAAAATCGCGTGACGTCATTTATGGACGGCCCCTAATCAACACGAGCCCAGTACAAAGCACCAATCACAGTTACCCGGGACCGGCGTGCCTGGGCCCACCAAATGAGGAAAATCAGGGTATCTGCCTCAGCCAGGGTCAAGCCAACTGTGTTTAAACTGTGCTCTCATGTTTAGTGAGGTAATTGTCTTAGCCCGATGCACAAATACGAAGGAGACATAACATCAGTACACTCCGCTACTCCTGACGTGGTTATCTGGCTTGACCACCTGAATGTGAAATGCATCTACATCAGCCGTATGAAACAAGAAGTAGGGGATTGTCTACATTAAATAACTTTTTCACTTAACTTGGCAAAAATTCCAGCTCGAATTACTACAACATATGGTGTGACTGTCATGTGGCAAACATCTCAACTGTATGGGGCTTGTAAAAGTTCAGCACCCCCGAGTGTGGATACGTGGTCACTTGAAGGGTTCTCACAAGTAGTTCAATGATATCTCCTTCTGCGAGCCATTTTCTAATAAGGGTAATACATTGGTCTGCATGAGTTTTCAATGAACACAATCTCATGGCATGGTGCTGAGAGCACAATTGGAATAAGATTATTCTTTCGGTCTTTCGGTAAAGTCACGTAGATGGTTCAAAGAAAATAACAACAAAAAACTACGACGTTTCGATCACAACACAAGCGATCGTCATCAGGACCGCCTGTGTTGTGATCGAAACGTCGTAGTTTTTTTCCTATTTTCTTTGAACCTATCTACGTGACTTTACCGAAAGACCCAAAGAATATGAATTCCTGCAGTCACGAAAGCTTTAAGTCAAGATGGAATAAGACTAGTCAAAAAGTCAACGTGAGTTCTTGCTCAAATTAGCATAGAGGTATTGCTTATCTCCTTGTTTCAGCTACGACCATGTGCTGTAAATTCTGCATTCTTATGGCAGGGGCGAGTCTATCCATTGGACAACCACCATTAACTCCCCCACGAAGTAGTATTTTTTCTCTCGACCTCAGAGGGATATTGAGCTGAGTCAACCCCCGACCAGGAGTTTAACTGACAACCTTCCGATTGCGAGGCAACCGCTCAACCGATGAGCAACCTGGCCGGATTCACGTAAGACTCATGGAAACTCAAAATAAAACAACAAAATCTCATACACGTGGAGATAAATGTAATGTATTGAGAACTGATGCATTTCGTGATGCAGGTTGTAGAGAATGTTAGACTAATTTGGACCAAAGACAAAATGAGTTTAATGACCTGTAATGATCTAAAATAACGTCACCACTTTATGTTATACCAGAGTAGAATTCAATCACAGTATTTTAACGAATTAAATTTCAACAAATGTTTTCAACGATTGCTAATTAACAGCAACCCAAGTGTTGTGATCGCGGACATTCTCCAAATATATTTACGACCTCGTGTTGGCGATCACTGTGATGGTGACGCGCACCCACGAGCACCTTTCTCGTGCAAGACGTCGTTGTGAGTTGTTTTTTTTTGCTTCCGATGTAAAACTATAGTCATTTGGGTCACGGAAATAACTTGTAAATAAGAATGTCAACGACGCCGCGACTTAATGCGCATTATTACCGCCAACAATGAGAGTAAACAAGGCGAAAGATCCCTTTTATGACAAAGCTTGCGTCGACACAAAACCTTCTGGCAAGGCCAAGTCCCACAGCAGATAAATGAATTGGTTCCTGCTCTTAACACAGCAAGCCATTTCAGTTAGATCAAACGTTTCCCTCCCGATGTATGTTCCCTGGGCGAGCTAGGTGGCAGGAATGTCAGGGTTAAGGTGTACGCGTGTCCACTGTACCGTCCTCAATGTGTCAGTCCTCGGTTCAGCAAACCATTGTTCGGTTTAACACGTAGGCTTTCGCGACCAATATCATCCATAATGCAGGGGTTTTTTTGGGTTAGATCACGTCAATATAAATGTGTCGTTAAACCCGCCACCACCCGACACAGCCAATTAGTAAGGTTTGTCACGTAAACCGGAATCATCAGGTATGGCTGCCGCCTGATGATGGCGGTTGTAATTACTAGCGAAACGTCGTACTCAGATTACAAATGTTTAATACGTAGGCTTTCGCGACCAATATCATCCATAATAGAGGGTTTTTTGAGTTAGATCGCGTAAATATATCAAATGTGTCGTTAAAACCCGCCACCACCCGACACAGCCAACGAGTAAGGGTTATCATGTGAACAGAACGTGACAATTCGACGGATAATAATCCACGAGCACATGTATATATTTACACGATCTATAAATGTTGTGGATTTGCTCTCCAACACACCGGTGTGCTGTACTAGTAACGAATTGGCGATGTAACAACAACAAAAAAGCTGTATTATAAACCAGTGTTCAATGTTTAATGACAGCGCCACATCATAGCAGTGGTAAACATCGACTTAATAACGTATGTTGCAACCCCGGCTGCCGATGTTGAGAACTGCAGGAGATCTTGTGCAGGTCGTGGGGATTGCTACAGCCCATACCTTATCACGCTAGTCAGTGCGAGTTAGTGACTATTGGAAGCATTCACGTATAGTATTCTCTGCTGCCCACCACATATCCCTGCTTATCCAGGTTGATTGCCCGTCCAACTACATTCCAGGCTGAATTTCCTGCTTAGCTTCCGAGATCCGATGTGACCTGGCACATTGAGTAATTTGAAGGGAGGCGAGTAAAGGCTGCTTCAGGTTAGGGATCTTGGCGGCATATTATAATCAATGCATAAATAATAATATGAGTCATTAACATAATTATCATCGGTCAGCAAAAAGGGCCACTAAGCAACACCCTCAAACAACCTCTGCTCCGCTTCATGGGAGGGTAACTAAAATAAACTTTTTGTATTTTACCGGGTAAGGCCCACTGAGCTATATAGCTCTCTTTCAGAAGCAACCGGGCCACGAAGTCGCAAATCATGTAGTAAATTTCATGTTGCTTCTAAATGTGCAGAGAAAAAAAACGGAGGACCCGGAGAAAAATCCACGCGACCACAGGGAGAGAGACACGCAAACTCCAAATATACAGGTGTCAGGTCGGGATGGAACCCACGGCCATCCTGTATACCAGGCGGGGTAGCGAACATCTCGCCACCGTAGCGCCCCGACTCCTTCTGCACTGCTGCTCATGAGGCCGTCCACAACTCCACCCCCCCCCCCCCCCCAGTCATCCGTGCAGTCGGCTCCCTGCCCCCGTTTGTACGTAAGTATGCTGAACTTCTTTCGCACCGTAATTACCCAACAGTGCTAAGCGGAGGTGCGGGACAATAAACTTTATGTCCAGGCTCCGGACCTTCCTCTGCTGCCCTGCCCATAGCTGCCCGTGGCCCTTTCGTTATCATGTCGCACACGTTCCCCCTTTTGTACCTTCAAGCTGCATATCGATGCCGTATATTAACCCAAATCGTATTGTTGTATAAATTACTTGCGTTGCTCACAATTACATTGGTAAATGCAACCATAAATAAACTTTACACATCTTCTTTGGTTATTTCGGTAAAGTCACGTAGAATGAGATTAAAATAATAAATTGATAAAATAAAATAACACAATAATATTCTCACGACGTTTCGGCCACAACACAAGCGGCCTTCATCAGGTGAAGGGACGAGACTGTCTGGAGGACAGCGCTGGAGACAGTCTCGTCCCTTCACCTGATGAAGGCCGCTTGTGTTGTGGCCGAAACGTCGTGAGAATATTATTGTGTTATTTTATTTTATCAATTTATTATTTTATTCTCATTCTACGTGACTTTACCGAAAGAACCAAAGAAGATGAATCCTTGCAGTCACGAAAGCTTTAAATCGAAACTTTACACAGCTATTATTTTATTTGAAGAGTTTGCGACTTTCTGTAATTCTGTTATTATTTCATTGCAACATACATACGTGTTTTTTTTTATCAGTTTTGTAATATATTAAAATTTGAACATGTGTGGTGCTCATTAGATCGACAAGGCAATTTAAATTTGCATTGCTGTTTTCATCATTGAGATTAATATACGCTGTCTAGTTACGTGACGGTACTATGCTAACTTTAATTTGGTACACAATGCTGTAATATACTGCACATTTTAACGTCGCATTTGCGCAATGTTTCGTAATATGCTCTACTACAATTGACGTCAACGCTGTATTTATTTTCATCAAACTATGTTCTGCAAATGTTTCAATCAAGAGATAAATTGTTATTTTGTTAGAACGTGGACAATAAATATCCGCAGGGAGGGGGGGGGGCTTACATTGGTTAAATTGGACATTGTAATTTATAGCAATGCACAGCAGGAAAATATGTAGAATATATTTTTTTGCCCCGATATTAATTTTATTGGAAGCTGTTGTGGTATAATGGTTATCACATTGGACTTACAATCCAGAGGGCACCAGTTCGATCTCCCAGCGTAGCAGATGAAATAATGGGGCAAATTTCAGGAAACGGTATCACCCTGCTGCTGCCCACCTAGCACATCAAGGTGAGTCGGCCGGGAGCTCACATGTGGTGGGGTAAAGCGTGGGTACTCCCACCTAGGCCAAAAATATCTTTAAGATGGGCTTTCTCGAGCTCCCTCTCGCGGAGATGCTACTGACAGCAGTGGTGTGAGCATTAGTTACAAGGCTGCACCTTTACCCATAACATTCATTACACATCGGTTCCTAAAAATCAAAACTGTTATTCTCAAACCCGCCAGTAAGAAGGGGCTGTAATAGTTATTGTCCAAGAGGGTGTATTTATTATGGAACATAATTGGTTAAACAGAAGTGCTGTTTGCAGGCCGTTAGTAAGTCCATCCAACGCGATGCACTTGAGATCCTAGTATGTGATTCAATTTGGGTATGTTTTAATAGACTTCACCGAATGATTAATTGATGTCACAAACCAGCATTGTGAAGGACTAAAGAGTCCCTTCCAGTGCTGGGTGAGCAGACGTATTTCTGCGGGGTCATCGACTGAGTCCATTCTTTTAACGATGTGATGCTTAGCTGCCTGAAGAGTTGGATTTAACGACAAACAAAGTTGTTTCTCACAAAGAGCAGCAGAAAGGCACAACGCCCATCACGCCTCACATGCGTGTCACATGACCACCACATTGCATGTACAAGGCTCTCATCCTATCTAATGAAAACTGCAAAAACAAGTAAATCACAATTACATGATGCTAGCGCCAGCTATTAAAAGTTTAGTTTTTTTTACTCCGCAGTGGAGAGATGTTATCACCCTCGCCTGGTATGCAGGAGGTTGTGAGTTCAATCCCAACCCTGACGCCTGTATATTTGGAGTTTGCGTGTTCTCCCCGCGGGCGCGTGGATTTTTCTCCAGGTCCTACAGTTTTGCCATGCACATTTAGAAACATGCGTTTCAAGTATCTGGCTGATATAAATTTCCACATGATAAGCCGTTGAGCTATAATTTGTGGCCAAAGAGCTTTTTTAGCTCAGTGGGCCTTACCTGGTAAAATAAAAATAGTAAATCGTAAAATATATAAAATTTATTTTAAAAAAATAGGTTATCCTGCCCAGTGTAGAATTGCCTCTCAGGATCATCAACAACAGCAGCCATGGTCAAGCCACCTGTTGTATAATGAGGCCTCCCTAAGCCATCGCCATCTCTCACGATCCCGCAATGTAATAATCCACCTCGCACCTTCACGAAAGCTGATTTGATCAATACAGCTCCTCGGTGGACATCCTCCCGGGTGCATTTCATTCAATAGGGTGAGTTATTAACTCCTGCCTCTTATAGAAACCTAGTGAAAAGCACAATTTGGATATACCCTTGACACCCTTGCGAGGGAGACGTTCCATCTCAAAGGATTATCTAGGTATAAGAATTTTTTTTTAAACCTAATAACAAACGATGATAAAGCTCAACAAATAAACACTGCTAGTCCAATATGAAAAATACAGATTTTAAATAACAACTGCTATATCACAAATTGGTCTCAACTTAGTCAAAAATATAAATTGTAAAGTAGATCCCGTTCATTATATTATCAAACAAGAATCGATTTGTTTCTTTTGTGCAGCCACTGGATTAAGAAGAGCACCACAGAAAGAGCAGTACCAGGCATCCCCAGAAGCTGACCATGTTTAACAAGGTGGGGGGAGGGGGGGACGACATACAACAACTCAGGGTGAGCGCACACCACAGTGTTCAACAAAGTGTATTTGATTTTGATTTATAGCTTTCGTGACTGCAGGGATTCATATTCCTGGTTCTTTCGGTAAAGTCACGTAGAAGGGAAACAATAAAATAATAAAAAGATAAAACAATAAAAAGTGGATTTGGTGGTTACACACCGTACAGAATTAGTAATGCAGTGATGTGCCTGTTGCCTATCGTGTATTTTGCTGTACCTCTCACCCCGTGTGTGTGTATTGCAAGGCTTGGCACACATTGCTTAATTGTACCCCCCCCCCTCCCTCCCAGACAGTTTGTATATCATGGAGTGAAGTTTGCATATTGATAAAAGGGGGAATAAGCCCTCAGCAGAGGCACAGAGTCCCCTCGAGTTAGGTCTGATGATACGAGGCTGGTACTAAAGCCCTAGTGAAGCCCATGAGCCATCAACACAACGTCGCCTTCTCTCCCTTGTTCCCCCTGATTCTAAACACAGCTATTCGTCCAATGTCCTTTAGTATGAATAAGTTAAGTAAATAAATGACCCTCATCGATGCATTTCAAGAAAGAAATCGTCACAAAATCCTTGTACTCTATTGACTTTGGTTCAAAGTAAGGTGGCAAAAACAGCGCACACAATTGTGGCTGTTTATTTATTTTTTATAACAAGTAGGCTCTCGCGACCAATATTATTCATGATAACGTTTTTTTGGGTTAGATCACGTAAATATAAATGTGTCGTAATCCCACCTACAATCTTGGCAATGGCCTGATGAAGCTGGTTGTAATGACCAGTGAATAGTTGGACTCAAATTGTAAATGTTGTGAGTTTACTCTCTAACACACCGGTGGTGCTGAAGTATTAACAAATTTGGCACGTTGTTTTCACGTGCCAACCCCTTACTAATTCGCTGTGTCGACAAATTTGCATGTACGTGATCTAACCCAAAAACCTTTCTCGTGATTTTGTTAGTTTACCATTAGTTCACTTGTACAAAAGCATTGCGGTAAAGCACAAATGACATGTCACTATCAGAACCCTCTCCCTATTTTCCCCAACCACTCCCAACTACCATGCCAACACACATTTACTCGAAACAAAGCATTGTGACAACTTATTACAGACAGAGCATTGCCTCCAGGGTGAATAATTATGATCGTTATTACATGGCATTGTTTTTTAACCATGACAAGAGTGGATCCTCACACCATTTTATGCTCTCTAAATGTCTCGTGATTTATGACATAATGGGAGAGTGTGACTGTAGCCCCAGGCCAACTATTCTCCACGCATTGCATCTCTTCAGTACAGCTACCAGTGGGAGTGGGGGAGGTTTTATTTCTGTCTCGTGTCCCTCTGCATGTGAAACCACATCAAACGCTCTGCTTAAGCAACAAAACCAAAGCAGTTGAAGGCCTGGGGGCTGGGATTTTTTGTTTGTTACGTGACATAATATGGGTAACATGAAAGAACATTTCTCAATACCACTAAAACCATGGGTTCTGAAATAAAATTATATTTCTCTTTTTTAAGACAGGTTACTATCTGCAAAGCCCAAAGTTCTTCAAGGACAAATAACTAAACTAAAGCAATACACGTGTTAGCCATTGACCTTAGGGGGAAGTGACTCTCTCCCTCCACAATGAAACCCTGATTCCACAATTTTCCATAATGAATTCTACCCAAACCAAAAAGCCTTTGTGCACATTGGGATTGGAATATTCTCTCAACACATTACAGCCCTTCCCTATTGTACAAAGCACTGCATGCGTATAATGCCTGCAGAATCAATGCCGCCCATCACCTGTGGCAATTAGTCAGCAATTTTTCTCAACAAAGCCAGCTGTACATAGCACTGAGTTGGATGTCACGATGCATGTAAAATAAGGAATAACTGAATTTAATGACCTATAAATGTTTCAACGATTGATTGTATGCGTCATTCCTTAACCAGGTTATCTCACTCCCCATTTATACATCTCTGGTTAGAAATCAAGGGTGTAATTTAATTGTGCATATGACGGATCATGCCAATTGCTGGGACATATTAAGAAACTCTTTTTTTATATTGTCACTGACACTTATTCATGCTGCACACTACCTCTTAGGAAAACGATGGTGTGTTTGCTACAGTGGTTACTGCTATTCCAAACCCCGTCCCACTCGTTACATGAACTCGGGTTTTCACCTCCGAGGAACACAAAACCAGGATCTATCATGAGCATGAAGAATATCTGACAACACCAAAACAGAGGAAAGGTCAATGTCATTTTGGGACTGACAAAAGTCCAGGATGTTTAATGTCTTGGGGAGACTTACAGATGTTCAAGGACCGGTGCCTCAACATGAGAAAATACAGGACAAGTGAAAACCCGAATGTGAATGTAGTACTCGTAACTTGAAGCAGATTTGCCTGCTCTCTCCGTCGTAATCGCGCTCGACAACAAAGTACCCAAGAGAGGGTGCTGGAACTGGCTTCAACACTCTTCAAAACATTGATACACCACCGTGCTGCAATCTCCGTTTAAAAACACAAGTGTCAGTATAAATCTTGTCCAGGATAATTGTTTTTTCCAGGGAAGGGCCAAATTTAAAGATGCTTGTTTTTTTGCATTTCAAAATTCGATTTCATATTTGGATACCGTGCCTTCAGATACTTCGGATACACACTCCTGCAAGCCGAGTATTTTTTTTAATTCAAACGTCCGTTCCGAATGGAAGACCAATGATGGTATTTTGTAAAGGTGTGAGGAATTTCTTCTGTAGCCACAAGCAGCGACTTGACAATATTGACAAATGTCAAGTTTTGTAACGCTTGCGGCACATCTTGATGTGTGTGGGCTGGACAATGGTGCGTTGTCGTTAACGGTGTCAGTACGCCCTCTTGTGGCTGAACTGGACAATCATTCATAACCCTTTCATGGCCCGGAGCGTTCGTACATTGGAGTGCTGGGCCCTCAATGATTTCGCTTGGAAATTGCTCCGTTCCTGATTTATGGCGATTGCTTGCAGTTGCGATCGAAACGTCGTGATCTATTATTTTTTTCTACCTACGTGACTTTACCGAAGGAACCAAAGAGTATGGATTCCTGCAGTCACGAAAGCTTCAAATCAACATTGAAACCATTATGAGTTATGGTACCATTGCATTTGCGAGTGCCTGCCCGGTAAAAATGAAACGTTACATTGGGTCAACGGTTCTAACCACACATGCACGGCGATTGGCCCAACTTCGGCATGTTGACTTGCTGGTGGAAATAACCTGACAACGCCTCTAGGTGGCGGTAAACCCGCATTTTATACATATTTGTCGGGGTCTTTTTATTCCTTCGTTACCACCCGGTCACAGGAAATGACAACATTCAAGATATCCATGCAACACTGACGTGTCCGCGTGCAGAATAATCCGTGTGCTGTGTTAGCGCGACACACCTGGGATTTTTATAACAGCTCCAGGGCTGTGTTAAGATTTCCGTTCTCAGAGAGACTGTTATCGTTACTCGGCAATATCGCCGAGTTGATCTTCGTTGTTGCAATGCGGCGCAGCAGTGTCGACCAGAAGCAGGACAGGCGGACAGACACAATGAACGGCGACGCCCATCATTTGACCGGCGGAGATGATTGTTGTCGTGAGGCCACGGCCGTCGCCACCGCCACCACGACGACGGAGAAAAAAGGAGGAGTGACGCGGAGGGCATGCACTGCAGGGCAGCCAAAGGATCGGCCTCCTCCAGAGAGGACCACCATCCCAGCAGGGGCGTCGGGAGCAACAAAGCCATCGGCGGGGGAAGGAGCAGAGGTCAAAATCGTGGAGGGAAAAGGCGCAGGAAGAGGGAGGGCATGCCCTGCAGGGCAGCCAGAGGAAGGGCCTCCTCCAGGGAGGACCGCCGTTCCGGCAGGGACATCGGGAGCAGCAACAGCGACATCAGCGAGGGCAGGAGCCGTGGCTAAGAAAAAGCCGGAAGCAGTGAAGGTCGTATCGCGAAGAGGTGCTGGCTGATGAAATGTGCCTTGATCTCTAGTGCATGACAATACATGGCCTGCTTCAATGGCACATTGTGTTGGGTTTTTTTCCCTCCACGTGGTAGTTGCAGTAATTATTGTGATGCATTCAGGGCTGAGGCCGTAATTTCTCACGGAATAATTTCCGGGGTCCTCCAAACCCCTGGCAAATACTGTTTTGGCAGCGGTTTCCAGAGCTCAGCCCCAGACAGCTCGGACAGAAATGTATTCCTGGAAGCATGGGTTTGGACCAACCTTGGATAATGCTTTTCCGTGAAGCAGTGTTTATGTATGTCACAAGAAGCCTCTTTTCAGTGGTGGTAATTTGTGTTACTTTTTGGGAGGTTCGTCTTACTGGATATCACTGCGTATAATTTGCGACAAATTAAACACTTTGAAATTGCGTTACCAAATGAAAGTACACCCAGTGGGAACCTAATGCTATATTTGGGGGTTACGCTTGTGCACGGGTTTTCAAGGGTAATTGACAGTGGAACTTGTGGATCTTTCAATGAACGTGGTTTGGGATAATTTCACCTCTAACTTGCAATGTATTAATTGCTAACGCAACGCTTGTCAAATAGCTGCCATTTTAATTGGTGACGTGTCATGATTTTAATTGTATTAATTAATGTTGAGTACAAATTGCTCCCTCCGTAAAAAAATCGCTGCCAGAGAGTACTTGTAGAAAAGAACACATGGTTCTTCATTGTGTCGAACCCATCAGAATAAAAACAAGGCCCTCTTTGTGAGAAAGCTACACAATGCCTATACAATTCACTGCTGAATGAAGGTCTCTGCATACCTTTTGGTCACGGGGGTTGTTTGACCTTCATTCGCTGGTAAATGCGGAGGGGCAGGGGTCCAAGACCAGTTTGGATATGACTCACCACTCATGTTAACCATGGGCCGGACGAGGGCCGGCAGGTTCAACAGTGCAGTGCACTAACCACTGCAGCACCACTCTCCACCACAAAATGATCCACAAATAGGGTGACATTATTGGAAATAAAACACGTGCACAGAGTTCATATTTTTCAACGTTAGCTTGCGTGGCTGTTGCAAAGGTTAATGGTTTTAATCCAGCGGCTGCCATGATTCTCGCTGCGGGCATACCGACCCCAACAATACGCTCCATCCGTTTCACGGTGGACCTTAAAAGATCCTCCGTTGTCATTCGCAGGAGTAGGCCATCGTGTGCCCGCGTCAGGGTTCGAATTTGGCAAATTATAAAACTGCAATTTACCCAAGAGGAATTACAATATAAGCAATCATGGCCCTCCCTACTGGCAAACGTGTCCATTTGCAGGCCGGCTGCTGAGCCACCTTGTACCCACACAGACAGCTGTTGAGATTTTGCGTGAAGCACTGTGAGACGACCTGGCATAAATGAGAGCGCTCTCTTCAAAACAAATTATCACTTATTTTTATTCGTTTACTTTTACTTGCATGCCTATGAGCCTATGACCATGCCACCAGGAATTTTCTTGATTTTGTCAGATCTCTGAAGATAAGCAGGCTGGAGCCTGGATAGTGCTTTAATGTGTGACCACCAAAGGCTGACATAGGCCACAGGCCAACGAGGTGGGCAGCAAAGCTAAATCCTATTTACCGTGTGTACTTCTATATTCCCACATGTACTCTGCCCGCCTTCACCAACCCACGTTGACGAGCATGGTGAGTGTGGTCATTTCACCCCACTGGCATGTACGGCATGGGCAGGCCCACATTCACCAGTGGACTGACGAAATGGCTTGTACGTTGTATATTTCCCCTGCAGCATGCTCTCTCGCGTGTGTCGCAGGCTACACTGGCAGAGCTGTGATCCCTGCACAGAAAAAGGAAATCGTGTCTGTCGCCAAGGCCATGCATCAGGAAAACTTTGCGACCAAAGTGAAAGAGCTCTTCGATCCAGAGAGGGAAGCCACCCTGCAGGCTCTCAAGACAGGTGTGACAAGCACAACACGGATCAATTCTCAGCACAAATCAATCATGCTCCGCAGAGCTCAACATGGCGAATTTAAGTTTTTACCCTTTTATCTGGCACAACAACTTTTATACACCTTTATACAAGGGATCAGTTTTTGTGCCAGATAAAAGGGTAAAAACCGATTACTATATCTTGTTACTGGCAGAGGAGGTCTCATAATGTAAGTGCTTACTCCGAGCTCTCACTACTCTGATGGTGCGTTGTTTTTGAGTTGTACGCCTTTTGGCGTCTTCTGGTCCAACATCAGTGGAGACTGGGCTCTAAGAAAAGCCGTCTCGGGTGTGGACCAATCAAATTCAAGGACAGTGCATATTATCAGAGTTGTCTTTTTTGTTTGCATTTTGACTACTTGTGTTGTGGTTATTGCAAACATGATCCCTTTTATAAAGGTGTCAGTTTTTGTGCCAGATAAAAGGGTAAAAACCTATTACTATATCTTGTTACTGGCAAAGGAGGTCTCATAATGGCGAGTTTAAGTTAATGGCCCATGATGAATCGTCTGTGCGGCTACGTGGTCGGCAGCTGATGGCAGTACAGCAAAATTCGTTCCTGTACTTCCACTACTATGATTCCCACCTTCACCCACCCGCACTGACCAGAGTAGTAAAGTGTAGTCAAATAGCTCCCATGACCCGCTCGGCCCTGAAGGTCCTCATTCAGCAGTGGATTGACAAAGAGCCTGTACATGTACGATTGATCATCTGAGGTGCAAGATTGTCATTTACTTATCCAGAGGAGTTCACAAACCAAGTTGCTGCACTGTGATCTCCTGCACATCTTGCAGACCCCAATGGGTTTGGGAATTTCACAAAGATGCACGTTTCACCAACCCTCATTTTCAACATGCAAGATGACATGCATGCACCGTTTATTAGAATAAACATGAACTCAACATTTCCAGCAGATAATACTCAACATATGGTGAAGTTCCAATGTAAAATAGAAGTGCAGGCCTGCAATTACCTGCTCATGCTACTACTGGCAAAAGGGCCTCCACCAGAGGAAGGCGAAAGAGTCCCTCTATATAGAGGGTATTTGGCCTACTCTACCACTTTGTCCACACTCCTTTGAAGGAAGAGTTACGCTTACCCACATTCACCCCACTACACACGACCGGCTGATCGACTAACCCATTTAACTTCGAGGTGTGTTACAACAAAAATATCCAAAGTTCCCCCGATATATCGGCTACTTGTCTAAGCATTGGCATGCACGTGGGGGCAGGCGTGTACGTGGGCTGGCGCTGCCCAGACTTCACGTGGGACTGCATCCGTGTGGGAGAATCGTGCCACTGCTTCTGCGGGCACCTTCTCGTCGATCACCACAGCTACACAGGTGAAGACGTGTTTGGCACCACCAAAACTACATACTCTCCGAGCAACTCGGGTCTCCAGCGAACGTCTTCACTGTCACTTTAACAAAAACGCGGGATCTTGGTTTTTGCTAGTTTTATCGTATAACCGTGCAAATTGTACATAGCATCTCTCAACCTCCAGTCCCCCACAAATGGATATCTTTTCTGATCGTGCGCGAATGACGCCACTGACTGCACTACTGCCTGCGCCTGATGGTCGGGTATTCACGGAAAGCTGTACTGCCGTAGAGATTCGCGAGGTCCGAAGTTGAGAAACACTGACATGGACAGCATATGCAATTGCCGAGGCACTGATACCATCTTCAAACGTGCCGTGCGCAGGTCAGAGTGTACACGTGCCATGTGCCAAACCGGGATGCGGGTGCCGTGCATTTGCTTTCATCCCCTCCCGGCCGGAGGAGGTGGGGGAGTTCTGGCTGCGAAAGCGTCCTGGCTTCGAGCCGGAGAGCTGGCGCGCCAAGTGTCGCTGCAAACATAGCCACGACGCGCACCATCCCAGAGGCAGCCTCTCTTGCAAGACCAAAGGTGAGTTTGGCCTGGACCTTGCTTTAGAGCAGTGGTTCCGAATGTTTCTACACCTACAGTACCACTGTCATCCTTTGGAAAAAAATGAAATAAATTCATCACAGAGCACCATGTACACAATGACATATTTTTCAAAATAATACCAAACAAACCTCAATTGTAGTAACTGCGACGAATCAGCGGACCACTTCCTCCCATGCCCTTGCAAATCACCAGTGGTCTACAGACCACAGGTTTGGGAGGTGGGGGGGGGTACCACTTTTTTAGAGGAAGACACCAACAAAAACTTGGCAACACAACTCCTCATACTGCAGACAATCGGGTGACCCGATTGTGTCGCCAGGTTGCAGCTGCCCGGGTTTTGAGTCGAGTTTTCTGTGCGCGGCGTGCGACCGTCGCTGGGAGCAGCACGAGACATTCTTCGACACGGAGAAGAGCAGACGTGAGGCTGGCCTGCCCGTCGGTGAGCATAGCTGTGGGCCTGGGCACCTTTAACATCCCGCAGTTTTTAAAAACGCACTCTGTGAACACTTTACTAAAACCCTCCCGCATGCGCCATTGCACTCGCAGGCATTCAAGTTACATATAAATTAAGATAAAACACATGCTACGCTATCTTAATACAATAAAGGGTTCATTTTACGTATTTTTTATACATCATTAACCATGATCAATTCCCTGCTGGATGAAGGCCTTTCCCAAGCCACTCCCATCTCTCACGGTCTTGCACCTGCGCATGAGCTGATTTCATCGCCCCATCTCTGTGGTAGATGTTCTCTCAGGCGTATTCCCTCTTTTGGTTGACACTCGGTAGTTAGTCTTAACCACCGGCCATCATCCCTTCCAGCAAAGTATCTTGCCCATATCCACTTACTTTTCCTAACAGTCAATTTGATGTATCTAACTTGAGTCTGTGCTCAATTCCGTGTGTCCCTCTTTCCATCCTGCAGTATAATGCATGCATGCATCTCTCCTTGCTTATTTGCGTTTTTGACTTTTGTGCCCATTTTCTTTGCGAGTTCAACGTTTGTGAACCACATATCACAGCAGGTAATACAAACCAATAACAACATTGATATATACGCACGCTCTTTCGTCAAACCAAAATGACACAATATCCTTCTCACTTCCACAGGCGAGGCGTACTTGCCGTTCGCGGAGATCCCGAAGCTCAGAAACGCTGTGCTGACAGGCAGCGAGGAGGACGACACAGAATACAAGGCCCTCAGGGAAGGGGGCCTTGCTGCGCTGCCCCCAGGCCAGCCAGCGGAAGACGGCGTGGCCAGTGACACGAAGGCGTCTGGCTTTCGGCCAGTGTATGACTAACCGTGCTGCGAAAGTTTCCATAAAACTACGTTGCCCGTTTATTTCAATGTCGTATTCATGAAACTCTTTAAATGTACAAACCCAACCTTCTCACGCCTCATGTCCACTGTGAACTACCATAATCTACATATATACGACTGCTATAAGATTATGCTAAGAACGCTGCGGTGGTGTTACGGTTAGCACACTTGACTTGTAATTCAGAGGTCACCCATTTAATTCGATCTCCCGGCGTGGCATTTGAAACAACGGTGCAAATTTATTAAATCCCCCCACCCCCCCCCCCCACCTCTTTTCGCCCAGCAATATAAATGTGTACGCCATGCTTGATCGTCAGGATGATATGGTGGGGTACAGTGTGGGTACCCCCACCTTTTCCAGGATGTCTGGCCAAAGTATCCTCCAGTGGAGGCTCTTCACACAGCAGTGGAATGAGCAAGAAATTTTCGCCAGGCTGGAGCTTTACCGTTTTTATGAAATTACATGAAAACATTTCACACCTGGGGGAGGAGGGGGTGGTGATTTTACTCCTAAAATTACAGTAAACGTGAACCTTTGCTTTTCATAAATCCAGCATATAGAAGTTTAAGCAATTGATGTGTGTATTTATTCATCTCAGTCATGTGTGTACCATACTGAGCAGAAATAAAAAGAATAAATACATAAAACATGAAGCATCGTTTTAATTGCAATGTACAGTAATGCATTGCCTCATTAACATCTATGACAATCGCAAAGCTGCCCGAACCTTGCAAGTTCAAGGGCAGATGCACCAACATGCCCATTTCGTGTCTACTAGAGCACTGTTCCCGCAGTATTGCCAGGGAAGTTAGAGGGATACATGTATAGTGAGGGGAAAAAGTATTGATCCCCTGCTGATTTTGTACGTTTGCCCACTGACAAATGATCAGTCTATAATTTTAATGGTAGGTTTATTTGAACAGTGGGAGACAGAATAACAACAACAAAATCCAGAAAAACGCATGTCAAAAATGTTATAAAATGATTTGCATTTTAATGAGGGAAGTAAGTATTTGACCCCTCTGCAAAACATGACTTAGTACTTGGTGACAAAACCCTTGTTGGCAATCACAGAGGTCAGACGTTTCTTGTAGTTGGCCACCAGGTTTGCACACATCTCAGGAGGGATTTTGTCCCACTCCTCTTTGCAGATCTTCTCCAAGTCATTAAGGTTTCGAGGCTGAAGTTTGGCAACTCGAACCTTCAGCTCTCTCCACAGATTTTCTATGGGATTAAGGTCTGGAGACTGGCTAGGCCACTCCAGAACCTTAATGTGCTTCTTCTTGAGCCACTCTTTTGTTGCCTTGGCCATGTGTTTTGGGTCATTGTCATGCTGGAATACCCACCCACGACCCATTTTCAATGCCCTGGCTGAGGGAAGGAGGTTCTCACCCAAGATTTGACGGTACATGGCCCCGTCCATCGTCCCTTTGATGCGGTGAAGTTGTCCTGTCCCCTTAGCAGAAAAACACCCCCAAAGCATAATGTTTCCACCTCCATGTTTGATGGTGGGGATGGTGTTCTTGGGGTCATAGGCAGCATTCCTCCTCCAAACACGGCAAGTTGAGTTGATGCCAAAGAGCTCTATTTTGGTCTCATCTGACCACAACACTTTCACCCAGTTGTCCTCTGAATCATTCAGATGTTCATTGGCAAACTTCAGACGGGCATGTATATGTGCTTTCTTGAGCAGGGGGACCTTGCGGGCGCTGCAGGATTTCAGTCCTTCACGGCGTAGTGTGTTACCAATTGTTTTCTTGGTGACTATGGTCCCAGCTGCCTTGAGATCATTGACAAGATCCTCCCGTGTAGTTCTGGGCTGATTCCTCACCGTTCTCATGATCATTGCAACTCCACGAGGTGAGATCTTGCATGGAGCCCCAGGCCAAGGGAGATTGACAGTTCTTTTGTGTTTCTTCCAATTGCGAATAATCGCACCAACTCTTGTCACCTTCTCACCAAGCTGCTTGGCAATGGTCTTGTAGCCCATTCCAGCCTTGTGTAGGTCTACAATCTTGTCCCTGACATCCTTGGAGAGCTCTTTGGTCTTGGCCACGGTGGAGAGTTTGGAATCTGATTGATTGATTGCTTCTGTGGACAGGTGTCTTTTATACAGGTATCAAGCTGAGATTAGGAGCACTCCCTTTACGCAATGACCGTCGTGAAGTATGGTGGGGCCGTCCATAAATGACGTCACGCAATTTTGGACGATTTTTGACACTCCCCCTTCGTCATACGGCGTCACAAAAAGTCAGACCCCACTCTGAAATATGACGTCACAAAGCTCTGCCCCCCCCCCCCAAATAAAGCATGCTTCAAATTGCTTTAAACTATTGTCATTGTAGTGCGTATTTTATGTGGCGCTGCACTCTGATGTTGTAGGAGACAACATTTATTAAAAAAAAGTATATTTGATTAAGTAGAACGTGTTGTCTATATTTATTTAAAGTTGCGCATTTTGATGTGACGTCACATTTCTCACCCTCCCCCCCATCGTCACACATCGTCACAAATGTCGGATCCCCCCTCCCCCCCCTAGGTGCGTGACGTCATTTATGGACGGCCCCTATGGTCAAATTATATTCCTTCGAGCACGAAAGGCGTGAGGGAGCTCTCATCCAGCAGTGGAATGACAAAGTGCTCGACACACCGCACGGGTGTTCGGCTTAATGAAGTCTAACGTGTTTAACAATGGCAATAACAATGGGAGGCGTGACGTTCAAGCGAATATTTCCTTCAGAAAATATAGGACCGTACACAACCTGATCCACACACGGCAAATGAAATAAGAGTGCGCACGCTTACGTTCGACACACCTCCGACCATTGAAATAAACAGGCCGGGACTAAATTCACTCAAACTCCTTCTGTACACACACTACCAAATGCACAATGAGTCCCTGCTCCAGCCTTAAAGCTCAGAGGCAGTGGTAAAAAAAAACAAATACACGTTCCTGCGACACTACAGCAGAGCCGTGCATAACAACGCCTCTAACACACCCACCCACCCGCTGTAGTAAGGACTAACAACACATAGGACAGCTCCAATACACCTCCGATTTGCACGGTTGGCTACGTACGGTGCGACATAAGTTCGACATACAATGCATGCGATGCAATCCATAATGGATTTAAACTCCTTCTTACCCCAGCCCTCGGCCGAAGGTGGATAGTTCCACATCCCTACCACAGAGCCTCGGTGGAAATTCCAACATTCCTACGACAAGAGTCTACCAAATCCCCCCCGCCCCCCACACACACACACACACGCCCCCGCGAGTAAGACGTTCTATGACAATCAACAATCGTTGTGCGGATCGTCGCCACTGGCGTGACGCGCGCGTTCGAGTTACGCGCATGGCGATGAGCTTTGTTGTTGAATGTCACAACACATCTCCCTAGGCGCCAGCGTCCCGCCTTCCAGCGGGGCAGTGCCGGGTTTAGCGGTCGCCCTCTCGGGGGAGGGTGTATTCCCGCAAAGAGTGAGCGAGTGGCGAACGAGAGAGAGGCAAGTCCAGGTGGCTTATATACCGGCATCGCCAACGCGCAAAGCACGACAGCGGAGTTCACGGCACAGGGGTGAAAGGTGCGCACGCGGTCGCACACACGTGCAATCTGCCGGGTCACGTACAGAGTGTGCGCGCGTGTCTGTGTCTTTATATGTGTATTCTTTCCTTTATAGTTTATTTTTTTTGGTTTGTTTCTTGATTGTTTTGTTGTTGTTGTTTCAAATTGTATTTTCAAGCGAGAAGGTGGGATGGATCAAGACGTTTTTCCTCCCAAGATCAGCTCGCTGCTGATGACGGCGGAGCCACACTACATCCCCGGGTGAGTGACACAGGAGGAGAGGCTAAAGCTTCGCGACGTGTATAGATCACATTCATCACGCACGTACCCTCTTCTACGGATTATAAGACGCACTTTTCCCTTCATTATAAGACGTCTTGTAATCCGTAAATTACGATCAAAGCATAGCTCCGTGCTGCTGATGAGAACTCATAAGATCGAACACCGCCCGACGGTTTGCCTGCTGAAACGAAGGCTGCTGGGTAACTTTGCTCCCTCCGGCTCTCGGGAGGACGGAGTCACGGGAATCAGAATTATTCACGGCACTTCGACCTGCGAGCTGAGAGACCATACTTCACCAGACTGGTCAGTACGGGCTGGTGAAGCGAGGGGCAGGAGGGCATGACGGACTCGGATATCACAAACCACAATGTACCCACGCAATGCGCACTATTGTGACATAGCATTGGAGAGCTACGTCACACTGCCAATGCGAGCCTCTAAAACTCGTATGACGCCAAAGCATAGAGCAAGTAACTCCACTACTTAGAGACATATTGGTCTATTCCGTGCTTATGTATGTTTGTGTGTGTGTTGGGGAGCGGTTTGCGTAGCGGTGTTAACGCACAGTGCTACGGATCAAGCCACCCCCGAGTTGGATTCTCGGCCATGGCTAACAGCGGTGGGGAGTGATGCCCGAACCGATCCTGGGCCCTCACCCTCGGTCGACTTAGCCTCCAGAGAGTTAACCTGGCGGCACGGTGTGTAACAAACCACCGCTGGGGAAACAAAGAGAGCAGAAACCGTGGCGCCCTTAATAGGTGCTCGCTAACAACTCTTACCCCAACAGTGTGTTAAGGGGTCGGGGGTCTCTTTGTGTGTGTGTGAACTTGCTCAAGCAAAGACCCCCGCAAAGAGCTGGGCGTGTAAGGACTGCCATTGTGTACGTGTCTCTATAGCGACTGAAGTTAAGAAGGGGGGTAGTGACGACTTCCACTGAGTGCTATTGGCAACACGGTTACGGGCACACACACACACAGCGACCGGGGAATAGTGTACACGTTCACCGGTCAATATACGCCTTACGAATAATAATTCAAATGTATAATGCGCATTCCATCCTTGTGTTGCTGTTGTATAGGTTTTTTTTTTCAGGAAATTATACGATATGCATTGTAACGATATTGCAATGTTTTTTACTTAGTTGCTATTGTGTATTGATGTACAGTACTTCCAGTACGAATTTTTTAAAGAAAATACTTAAAAGTTTGCCAGCCGCGGTTCGCTCAAGTTGAGACCGAACATGGGATCTCTCTAATCATTGCAAACTTGACAACATTGTAACCCTTGCAACGCACATGCCATCGGCTATGCAAGACGTAATTACATTTCAAAGAAATCCTCCCCGAAGTCCCAACAGTGTTGGGTGTTTTCTTCTTCTTTAGGGGGTCTCCTGCAATGGGTATGTTTGGCCAAACCCACGAATTGTATTTCCTTGAGGCAAGAAACGAGAGGAGATGGATAAACACCAACAGGCCTACCGTAAGGGTGAACACTTAAACGCTCCGCATAGAACGATTCAAGAATGAATAACACAAGTGGCTCCTGTCTCATAGCCACCTCCGCAGGCCAACCCTCCATCTTCATATATATTAAAGGCAAAGTTGTGATTATGTGTGTCTGTTCAAAATGTTTAGCGTACTTCCCGACATGCAACAAACTGCAAATTTGCCATGTGGGTACTTTCCAGACTGTACACCATGCAAGCATTATAAGAATACACTTTGTTTTGGGGGGGGGGGGAGCTCAATAATGCACAGCTTTTTTTTGCACAAGTGAGCTGTGACGTCAAATCTGTCACGTGACCCGCGCATGTGGAAGCGTAACGCATTGTAGTGTAGTGGTTAGCACGCTGTGTATGTGTGTGTCTGTGTGGAAGCGTAACGCATTGTAGTGTAGTGGTTAGCGCGCCGCGCTACGAACCCGGCGACCCGAGTTCGATTCGGTGACGATTATTTGAACCGGTCCTGGGCCTTCCCTAGGTCGACTTAGCCTCAAACGAGTAACTTTTGTGGTGTGTGAACATCGCCACTGGGGAGACAAAGGCGGCCGGGCGTCGTGATTCCAAGTCCCGGGCGAAGCCGGGTAGTAAAGCTAGTACAGAATAAACGCGGTATTCCCGGGCAGTCCGAGTCAAGGACTAACCGAGCTTAAACCCCGCTTGTTGCATTCCGAGATCCGACGACATCGCGACAATTTCAGGGAAGTGGGATTCGGTCGTACGGATCCGTAAGGGTTATTTGTCTCGTTGTTAAGTAACAGAAAACGCAACAATTCATTCGGCAGTAGATTGAGCATGGCTGATGACATTCAGCGGTGAATTGATCGTGGCTTGAGACTGATCAAGACCGATGATAGATGAGAGAAGTGTTCCAGATAAAGTCCAGAATAGAGAACACGTGCAGACTTCATTTGGACTATAATAGAGTGTTTTTGGGTTATATCGCGTAAATCTATAAAATGTGTCGTTAAAACCCACCACCACCCGACACGGCCAACTAGTAAGGGTTGTCACGTAAACAGAACATTCCAATTCGTCACTAGTACAGCACACCGGTGTGTTGGAGAGCCAAGCCACAATCTTTACAATCTGAGTACGACGTTTCGCAGTAATTACAACTGATGAAGCTGTAAATGTTGTGGCTTGGCTCTCCAAACACACCGGTGTGCTGTACTCGTGACGAATCGGCCACGTTCTGTTTCCGTGACAACCCTTACTAGTTGGCTGTGTCGGGTGGTGGCGGGTTTTAACGACACATTTATATATTTACGCGATCTAACCCAAAAAAACCTTTATTAAGGATGATATTGGTCGCGAAAGCCTACGTGTTAAACATTCATTTTGGACTGTTTACAAAATAATGGGGCTTCATCCATTTGTGGATTGATCATGGCTGATGGCATTCAAGAGTGGGTCGATCACGGCTTGAATTGGTCACGGATGATAATAGACTTTTGTGACAAGTCTGGGAAGACAGTAATGTCTTTACTTTCCTCTCACCCCTGACTCCTCTCGTGTGTAGCAACTTGGCGCCTCGCCTTGGTTACGAGCCGGCTCAGGTCACGGTGATTCCACTCGCCTCTTTGCCGATTCCGCCAACAGGTACCGCGGCTACTGCCCCCAGTACAAGTACAACGTGGGCAGCACCTACGGGCAACAGACGGGCCAGCTGCTGCGTGACCCTGCCGTGGCTCACTCGGACAAACTGGTGCTGCAGAGTGGGCAGCCTATCCAGCCGCGACCCCCACCGGGACCTCCTGGTCACCAGCGCATGTCGCAGAGACGGCCGGTGTCCGACGTTCAGAAACTGACAGCCAGCATGGTGCCTGGATACACGGGTGCGTCGTCGTCGTCGTCATCATCACCATCATCTTGTTTTGCATTTCGCTCTGTCCATCTGACTGCCCGGAGCACGGGTGGCTTAACGTACGGTTGCGAAAGAAGTTCTGCGTACGTGCACATACATCTATCGACTCGTCAAGAAGAAAAAAGATCCAATGTCAATTAAATGGTAGTATAAAGTTGTGTTAATATTGGTGGCTTATCCCATAATAAACATGACACGTTGATCAAAGGGTTGAAAACAGTGTTGCAGTGCCGGATTAAGCTAGTGCGGGGCCTGTAGCGTATGTTATAAAGGGGTCCTATATAAATTTTAAAACACGTTATATTAAAACACAATTTTACTTGCATAGTAAATTGTAGTTTTTCATTTGCTATACAGCCAGATAATACGACAAATCGCTAACCTCAAACACCCAGTCGTTTATAAAAGTTGAAGGCGGTATAGTACTATAGTAATAGAGCAAGTGCAGAATCACTGAACCAGAATTGATAGCTTGAAAGCATTTAGCGCGGGGCCCTTGAAAGTGCGGGGCCGTAGCTACTACTACATATGTAGCTACTACATGTGTAGCTACTACTACATGTATATATGTAGCTACTTTTGCTACTGGGCTAATCCGGCACTGCAGTATTCATGGCTAAGCCTCCGCAGTCAATGTGATGACGTCTCACGCCATTAGCCGTCATCTCGTTCGTTCTGCCGCTGAAAGGGAAGCGGATTATTGCGAGTCAAATACTTTCAACGTGTTGGAAAGTGTTCAGCAATAATTCTATCTGTGCTGCTATTTCCCCTTGGCTACAGCGGCCTCGTGCCGTGTTGTCGCGCTGTAGCCAAGGGGACTGGATCAGGGACACGTGGCACGTTAGTGTAACAAAGGTTTACGGATTCAAATCCACCCCCCGATCCTCAGATCAGATAGCACAGCGCTTCGTATTGTCAAACAACTCCAACACCTACTGAAGGTGGGAATGGGTTTCATCGTTCAATGGATGGACGAAGGTCTATTACATTTTTATAATAATTATGAGCTATTATAAGAATATTTTTTTTTACCTGTACTAGAGGAATCCAATGAGCTATAGAGTTGTTGTTTTTTCACAGATGCCCAGTAGGGGCGGGTCAGAAAGTTACACCAACAAATAACACAACAATACGGTAGGAGTGCAAAGTACTGGATAGGAAAAGTGAGCAAATTACTAAAAATAAATATTAAACCATTTTTTCTTGTACCAGATAAAGCCCACTGAGCTATTAGCTTATTTTTCAGAAGCGACCTGGACACAAACGATAGCTCAACAAAGTGGCTAATCACGTGGGAATGTATTACACCCAAATAATCTACATACATTCATCTAAACGCGTGCTTGCAATTTGGCCTCGTTTCAGCTCCGTATAATAAATGTATCATTAGAATTCAACCACGTTTAACAATGCTGACATTTCAACACTAATCGACCACTAATGAGAGAGCTGGCAATGTCATTGCGCCTTATTTAAGCGCTTATCAGCTCAAAGCAACGCGCGCGCCTGTCTGGATTGATGGGAGAGCAGCTCCCGATCTCTCCCTTGGCGCGGTGCTTGAGCCAGGCGGGTTCGCCAGTCATATCCACAGGACCCAAAACGGGACAAATTAAACACTCAATGAATTCAACCTCATTTACGTCATTCGATGAGAGCACGTGGAACCAAACTGTCCCTTTAGCAAGATTAACCAGAGGCGTTGTGTTTGTGATTGATTTATTAGATTGTCCGGAATAATTCTGTACATCCGGATGCTTAATTGCGAATGCGTGCTTTGCTTTTTAAAACTTTCACTCACAGCAGTTGCCCTCTACAGCCCTATGTAGGCTATGCGGGGGTTCTTGTATATATGTTATTTATAAACGTAGCACGTCGTGAGTGCACAATATCAATTCCAGAAGGTTTAGAGAGATGACATTTTGGACAAATGTAGATGAGTCTATTGTGATCACGGAGTGAAATTCGTAAACCACATTTATTGCAAAAAATGGGGGGTGGGGGAGGTACAAAGATTTTTAACGTTTTCGTTTTTGAACATAAACACCTGGGTCGTGCTGCGTTTGGAGCGTGCTGAATATTTACATCTTCAATATGCCTGGTATGTTTGGGACTGCATTTGGAATTTCTCGAAGACACCGGTGTAACACTCAAACCCCATCAGAACATCAACAGGACGATACGCACATCTCGTTAAAAGATTGAAATTGAAAGACAATGGCACAGTAGTGCGATTGTTGCCGTGCAACTCAAACTATGAACCTTATAGTAAGCCACTATTGTTCTGCGCTCCTTCTGTGGAGGGATTGCAAAACTCGACGAACTCTCTCCTGAAGTCCTCTCGTGGCGAGCAGACCTCGACACTGGCATTCATCTCCTTAACATATTGCCATTCACAAGAACAGAATAGACGACAGTGGTTCAATTATACTGCGTACGTGTGTTCTTTTTCAGGGTTCATCCCACGAGCCGAGTGCTTCTTCTCGCACACGTACGCGGACACGTGTCGCGATGCGCTCCGTCTCTTCGAGAAGGAGCAGCGAGTGGCGACCAAGCGGCACCTGCAGACAACTTCCCTCGACGGGGAGACCGGGTTGCGGACTCAAACCTATGCTTCAGCAGACGGCGGGGGTGGGATCGATGGTCGGTTCCACTCCAGGGCCAGTGTCGCTGAACGCAGAGGAGGCGATTCGCCAAGCGACCGCGTCACTTTCAAGGTGCTATTGGGTGTTGTCATCGATTGTCTGGCTCGGTCGGTTCGTCTTAACGAGCCTGTCGTTGTGCCGATGAGACGCAGAAGGTCGAAAAGGGTGCAGAACTTTCTTGCTTAAACAAATGCTGCTTGATTATGGCATTGGTCTGGAAAGCCGATAGGCTGATGGACTAAAACTTGCTTATTTATGTGCGGAGACAGAACGGAGTTCTGCTTCGGGCCCTATATATGCTGCCAATGTTGAGAACGCATAAGCCACTGGGTCAACAAAACTATCCGATGGGATGTCGTGCTCTTAAGTCTTAAATTAAATGCAAGCGGACCATATTGTTTAACAATCGTCAGCCCTAAATCCATCTCAATATTGAATCCGTGTGCGGTATAATTTAAGCGCCTTATCTGCCTATCGCATTGAAATGGTTACATTCTGTAAATACGGTACCTGGATATTTGCATACAAACGTCTGATAAAAAACTTATGCTTAAATCGGGGTTTCTTGACAAATAGCTGCTTGTATGAAGTTTTTTTTATTATTATAGGATTTGGTCCCATATTGCGTTTTTTATGTTGTGCTGTCCTATACTGACACAGCCGTCCTTTGAAAAAGGGGCTATTTATCTCAGCGGGCTGTCACTTTGTTTTTTAAGGTCACTTACTATTAATGGGTGGAGTGGTGGGGCAGTGGTTATCACACTCTACCATGAAACTGGTCGAGTTCAATTAATAACCACAGCTAACATCAGTCACGAGTGATATTTAAACAGTTCCAAGTGTGTCCTGCTTCGCCCCCCTCCCCCTACTTCCTTCACCAACCCACTAACCAATATGGTGAAGTATAGTTAAACAATCCCCATGACCGACACAGCATGGGGAAGCAACCATTCGCCCAGCAGTGAATACAAAATGTGTTAATTAAATTGAGTATAATGGAGTGTTAGATTTATATAAAAATAACAATGAATCGCAATGAATCACCCTTTTCCTGATGACGAACGCTTGTGTTGCGATCGAAACGTCGTAGTTTTTTGTTATTTTCTTTGAACCTATCTACGTGACTTTACCGAAAGACCAAAAGAATAATCACAAGGTCAGTTTTTTATTCAGCAATATTCAGTTTACATAGGTGTGCATAGAGCTGTAGAAATCCCTCTTTGTTTGGTGTCAATCATTCTGGTACAGCAAATTAATGGATATGCGTGGCATGGGAAGGTGAAGAGATTGTGTTTGCCCTACCAGATGAAACACATCACAATGCAGACGACACACCCAGCAAGTCGTGAAGAAGCTCCAGGTGATATTTACACGTTAACACACGTGACTGACATGACCGGCTGTGTGGCCCGGGTTGTGACTGTGTCAGATACCGAGCCGTCCGCTGACGTGCCTGGCCAAGGAGGTGCCCCTGTACCGCTCGTCTCCTGCCCTCCGAGTCCTCAACTCCCCGTACAACATGGACAGTGACGACCCCTACAAGTGGTTCATGTCTGGTGCGTGTCAAAGCGTCACGCAAGCACCGCCATCATCAATGACACTGTAATATAATGATCGTGAACATTATCATCATCATCATCATTCGTGGACAATCTGCATCGTCAAATATCTGTACGATCCATCATCGGCAGCACGTTTGCCGCTTGTTGCAGAGGTTGGCGGATTCAAAGCCAGCAGGCCGCCCTTGTTATTACTGTCGGAGAATTAATCATTAATGTGCATCGTCTGTTCACAGTGGACACTAAAGGAATTAGCAGACCATCGTGTGCTGGTTCCAAGGTCCAAATTTGCCAAATTCGAAAAATGACCTGCAAATTTGTAAATTTACACATAGCAAATCATTGCCCCCTACTGGCAAACTAATACCTACCGCAAGCTGATGCTAAGTCACCTTGTGCTGCACAGGGACAGCTGCCAATGGGGGGTGCCCTGAGAATTGTTTGACGTGAGATGCAAGGCGTTTTGAGTTTGAGGCATTCAAGTGCTATATAAATATAACGATTCTTCTTCTTATTATTATAATCACCGCTTCGACAATGGCAGCTCCAGCATTGCGAGACGCGCACACCAGCCGCAGCGGCTCGTAAATGCCACGCTGCTGCCACGCTGTCCGCAGGATACACGGGCTACGTACCACGCGAGCGCTTCCTGATCGGGGCCGGGTACCCGGTCACGACGAACCGCGCGCTCCGAGAGTTCAGCTCCAAGCTGGACAGGACCAGCGCGTGGAGGGGCGGCACAATGGCGCCGCTGTCCCCCTGGAAGCCCGACCTCCTGGACGGGATGCGCCCGCACAGCCACCACGAAGGCAAGGCAGTGGCGACCTTGACGGCGCTGCCTGGGCACCTCCCCGACATCGTGCAGCACAAGGGAGCGCAGCCACCCAGCAGGAATGTCATCTATGCCCCGGACATGGGCCTCATCCCCAACTACACGGGCTACGTCCCAGGTGCACGACCATTTGCTCGCACTGCTCCACTCGAGTCGCTTGCTTGACGGCGGTCGGTCGCCTGCTTATCGCACTTCTGTCGTTACTGTTTTGGCTCATCCACGCTCCGGTCAACCGCAGTAGTGCAGGTCAGAACACACATCTCCATGCTTCTTTCCTCGCACTGCTCCACTTTGGAATTCCCTCCCACATTGTCGATTGTTCATTCTTCACCATAGAAGTTGAAGGCGAGGGGGGAGGTCCAGGACAGGTTCAGCTATCATTGATGTTCGCCTCCACCGGCAATCAAACTCAGGGGCCCGAGTACCTGAATGGATTGCGCATTTAGCGGCAGCAGTAGCATGTATCCTGTGTATATGAGTGGTGCAATTATTGGCATAGTGGTGCTAATCATTGCACCACTCATACTTTTTTTTTAAAGCCAATGTGATTTCCTACTCATATGAGCAGCGGTGTAAAATGCACATTCTTATGGTGGGGGGTGAGTCCATCTATAAGGCAACCACTGTTGACTTCCCCACAAAGTGGTACTCACTTTATCGACCCTGGAGGGATGATGGGCTGAGGCAACCCTCAAATAGGAATTGAACCCACAACCTTCCCATCGCGAGCTGCTCACTCTTCCACTGAGCCACAGGTCGATTGCACCACTTCTGCACCTGTCATAAGTAATGTTTAGTATTGTTGCATTATGCTTTGAATTAACATGGGGATGTTGATCTGGATTATAAAAAAAAAAATATTCTTGAACCCAAAGAACAGGAATCACAGAGGGGATACATTCCGCGTGTGCACAACAGGCTCGGTCCAGCCACAAACCACCCTTGAGTAATTCTCCCCCTAAATGGAGGCCCGATTAAAGGTACCCAGGATTCAGGTGATCTGAATTACTAACACGCTGTCTGTGATCTGTCCGTAGGATACAAGTTCCAGTATGGACACACGTACGGCCAACTGACTGAGGACGCACTTGGGATGAGCACCATGCAGAAGGAGATCCTTGCCAACTGAAGCAAAGCAAGGGCACCGCAGGCCGAGACAGCCGCCGTTTTAACCACTAGTATTGTGCGCATGTGTGTGGCTTAAAATGCAATCAAAATGTTTCAGGGTTAGATTATAATAGCATTTGATATTGCATTTGCTGCTGATGTTAGTCAGGGTTGTTGTTTTTTTAATCTACGCTCACGCTGAAGAGATTTTGTTCTGATCTAAGACTAAGCCTGTACTTGTGACAGATTTAGGTTCCGGATGCAAAGGTTTGATCCACACACACGCAAACCTCAACTCATGCACGACCAAATGCAATTGTTAACAATGCAGAGTTTCCTAAATTTGCTAGGTCACATTTTAATTACAAATTCAAACATGCACTTGGAAGAAAAACAGCAATACAAAACAACCGTCTTAATATCAAGACAAAGTGGCGTTTGCTTTTTTTTTTGCAAAACATTTAACATGCTTCCTTTTACGGAAGTCCTGCAAATAAAGCTTAAATGTTGGGCTCGTCGTGTCAAGAATCTACTGTAGACACAGCCACCAATAAGATGTGAGCACACAGGAGATTACGCAGTGGTGGACAGATGGTGAGGTGAAGCGCGTGCACACACACACACACACGAGCCAACCAACGACTGCACGACATATATCCATTCTCTTCAGTCGAGCTCAATGCTGGAAATTAGCCTCAACGATCCACCCGGGTCACACAATGGTGGTGCCGCCCTTACAAACGGCACTGTTTTACATAGGAAGCACCAGGCACTTGTCAGCTAGGAGTTTAACGGTTCATCTCTGCACACAATTTGATGATTTGTTGTGATTAGATGAATAATAAAAAAATTTTACTCTGTGGTCAATGTAGCAGCCACTGGTGGCTGCAGGGGCTCATGTGAACTAATTGAAACCTAATAAAACATTTTCAGCCCTTTCTCAATTCACTGATGAAGGCTTCCCTGCTCCGTCACGATCATAGGAGGCTGTTTGACCATACTTCTCTACGCTGACCAGTACACATTGGTGAAGGTGTCGGGAGCCCAGGATTGGTTCAGATATCACACAACCCTGGTGTTAGCCGTAGCCAAGAATGAACCCGAGTTGCCAGGTTCAGCGCGCGTTACTACAAATCAAAAACTTGGATTCTTACACGCGTGAATCGCATGTATCGCGAGCTTAATAAATATTCACCGATGTGTCGACTATCAGCCTTGCTTACTGCAGAACACAAAATGATAATTAAAACTCAGCCAAAGTTATTTACAGTCGTGCCAAAGAAGAATGAAAATGTCCAAGTCTAAATACATGTTTAAAATCACATTTTACAGCACCACGGTTCGTTTGTTGAAAATATCAACCACAGGCATTGTCATGCTTGCATTTAGGCTGCTTGTTCGCTGCAAGCTGTAAACCAGTCAGTATAAACACAAAGCCACGAGCAGTGTGGTAGTCATGGGAGTGAGGGACCTTAAAAGGCGACCAGATGAACGACCTGAAACAAATCAAACAGAAGATTGAGCATTTAACACAACAAGCAACGCGGATGACGGCTACTTTTGGCTGAAATTTAGCAGGAATTATTGCAAATGTGAATAATTTGTGAATGCACCCATTAATAACTCGAACTTGTTTTAAGGCTCCTTCAATAAGTTTCTAAGTTAAACAAAAAACTAAATGAAATGGAAGGTTATATTTTTATAAGAAAAACTGTATTCCAGGTAAAAAGTTGGTTATCTATTTAAAGATGATAGTGATGCGTGTTTTGCATCGCATTGCATACATCGGGTGTTGCTAACAAGTCGTTAAATTTAACTACAACCATTCACCTGGCTAACACAACCATCTTAATACAATGGGACCTTGCACATGATGAGAGTAAGGTCGAGTGTGTATGCACGGCACAGTGCGGGTGAGCATAAACATTCACATCATTCCACACACACACACAAAGCTCAATGCCAAGAGCAACAACAATAATTTCCAGCCTTTTTCTCATCCACTGCTGGATAAAGGCTTCCCGCACACCATGTCCTCAAATGGGAGTTGAGTGAATGCTGGTCAGTGTGAGTTTGTTTCTGTGGGTGGCCCAGGACTGGTTTAGATATCGCTCGCCACTAAAGTTAGCCATGGCCAGGAATTGAACTCACCAGGTGCATAGCGTCGTGCGCTAAACAACTTGCACCACCAATCACGCCCGAATGGCAGTACAGGCTAGAACATAGCATGGGCCAGAATAGTTTACGAAGGAAAGAGGCATTTGGCAAGAGCACTACAAAAGGCGTGCATAGAAAGGATCTCGGAAGTAGCTCTGTGATATTCGCATCCGCGGGCCACTCCCTAACACGAATGGTTCCACTGCTCTGCAACAGTTCCGATAACACATTTGCGATAAAACGGAGGTGGGCGGGCACAATGACAAAAAGGTATATATTACGGACGCACGCACCCCAGCGCTGAATTACTGCGCGATTTCGAGCACGCGCTGCACGGGATGGAAGACGATCGCACGGCCACTCACCCCGTCCGTCGGGGACCGCCTCCCCGCTGTGCCGCACGTTCAGCAGCGCGTGCCGCTGCAGCGGCGACAGCTGCTCCAGCTGCTCGTCCGTCACCGCCTCCGCCTGCGCCGCCGTGAAGTGCTGCAGGCTGCTCACCTCGAACACCACCTGGGGGAAGGAACACAAAAGGGCTGGGTGGCTCAGTGGGGGTTACTACTGGGGATGTTAGCAATGCATCGTGGCAGGCAATATACGCACCGTGTAAACACATTCTTTGGAGGCGCACGCCAAGCTGCTTTTCCGCGTCGACATTCGGTTGTATTTACGTCGCGGGGCCGTGAGAGACGATGCTTTGGGAAGTCTTCATTGATCATGGCTGATGATGAGGAATGATGCATCTATTGTATTGATTACAATTATATACTTGCGATCCATGCATTGAAACGTGCATGCTGAGAATTGACCATTTACTATTTACACAAATTGTATACAAATTATGAGCCAATGTTAGATCGGGGGTGATAAAGTGGACAAAATTACAAATGAAACAATCACAAAAATTGAATGGTTAAAAATAATCAACCGTTGGATCAAATTGCGACCTCGAATGGTGATAACCAAATTGCTGGGGGCGGGGAGGGGTGAATCTTCGCGTGTCAGAGCACTGAGCTGCCACCACACAGATCCTGGGATCAAATTCAGGACACAATCCCGTCATTGAACCGGAACTCTCTCGTGCTGTGAGTTGATGGTCGCAGCCCAGTCACCAATAACCTCACGAATAGACCATCATTTAATGTGCTTTATCACTTAATTAACCTCACGAATAAACCATCATATTTAATTTGCTTTATCGCTTAGTTTGGAATATATAAGTAACGTATGAGGGGTAATCCAAACATTTAAGCTGTCCCGGTGCAGCTCGCTCAGGGAACCGGTGGATTTAGACACGCGGCGTGGACTTGTGGAACGCACTTCGTATAAGGTGGGGGCACCACAGTGGCGAGATGTTAACTACCTCGCCTGGTATACAGAAGGTCGTGGGTTCGATCTCGACCCTGACGCCTGCTGTATATTTAGAGTTTGCGTGTCTCTCCGTGGTCGTGTTTTGGATTTCTCTCTGGGTTGGGTCCTCCGTTTTTTTCCTCCACATCTAGAAACGTGCATTGTTGATTACTTACAGCAAATTTCCGTGGAGGCATAATTGCAATGGCAGTCGATGTGAGGCCCTCGATTTGTTCTTTGACCAAGGCCGACAGGACCACATCGGGGAGACCAACTGCAACATAAAACAAGATGAGGCAACATTCCATTGATTGAAATCTTTGCAAAGTGTGCCTTTATCCACTAGTGATTGATGGCCTCTTCCCACCATGCATGTATGTAAGTATGTTGAACTGCTTTCGCAAAGTACTGAGCCAACAGTGCTAATCGGAGGTGCAGGGGAAGGACAACAAACTGAACACAAAAAGCAGATCTAAAGAAATGAATTACCATGTTGGCAACGGGCCATACATCACCACGTTGGTCATTGTGGTTTGGTGAATAGCAAGGTTGGGGGGAGAACGCATGACAGCTCAGATATCACTCGTAATTGATGTTAGCCGTGACCAGGAATCGAACTCAGGGACTAAGGTCACCTGGTCCATAGTGCAGTGCGCTAACTACTGTGCATGACAACTTCCCCCCAACCTCGATTGCCACCGAAGCCAGATTTAATTCCCTAAAGCGTGCGAATCATACGAAGTTGAACTCTGACAACAGACCCGATCGTGTGGTACCTGCAACAGACCCGATCTCCGTGAACACCTCCAGACCCCAGTTGCTTGGGAGGCCAAAGGCTGAGGAGCTCATTGCCACCTTGACCAAGGAGTTGAGCTGGGCCTCTGTGCAGCGCAGGCTCAGCCTTCCGATCGCCAGGGCTGCCCGACTGCACACAATTTCGGTGGCACGCACACCCATCTCACTGTCCAAGGCTTTCTATGCTTGGTTTTCTGTTTCATGCGAAGCCTCCTTTAGCACAGTACAATTATTCCGGCTACTCCAAACACTAATTCGGTCGAAGTTGGAACATCGTTGTAATGTCTGGAATGGATCGCGTCGTTCTTACCTCACCACACCTGATGGAGTTCAATGTCTCAGAACAGTCAGGTTCATTAATGATCCAGCTCTCACTCGATTCACTCCGGTCACTCGCTCACCACCTCGCTTATCGCTCTTCTGTCGCAAACTACCACGGTTACTGCTCTCATAAACTTCACTAACTCATTCCTCCACCCGTGCCGAGTGTGGAAAAGTAGGCTAAAATACCCTCGAGAGGAGCTCTCCAGAGCTGCCTCGAGTGTGCAGGCTCTTCCACCAGGAGTGGTGCGAGCGAGAAATTCCAGGGCCTCACATTTACCCTGAAAATTTTGACAAATGTATTTCCTTCCCTGATATAAATATGCATGTACCTCGCACGTGGTCTCCACTTGGGTGGGGAAGTGAGCCCAGTTTTCCCCCTTAATAGGGCCCTGTCACGCCGAAATCGGGTTGCTGTTTGCGTAATTTCTGTCCCCCCTCCGTTCTATGATCGGCGTATTGTGCCGGGCATGTGTTGAGTTGTAGAAATAAAAAAAAGCCAAAAGTGTTTTGTGGCATCTACCGAAGGTGCACCTCCACCTCCCCGCCTCTCTCTCTCTTCACAGAATCCCAAGGCTCTTAAGAATTGAATCACGCCCTCTGCCCTCTGTTTTTTTCTAGCAAATGTTCCCGGCCCTCTGACCTGTACTGCCGCGCGTTGATGCGCGAGATGTCGGTCGGCGTCATGCCGCAGATGAAGTGTCCCAGCATCACCAGATCGGTCGAGTCCATCTCCGCCACCGATGACCCACTCCTTTGTACGAAACTCCGGAAACCTGCCACCAACTGCAGCCAAGCGACAGGACATCAAAGTGTGCTCGCAGTGAAATGCGCGAGCCACCACTCCAACCCAGGCGGTGGTAATCCCATGTACAGCCTTTAACAGGCTGTTTGGGGCAAGTGCCATTAACAAGCACCAATAAAGGCTGGCACGGCACATGAAGGGGTGGGCGGCTAACACCACAACACCACACCCGTGGCGATGTTTATACACCACACGAGGTACTCAATTTAAGGTTGAGTCGACCTTGGGGAGGATCAGAACTGGTTCCAATATTCGCCACTGTTATTGGTCGTGAGCAGGAAAAAAAGTCAGATCGTCGGGGGTTAGAGTGCAGTGCACTGATCACTGGACTACCGATAATGAGGTTGAAATACATCACATTAGTCCATTTAACATGAGAACACATGTCAGTTTCATACAAACTTTTTGACAGAAAATGTAAATGTACCTCCTTTCATCATTTTGGCAAATAATCGTTTATAATGGTTTTTAAATTAGCATGCATATAGCATTGCAAATAAAAGATTGACTTCTGTGCAGGAGGATGTTTCGCTGCCCAAACCAAGGTTAATTCAGTGTAAGTTTAGTAAATAAAAATTTCACACGTGGCTTGGCGTTCAATCACACGCAACAAGCATGAGCAATACAAACGTTAGGTTTAACAATGAAAGATTAATCATACATGTTAGTGATGACCTCTCAAAGCACAGTGTGGGGTGAGTGGGATGACCAGGGGGTGAGAGTGGGGTAAGTGCGAGATGAGCGTGGCATGAATGAGAGCCTAGTGGCGTGAGTGTGAGGTGAGTGTGGGGTGAGCATATGATGAGTGGTGTTAGCGTAGGGTGAGCGAGTGGTGAGCGTGAGGCAAGCATGGGGCAAATATGGGGTGAGTGCAAATAAAACATGGGGTGAGCATGGGGCTAGCATGCGGTGAGCATGTGGTATGTATGTAAATTGAACTTTTTTCGCACTGTACTTAGCCAACCGTGCTAATCAGAGCTGCGGGAGAGTGTGTGGTGAGTGTTGGGTGAGACCGGGGTGACCGTCTGGTGAGCGTGTGGCGGGCGTGTGGTGAGTGCGTAATTAGAGCGGGGTGAGCTTGGGGCACCTGTTTGCGGTCCCATCCCTCGAGGGCACCCAGTGAGGCCAGGGCGGCCGGGTCGGTGAGGTCCAGCTCAAGCAGCTCGCGCGGGGTGAGACGCGTCGCAGCGCGGCCCAGCTGCTGAATAATCGCGGGGGGCAGCCGCGCTGCTCCGCCATGCAACTGCGGGGGGGGGGGGGGCAACAGAAGAAAGGAGGCGGCATCGTCATCATCATCGTTGTCGTCACCCTCATCATCCAAGACATTAACATCATCTCTGGAATCACCAGTAGCTTCGTCGGCACTCTTGCCATCATAATCATCATCATCACCGGTATCATCAACATGATCACAAAAATCAATGTAATCAGCAGCATCATATTCATCATCGGCAGTATGATCCATTGGTATCATCATCATGCTCACCATCATTGGTATCGTAATAGCCACCAGCAAAAAAATCATCATCATAATCATCAGCAGCATCACAATCTTGTTGTTTCCAGGTTTGTTATCCATGCTCGTAATCCAGCAATTCAGAAGTGGGGTTGGTAGATCATGAAGAGAGGGGAGCACGGATTTGTGGGATGCCCCCCTGCAGAAGCAATGAGGTGGGTGCCTGCATGGGGCAGTAAAGCAAGCAGGTTTCTAACAACCCATCCACATCCAGGGCTTGAGCGCAGCACTTCCCCCGGTTTCCACCCATTAACACACAAAAATACTTACAGCGGTTTTGACCTCAAGGAAACATATGCTAATCGAGCAGAGAACACCTAATCCCCGCAGAGCCTTTAAGATGAGATATCGTTAATTATATTACCGACGAATAAAGGGGCCCCAACACTTACAAATGTGTAAGCGGCTACACAGGTCAAGTGTGCATCAGTAAAGTGGGGGTTTTTATTTCAAGCTTCGTGACAAATGAATGAAAGCCATGATACACGATGGCAATTTTAGGGCAACCGTTGCCAGCATCTGTCACCGAAAACAGTCGCCGCATCGTTTTCTATTGTAAAACATTTAGTTACCTGAATCTGGACCAAACCCGAGAGAGGCCGTTTGGCACGAATGGACAACTGGGATGGCAAATAAAAATCAGATCACAGACTGAGGTCACATGACTACCTGAGGTTGAGCGTTGTGCAAAACAATATTTTTTTAGGCAAGCACACCCTGCTTTCATTGACCAGACAGAACTCTGACAGGACTCGCCGCTCTACGCCACGAAGTTGCCATGGCTGCTCATAGCGAATGCGCTGCCGGTGACGATTGCCCGTGACGACTGCCCTAAACTTGCCCCTATTGTATCATGCTATTAAATGGGAGAGACGGGTGACCAAGAGGTTGACCTGTCCCACTCTCTGCATTATGGCCGTCAGCTGCTCGGGCGAGAGGTATTCGTCGGCCCCCAGTGTCTCCAGGCAGTCGTAGAAATCCTTCCCAGACATCCGCACCAGCTGGCCCGGGGTCCACACCGCGGGGAATGTGGCCTTGACGTCGGCGCACGTCGGAGCTGAGAAGGAGGAGCACCAGCAGCACAGGGTAAACACGTCTCCAGCGTCGCCTCACCAAGCTAGACAAGGGTTAGGCACAACTCGGGATAGCTGAAATTGGGACGGAATGATACTAGATGAATAATTAAGTCGACACCACAAACACTCCGACCGAAATTCTCTTCACACGGTAATTAATCTGCGCAGTAATAGCGTGAAGTGCTATGGTTATCTTGTGTAGGAAATTCGAAATGCCCTGCTTATATGAAGATGCTATTCCTGAATTTCGTAATACAGTTAATAAATCCATAATAGAAGTTTTTGGGTTAGATCGCGTAAATATATAAATGTGTCGTTAAAACCCGCCACCACCCGACACAGCCAACTAGTAAGGGTTGTCACATAAACAGAGCGTGGCCAATTCGTCACTAGTACAGCAACACCGGTGTATTGGAGAGCCAAGCCACAACATTTACAAACTGAGTACGACGTTTCGCCAGTAATTACAACTAGCTTCATCAGGCAACAGCCAGATTTGTGGAGAAGTCTTACTGCTTCGTTCCTTATATAGAGGCGTAGATGTGGTGACCACCCTTCTGCGCTCTTGCACAATGATGGGGCGGGCGGGATTAATGAGGCAATGTACAATATGCATGTGCATTATGCGAGCTCTTTGAACTTGTCCTTCCTGTCTATTTTGTTTATTAAAATAGCCCTATCAACGGTAATTCCTATTGAAGTACGCTGCCCTTTGTAGGTGTGCATTTAAATAAAGTTATTATGATTTCTTTCAATTTAGTCTTGGGCAGTAGTAGCTAGTTTTGCACAAAACTTCAACTTTATAAAAATCATATAGGAATAGGTTTTACCCTTTTAACTGGCACAAAAACTTACACCTTTATTCAAGGCATCATGTTTGCAATAACCACAACACAAGCAGTCAAAATGCAAACAAAAAAGACAACTCTGATAATAATATGCACTGTCCTTGAATTTGATTGGTCCACACCCGAGACAGTGCATATTATTATCAGAGTTGTCTTTTTTGTTTGCATTTTGACTGTTTGTGTTGTGGTTATTGCAAACATGATGCCTTGAATAAAGGTGTCAGTTTTCGTGCCAGTTAAAAGGGTAAAACCTATTCCTATATCTTGTTACTGGCAAAGGAGGTCTCATAATGAAAATTATAAAAATAAATTGACTGTCCTTGTTGGCACGCGTGTTCTGCTACTGCTGACAGCTGCATTTGGGAGAATTTAATATTTCTCTGATGTTCTTTTCGTCTCGTGCTGATCATTCGTCCTGTTTGCCCAGCATAACATTTACCACACGTGCAGTTAATCCTGTACACACCTTCTGTTGATAGTTTCGGTAATACATCTTTTGTACCAGATATTAAATTCTGTATTGTATGTACCGTGCCAAACCTGACTCGGATGTTTTGTTTTGAAAGCCTATCTGTTAAACTGACAGTTAAGAGAACTGCTGTGTATAGTATTATTGTTATTGTGCTTGTTTACCCAGAAAAGTCTTACTGAGTCTCATGACACTTTTTTGGAGGGTCCTGCCAAGTTTTCATAGTAGGGGGCAAAGATTGCTGCGTATAATCCAAATGTGTACTGTACTACTAGCAATTCTCAAGCTATACACAGCATGTACTTATCTATCGCATGGCATTTGGTGAATCCATGCTCTTGAATGCCATGCATATCCATACGTTATACCAGGTCGCTCTCTCTCTCATTGTCAACCCCAACCATTACCCCACCCTTTGCCTGTACAAGCCTAGCCTTAGGCCCGAACATTTTAAACTAGGACCCAAATCCAACATTTTCCCAAATGCTTCGGGACATTGGCACGGACAGCCTTTCTGAAACCGGGCAGACCCAGCAGAAACTGGGAAGCTTGGTAGCTTTCCCGATTGCCTATTAAAACCTGCCCGACATACATCTCCACAGTCGGAGCTACCATCTGCAGGCCACCGCCCTCACCTCCACGCTGCCCGTGCTCCATGTGGGAGCTCCGCTCGGCGAGAGCGCGAGCCTTGCTGAGCAGGCCCAGTCGGGCCCTCTCCCCGAGGCGATGCGTGCACGCCCTTCCCACGGCGCTTGCCTCCCAGCGCCACTGCGCCCGCAGCACGAACTCCACCACCTCCATACTCAGCACCTCCTGCGGCAGGCAGCGTGGGGGGGTGAGGGGGAAAATTCAAGGACTCGTTGGTTAACCGGACGCACACAGAGAAGTGCTTTTTAATCAGACAGGTGAGATGGCGTATGCCTGTAATTCAGTCACTTGGATGGGGGTTGGTAGCTCCAACAGAGATCGAATTTGTGCGATATATTCACTGGCAGGGTAATGTCTGAGACTGCCATGGCAGAGTGACGGTACAAATCTGCCACATTTTAAAATGACCCACAAATGACAGTACTTAATCGGATAAAACCATATAGCTACATCATCCGCTTACTGGCAAGCTATATCCATCTGTGAAACACAGTGCCTTCACGGGAGCCTCTGTGCCAAAAAATGTCGTGAATATAAAATGTACAAATGATTCATATTATTATAAGAGTCTCTGTTGTGCAGTGACGTATATGCCACCAGGTGACACCCACCTTGGGCAGCTGGTAGATGTCTTCCAGAGGCAGGGCGAGAACCAACCTTCCCAGCTGCTCCACGGTAGCCAGACTCCACATGTCAGCACCCCTGCAGAAGCAGCACCACAGCGTTCACCGTATGTGGTGGATGGCTAGGACGGACAGAACTTGACCCCCTCAATCTCTCTAACACAGCTTGCATTCAAACACAGCCTCTGCAGAAAAAAAACCCATTTCGAAGCTGGATTCAGGTGATGATTTTATTTGATTTAAAATAAGTCTCGAATGGAATTTACTTCTACCACTACAATTTTTTATTTTACCAGGAAATGCCGGCTGAGTTATATAGCGCTTTTTCAGAAGCGACCTGGCCACAAATGATAGCTCAACACAGTGGCTCATCGCATGTCAATTTTATAGCAGATGTATACTCTAAACGCATGTTTCTAAATATGGAACCAGAGGACCCTGAGAAAAATCCACACGACCACGGGGAGAGCAACACGCAAACTCCATGTATACAGGCGGTGTTACACATCACTGACCCGAGGGCATCGTTCTGCGTGAGGATGAGTCCCAGGGCGTCAAGCGTTGGGGCCGGGAGGCAGTACCCGTGCAGCTCGCCCAACCGCAACAGCAGCTCCGGGCGAGACATCCTGCGCAACACTTCCTCCTCCATGAAGCCCACGAGGAAGCCCAGCAAGTCGAGGTACTCGCCGCCAATCTGCGCAATGGCTGGCAGCGGCTGCAAACGTATGGAGGGAAGGGACGGAGAAGGAAGAGTGTAATTCTCGCCACGGATACTCCATGGGTTTCTCAAACTCCGGTGCTTGCCTCCTACTGTGCTGCAGGCCACAGGCAGTGCCACAGTTTTATAAGTGGAGGGGATGACTGACTCGGTGATGGTAAGGCGGGGGGGGGGGGGGGGTGACTTTGTGAGAGAAGAGATGCCTCAGATGCGGAGCTGTAGCCGAGGAACATGGCATGAGGCAGCTTTTAATAGGCCAGCAAACACAGGTTTAAATCTTCGATTTAGATTGTAGTATTACGGCAACAGCATCTGTCCACTCCCCCCACCCACTCCACTGTGATGCCACCTACGGCACAGGCTTGACATTTGACACATCTGGAGCACGCAACAACGAATAAGGACTTAATTCTCGATTTGAGAAAGGATTGACGGACGTGGAAAAAGTGGAGTGGAGGAGGCGAGTGGAGCCAGGAGCGGCTTCTTGGTGTTTGCAAACGTTCTCTGCGTTCGGGTTGTTGCCGCGTGATATTCGGCGGCATTACCTCTAACGTCACGTCCCACGTGCTCGGAGATTCAGACAGGTACTGGGAGTTTTTATCTGTTCCGGGAAGAAGCTCCCGGCGACACGTCGAGCGAAACGTTGCACATCGGGCCGAACGACACAGCGGCACAACCCGAAAACACATCTGAGCGCTGCACAGCACAGCCGCGAAAAAAACGAGAACCCGCGGAGTCGAGTCTTCTGTGCACGTTCCAACGACGTGCGCTTGCTGAAGAAGGGCTCCACCTGCCGAGCGAGAGGCAGCCCTTGCGAGAGCCGCTGCTCGAGCTGGTTTACAATTCAGCCCATTGCTGCTGTTTTACCGCACGACGCGCTTGTTCTAGCCCAGTGGCCCACAGAGTGTGGTCCGCGACGGTCCTCCGGGTGGGGCCGCGGTGGCTGTGATGCAAATGCACAGGTTGATGATCCGGAAATAATTGTTTCGGACATTCATTCATATTTTACTTATGATATTTGATTGAAAAAGGGTGTGAGGCAAACCACCCAGATCAAACAACCCTAACCCTAAGATCTAAATCCCCCCCCCCCACCCCCACCTTCAAAATAAAAGTTTTAAAATATTTGTATGTTCCGGTAATATGAAGAATTTCGTATCACTGGTATTTAGAGATAAGTGAATGTGTTTTGTCACCATGAGTAGGGGGCTTGGTGGTCCGTGGAAATGTTTTCTTCTTTCGCACCGTACATAGCCAACCATGCAAATCGACGGTGTGGGGGAAGGACAACAAACTAAACACAAAAAAGCAGTTTTTAAAAAATGTGTGAGGCTCTAGCGCAAATTTCCCCTTTTGCCCCTTGCCCTTGGCGGCCCCTTTTTGCTGGACATCTCATCTTGTAGTCCACTGCTGCGATGCTCTAATAATCAACTTCCGTGTCAGCATGGGCCCATGTGGTGGGCAAGGAGCTGAAGCTACAGAAGTGTGAATGTCTACTCGATGTTACCGCTCACAGCTGAGAGCTGGAATAATAAGAAGGGCGTAAAGCTGTTTGGTTCTTTAGCTGGTGGCCAGAGCACGATTGGGACACGTGTGCACATTTCCTTTGCTCAGGAGCAATCGCTGGAGAAATTATGTGAAGAAAAAAATAGCACTGTGCTCACCATCTGCTCCAAGATTGTTTTTGTCAGCTGCCTCTGCTTGGACGGTTCCAGATTGAGGAAGTGAATTTGGTTTTGGGTGATGATGTCCACAGCCATCTTGAATGCTTTGCTGGGAAATGAGGACAACGTTTTCATCCTAAACAGTAAAACACAAAACATTGCACCGTTATTAGATTATAATATAATAATAATGACTACTATTATTTTAACCAGTATAATTACTATGTTGTACATATTGATTAAATGTTTATTCTATGGTGTCAGAGCAATTGTTAGCTGAAGATACGAATGAATGAAAATCTGCATGAACAAGGAACATCAGAAAAAAACATGCTTATTATACCTGTGTCAGCAGTGGTACACAAGCACCAATAACAAACCCACAACACTTCTGAATAACACTGTCCTAAAGATAAAATATTAGGCAACATTTCGGGCAACGGCCCTTCTTCATGGCAGTGTTATTGATGAATGCGCTGAATGAACACTGGATATTTTTTCACGTGATATATTACTGTTTCAAAAAATATTGTCTATATTTTATCTTTATGTCACTTACGGCAATTCCATGACAAGCTGAGGTCCCATCAAGATTATTTCTTCCACGGTTATTTCAGATTTGTTTTCAATCCAAGCCACAATGCACTTGCACTGTGGACATTTAGAAAAGTCATGTGTAAATTGAGGCCACGACAGCCTTCATAAACCAACATTCAGTCATCAGCTATGCCCATGCGAGACTCTCACCAGAGATGTCCTGACCACCTCCGCCACCAACAACAGGTGATGCACCAAACCCATAAACTCAGGATCCTGGGAAAATTCCATCAAAGTCTCACAGTCCACACCTTGAAAAACCGTCCCCAGAGACCTGGGTGAACAAATATATATGTTATTGTCACACTGTTCATTCATGTATTGACAATGTCACATTTTACCTAAGTTCGGCTGAACAACGTGGCTCTCAAAAAGGATTTCATTAGCAAAGAGGTTTTATTTTAATGATGGTGCTTTGTCTTGCTGTTCATATTTCCAGAACCAACGCGAGAACAAGGATAAGCAAATGCACAAATAATAAATAACAACAATGAAATCTGCTTTCCATCGTGCAAGTTAGTTTAATGAGAGTGCATGAGCTGACCTGGAGATGTGCATACGAATATTGAGCAAAGTGATTGGTTGTGATTCCTCACTAAAGACGCCTACTGACAGACAACTCAAAATAAGCATGAGTGTCATTTTGTAGAATTATAAATAACAAAACAAATATGCAGACGACACGTCCGCTTTACACATCCATCTTTTTCGATAAACAATTCAAAGTAAATCTTAGCCAGCCCCTCAGCCTCACGGCCTTCTGGGAGCGGATGGCCACTCCTGGAAGGGAGATGTTATTGTCTGCTGCTGATAGACAAATAAATTACAATATTTTTCCAATCATTATTAAATATTTTAAAATGTTTACTTTAATCATCATATTATGATATACTGAAACATGTTCTTTGTTTGTCCATTATTTACCTTTTATTTGCCTATACTTTGCACTCCTATCGTGTTTGTGTATTGTTTGTTGTTTTAACGTTCTGACCCGCCCCTACTGGACATCTGTGAAAAAAGAGCATTAGAGCTCATCGGATTTCTCCAGCATAAATACATGTTATGATTCTGACAAGGCAGAACAATGATGAGCCGCTGTGCAGGTGCATGGCCACGGTGGATATATGACACCGAATCATCGCTGATCCCTTACAGTAAGATCCCTTACAGTATAAATTCCTTTTTCAGTTTTCCACTGTGCCCCTTGAGAATCCTTCTGAAAAGGGACTGTGCCTGCAACAAAAAGTTCAGAAAAAACGAACGTTATATATAAACACAACAAAACATAAATAGCGAGTGAGCACTGGTGCCATCATCATCAGCCATGAATTATCTACCGCTGGATCATGGCCTTTCTATCACCATTACCATCCATCACAGTCTTGTGATGCAACGATCCAACAACCACTGCTGCCACACACAGACCCAGAGCGGGCACTGACTCCTGAATCTACCTGCTTGGAAAAAGGGGCCCACACACACCTGGTGAGGAGTCCAGTTTATGTCGGCGAGTGCCGGAAGCCTGGCAGCATGCGCCGGGTAGCGGAAGTCCAGGTCAACCAACGGCAGATCAGACAGCAGCGGGCCGAGTCGCGCGATCCACTCCAGGCAGTCGATCTTGGAGCGCTGGGGTAAAGTCAAAGGATTCAGCATAGACCCTGTGGTGTACCGCCCAAGAGTGCACCGCTTTACAAGATTAACTGCTTTTACAATGTGTCATATGATACAGAGTTGGCCGGGTGGTTCAGACACTGAGCGGGCACCACTGGGATTCTGGGTTGGGTTCCAGGGAACCACTGCGTAATTAAGCATGGTGATTATGATCAATGACTTTGAAAAAAAGCATCACATTACATTTGTTTCTTCATGTAAATAGGCTTATTCCAGCTATGAGACGTAAACATTCAGGTTTGATTGATATGTGATGACCTTTGCAGGTGATCAAAAGATGTTCCCCTCGTGTGGATAAAGAGGTCTATTGTAGTAGTTTCTGTGACGCCAACTTTGTCGGGCTAATTTGTGATTCGAGGTGAAGGGCCCATTCAGACAAACGCCTATTTTGCGAGGGAGACTTGGGGGGGGGAAAGGAAATCCTGCCGTGAATGAACAAAAGAGCCAGGTGAGGGAGGCCGACCCTAAATAGTTGTTTTTCATTATTGTTTTTTTGCGACTCAACACGAGCGCAGTACAAAGCACCGGTCACAGTACAAGGGGGGAGAACAGAAACTCTGTGACCAAAAATCCGAGATTGGCGGCGCAAGGGCCTAACGAGGTTGGGAAATTCTGTCTCTCTGACCCCCACCCAAGTGGGGACCCACGGGCGAGAACAACGGGGAGCATGCTGACCCTGAATGTTGAGATGATGGCCGTCCTCTGTGCGGCACGCAGGCAGCCAGCATGGGGCCTCACCGCCGGCCAGCCCTGGGTGAGGGCCGCCGGGGGCAGAGTGCGCAGCACAGATGGCGGGAGCCCACACACCAGGCTGCCCAGCTGCCCCACGACCTGCGCCGTCAGCTGGGCGAGAAGAGGCACACACGCTGTGTGAGCACAACTTTGGCGACCTTGAATAATCATCATCAATTGTTATTCTTTGGCATCATTATCATCAGTGCTGAGTAATCCACTGCTGAATTGAGGTCTCCCCAACCGTTACCATTTCTTGCTGTCCTGGGAGGTAACAATCTATGCCTTCAGGCGTGCTCCCTCCTTTGGCTGCCACTCTCTCGTTAGTGTCGACGCCGAGGCCTTACTGGTCGGACATTCCTCCTATCTTGATTCACTTAAATTCGACCACATGTGGTATCATAGGTTCAACACGAAACAATGTTGGCAATTATACTAACCTAAATAATAAGCACTATCCAAGTTAGTTAACAAAACATTAAACCTGCTTGAAATCAATCTCTCTGCATTCAGTGCAGTGGTATAAATGGTGTTTCAAAACGGCTGCAGTGAACGCCTCATGTAACGAAATAACATTTCTTACTTGTCTCTCGTGAATGAATTTTTCAGCAAGCACTCGAGCCTGCAATACAATACATACCATACGTTCAAAATAAACAGATGCACACACACAAATACGCACACGTGTAAAAACATTTAACGGGGTGGTTTCAAATACATTATCATTAAATGTTTCCTATTGTCCCACCCTCCCTCTATCCTTGGTCTTTCCATAGCATTCTAGATTTGAAGCTTTCGTGACTCCAAGGATTCATACTCTTTGTTTTTTTTCGGTAAAGTCACGTTGGTAAAATAAAATAGAACAATGAAATCACGACGTTTCGAAGGCAACACAAGCTTCCGTCTTCAGGTGGAACAGTCACAGCAGAATTTCTGTGTCAAGTGCACAGTTCCGAGACGACTTGGATTATATATAGGTCAGGGGGGGGGGCAGAAAGGGACGTGGGTGGGTGGGAGGGCTGAGTTAAGCCGCCTTTTGTTAAACGACACAAACGTGGGTAAACAACCCTTTTGGGGTTTTTTTGCGGCCGGGTTTTTTCGGGGGGAGGCGATGCAAGACATTAAGTACAGACCAATTTTTGAAACCTAAAATGGAAACTACGTAAATAGCATGTTGGTTATACGCCTTTTCCCTCCCTATTTAAATATTCATCTTCCTCCCTACACACGCGAGGTCCCACTTGGTTGGGGCAGCAGGGCCTAAACCCCCTCTTCCTTCCCCTGTCGTGTGGTTCCATCGTGCCGGAATCTATTGTCGCGTTGTACCGGGTTCACGTTTTGTTGCAATGAAAAACATTTTCCAATTGTTCTGGAAACACAAGTGCTGGCTTCAAAGAGTGCACGGCGATAACAAAGTTAAAAACACTGTCAAGTTCACTCCAAGTCTGACATTCGCCAGTCCTGCAGACCTCTATCAGCTGCAGAGGCGCTGGAGCAGTGCCCTGCCCCAACCAAATGTCATTTTGACCCCAGCCAAGTTCACTCCGCTTCGCAGTGAATCAATTCCTATGGTGAGCCGCCACACACAACATTCTAGGCCCCCACCCCCCAACATCTGAGAGCAACTGGAGCTGAGCCTGGTAGGGACTCGCCCCGAAATGTTTCCCATCACTCCATCACAGAACAGCAACAACGCCTCGTGACGCGCCACACAAATGCCACCAGCGTGAGGCAGTAGCCGCGTGACCTCTGCTCAAAACGAGGTGCCACCTTCGGTGCACTCTTGATTCCAGCACCATGACTGGAACAGACATACCCTAATTAAAATATAATTTACAAGAAGCCGCTCGTCAGACCTCAGGGTCGAGGCAGGTTTTGAACGTGGATGGTGCTTGGACGGGTGGCCATCATGCATAAGACAAGGTGTTTTGGGCTAATGGGGGAGGACTACAATATGAGCAGCAGAGGGCAGCAGAGAGTAGTGCAGCAACACCCATTATTGCTCCCGCGTCTATGCTTGCAGCATTCACGAACCCACGCTGACCAGCGGGATTGAAGTTATGGTAAAATCCCCCCTTCCCCCACAACTCGCACGGCATGGGGAGGCCCTCATCCACCGGTCGAATGAACAAAAAGCGCCGCACATGTAGCACGCACAACAACACCGAAACAAACACGGGCATGTTACATGATAGGCACACCGAAGGCGGAACCGACCTGTGCCGGAGCGTAGGTGATCGAGTTGATGTGGCGAGCGCTGGCTTGCACCAGCTGGCTGGGCAGCTGCTGCGTATACGCCAACCCCAGGGCTGGCAGGAGGTAGGCCATCTCTGCCAGATCATCCTGCGTCAGCTCTGTGGCCACAGCGACGCCAAGGTTCTTGGCGATGAAGAACGCGAGCTGCACGGGGGAATAGATGGCAAAAGGGCCAAGAGCCAGAACTCGGGCACCACAACTCCCTTTTGCACCGTGCATAGCCACCCGTTGCTAATCAGAGTTGCGGGGGAAAGGACAACAAACGATGGGTCACTGCGAGTCTCAAGGTCTCTGTGCGAGTCGACGCATGTATGTTGAACTTGTTGCGCACCGTTTGTAGCCAACCGCGCTAATCGGAGGTGCGGGAGAAGGACAACAAACTAAACACAAAAAAGCAGTTGTAAAGAAATTAGTTTTCAATCTACATTTAAAAGTGCATAGCTCCAGTGGCTTCCGAATATCGGAAGGAAGAGCGTTCCAGACGGCCGCAGAAGCGCATCTGAAAGCGCGCGATGCAGTGAACCTCTTTCTTTCGACGGCTATCCAAAAGCCGCTGCGAGAATGACCGGAGGTCGGATGATGCTCCTTGAGAATGGACGTGCGGTCAGGGGAGGCAGAGCTTCATCTGTCGCACTCCAATGAAAATAGCTGTTACAAAAAGTTAATAAAACACTAAAATCAAATGTAAGATTTTTCCCCTGATCTGTGTTATAAATGTAATTTCTGCATGATTCCAATCATGACTGTGAGATAGTAACCGGCACGCGCTTGTAGCCCGCGCTCCATCCAGTTCCTGAGGGGTTGCGCAATCATAAGGTGAGGCTGAGCTCGTCGCTGCCTCACCTCTCGTCTCTCCCTGCGTTTGCAGCGGAGCTCCGCAAATTTGTCGACTGTGACTATAAAAATGATTGGAATCATGCAGAAATGACATAACACAGATCAGTGGAAAAATCTAAATTTTTATTTGATTTTTTTTTTTAGTTTTCGAAACAGCTATTTCCATTGGAGTATGACAGCTGAGGCTCTGCCTCCCCTGCCTCCTCTGACCGCACGTCCCTTGTAACGATATACGGCAAAGGTATTGCGGTTCATTTGTGGCAAAAACTTTGTGTGTAATGAGTGCGACCTTATAACGTATTAGTTCGGCACTGGACGGACGTGGTTTTACGATCACGTGTTGTGAACAAAGTCGGGTCCACACGTGAACGATCGATTGATCGATGGCGCAACATAGTTGTATGCAACTGACTCGCTTATACGTGGACGTCTCTGTAACTGGTTCGGAGCAGTTGCACAACCGGTTGCTCACGCCTGTAACTGTGGGGACGTGGGTTGGTGGATCACACAAATGTTGCGTAACGGGCCGCTCATAAATGACGTCACGCGATTTTTTACGATTTTTGACCCCCCCCCCTCGTCACACGGCGTTACAAAAAGTCGGACCCCCCCTCAAATATGACGTCACAAAGCTCTACCTACTTCCATTTTGAAATAAAACATCCTTCCAATCGCTTTGGACTATTGTCATTGTAGTGCGATTTTAATGTGGCGCTGCACTCTGATGTTGTAGGAGTGTTGTTATAATAATTCTATATTTATTGCAAGTTGCGCATTTTGATGTGACGTCATATTTCTAAAACCCTCCCTCCCTCGTCACACATCGTCACAAACGTCTGACCCCCCCCCCCTTGGTGCGTGACGTCATTTATGGACGGCCCCTAACCACTTCCCTTAAGGCGTCGAGGTGCCATATTCTGGCTTGCCTTAAAGGAGGCAGGTACCGCAACGTGTGGACTGATGCCCCCTCGCACGTGTGGGCTTTCTCTGGGCACTCCGGTTTCCTCCCACACGTATACACACTCGTCATTAATTGTCTGAAAACATCTCAATTGATATGCCGCCTCCACGTGTTGTGGATTGTGGTGCAGCGTTGTGCGATGCTCTTTGCATGACTGACGCCCTTTATATAAATGCTCATTATTATGAGGAGAGATGGACTCTCACTCTCAACTGATCTGTTCGGCGATTTATAGTGACGTATTCCATGACGTGCTGCTCGTTAAGTTGCGCGACTTTGAGAACAACCTGGTTGTGCAACTGATCGCTCGGGTTGCGATTCCGGCTTTACGCTCGCTAGGAGCTGCTTGTGAATCACCTCCATACCTTGCCGTCAATGTCAATGGCGCCCTTCTCTATGCAGGAGATGAGGGCTTGAAGGACGCTCTGGAAGACGGGTTTATTCCCCATCAACTGCGCCAGGTCCTCTGTGTTTGTGTAACACAGCACCCTGCCAAACCTACACGGCGAGACGCTACACTTTTGAAACTGCACGTGGTTGCAGCGGCCATACACGTAAAAACACAGACACTCACCGCTGCTTCAGTGTGAGAAAAAGTGACCAAATCAGCAAATCAAAGTACCATGAATGTGCGTGTTCTCATCAGATTTCGGAAGATAAATAGGTATGAGCCTGGTTATTAATTAGATGGGAGACCACAGCAGGGAACACCAATGATGTGGACTTGGGCTGCGAGATCGCTGCATGGAAGTACAGCAATGGATTCTTGAATCCATCTGTATGAAGTTTTGAGAGTTACCCCCCCCCCCCCCACGTGCTTAGTGGAATTGGCCACACATCGCAATGCAGGACCCTCCATACTTCGAGCGCTGGAACTCAGTGAGGCTTTCCTGGACAGTATGTTACCTCATTTGTAATAAACGAAACAAAACCTATGGAACGACATGTAGGCGTGCATCGTGGGGACACGCTGCAGCTATCTGAGCTGTGGCTTACGCACACCACTTATCATTTCCCATCTCGCCGTTGAAACCCCCGACGTCGCACCTGTGGACGTCTCTCTCCGTGAGGTTGCCGGTGTTGCCGTTGAGAGCCACGTGGCTCACGTGCCGCCAGTGCGCCGAGTCCGCCGAGCTGCTGCCCAGCAGGCTCACCACCGACAGCACCTGCAAGGTTTGTGGGGCGGTGGGAGGGAATGTCCCGGAGTCGAGCAGCGAGCGTCAAGAAAGACAAATCCTTGGTTGTTTCGGTAAAGTCCCGTAGAAGGGAAACAATAAAATAATAAAATTTTCTTGCCGTGGTTTTCACACCTGATGATGATTGCTTGTGTTGCAGTCGAAACGTCGTGAGAATTTTATTACTTTATATTTTTATTATTGTATTGTTTCCCTTCTACGTGACTTTACCGAAAGAACCAGGAATATGAATCCCTGCAGTCACGAAAGCTTTAAATCAAAAGAAAGACATAGGCGGAGAAGTGTTGTGACCCGCGGCGCACTCAGCCTTTATTCGAATGTGTAAATATCGCCCTCGATAGAGGAAGGCAGCGATGCACATTGCAGCAGAACGGCAACGGTACAGGGGGCATGGAACAACAGGAATGAGAAAAGAAACCCACCACGACCACAGCGGCTATCACAGACTGAGCGAAGTAAATTACAACAGCGCGCAATATAAAGTGCAACCGTGCGCAAACTAATCGCAAAAAAAAATAAGTAGCAAATTCAATAAATAGTAAATAAATGTTTTTTACCTTCTTACATTTTTCATTTAGCGTGTTCAACAAGCCCACGCATTTTTTTTTAAACAGATTGCGGTGCCCGATGTAGAGGCTGGTGCTATATTCATACAGCGTGCTCACCTGCTGGTCGGTGAGTCACACCAAGTACCCTATGGGGAGGCTGGTGCGATATTCATACAGCGTGCTCACCTGCTGGTCGGTGAGTCGCACCAAGTACCCTATCGGGAGGCTGGTGCGATATTCATACAGCGTGTTCACCTGCTGGTCGGTGAGTGGCACCAAGTACCCTATGGGGAGGCTGGTGCGACATTCATACAGCGTGCTCACCGCTGGTCGGTGAGTCACACCAAGTACCCTATGGGGAGGCTGGTGCTATATTCATACAGCGTGCTCACCTGCTGGTCGGTGAGTGGCACCAAGTACCCTATGGGGAGGCTGGTGTGACATTCATACAGTGTGCTCACCGCTGGTCGGTGAGTCACACCAAGTACCCTATGGGGAGGCTGGTGCTATATTCATACAGCGTGCTCACCTGCTGGTCGGTGAGTGGCACCAAGTACCCTATGGGGAGGCTGGTGCGACATTCATACAGCGTGCTCACCGCTGGTCGGTGAGTCACACCAAGTACCCTATGGGGAGGCTGGTGCTATATTCATACAGCGTGCTCACCTGCTGGTCGGTGAGCTGCACGAAGTAGCTGATGGGGAGGCTGGTGAGCAGCGGCGCGAGTGACTCGAGGAACTGCGGGGACCAGCCGGCCACGCCGCCGGGCCGGCGTGCGACGCGGCGCGCTAGCGCCTGCCTCTGCTCCTTGCGCAGCACCGAGCACGACGCCAGCGCCGCGGTGAGGCTGCGGCCGTCACGCGGGGCACAAGGCAACGCTCGCTTAACCGCCGGCACCGCGGGGGCTGCCGCGATGTCACTTTTTCACGATCCGATTTGAAACGTTCGGAATGTGACGCCGTGAAACAAAGTTGCTTAATCCGGTTAGGGCGCGAGGCTCACGATCATAAGGTGATCGCGAGTTTAAATCCTGCTTTGGAGTTGACTCACCTCATCATCCTTCTGGGGTCGATACGATGAGTACCACTTTGTGGAGAAGTCAACAGTGGTTGGCCTATAGCTAGACTCGCCCCTGCCATGGCAATGTAGAATTTCCACCACTGACTCAGAGCTGTAAATGGGATATGAGCACTGGCGGCTTAATGGTCATTTGAGCAAGACATCACTTTGACGATGCTACAGTAATTTAGACGATGCTACGGTAATTTGTGCAATATGGCGCCGTGAAACTATTGCAACTATAGCTATTTTTCAGAAACGACCTGGCCACAAATGATAGCTCAACGAAGTGGCTTATCACTCTTGATTTTTAAGCTTTGAGGACTGCAGGAATCCATACTCTTTGGTTCTTTCGGAAAAGTCACGTAGGTAGAAAAATAAAACAAAAAAAAATTATTTACCACGACGTTTCGATCGCAACACAAGCGGTCGTCCTCTGGCGGAAAAAAATAATCCAGCTGTTACAACAAGGTTACACATAAATATATAACCTTGATGTAACAATCCAGCTGTTGATAATCCAGCAGTGGAACTGCCGAACCAGCGAGAGAGCTGTTACAACAAGGTTACATATATAACCTTGTTGTAACAGCGAGAGAGCTGTTACAACAAGGTTACACATATAGAACCTTGTTGTAACAACGAGAGAGCTGTTACAACAAGGTTACACATATATAACCTTGTTGTAACAGCTCTCTCTCTGGTTCAGCAGTTCCAATGCTGGATTATTTTTTCCCACCCGTGGAGGGAAAAACTGGAGGACCCGGAGAAAAATCCACACGTCCACGGGGAGATTGACATGCACACTCCAAATATACAGGAGGCATCAGGGTCGGTATTGAACCCACGACCTGCTGTATACCAGGCGAGGTAATTAACATCTCGCCACCGCGGCACCAATGTCGTGCTGCTCTCCGAGCGCGCAACAAACTCACACACTGGGGCTCTCGAGCAGCGCGGCCGGTAAGGCGGTGATGTCGGCGGGACTCAGGTACGGCAGCAGCTGCACCATCTCCAGGAAGATGTCCTCCGTGAGGTTGTGGAAGCGGCGCAGCAGTGCGCCGACCATGGGCTTCAGCAAGTGATCCGAGCGTTCCTCCACCTGTGTGAAGGCCAGCGCAAGCACTCGCGGTTCATTAGGCAAACTTTAATCTTGCACAAAAATGTATCTCTGATTATTATTTACTTTTCTAACCATATTTAGAATTCAAATTTGCTATTGGCCATCTGCTATTCTTTCAAGAGACAATTGCTCAATTCTCAGCCTCTCTATCAACACAAGGGGCATACCATTGGTATACTCTGCAAAGCAATGGCATTGTAAATCAAACTGAAATGTTAACTTCTCGGAGGTCAAATAAGCTATGATGTTTTGACTTGACTGCGACGGTCAACATTACGCACTTGAGGATCCAGTTGAATCGTGGGTGGCTGCCCGGATTTTAATTGATGATCTCAGTGGTGCCAGCTCAGCCTTCTGTCGTGGCCGCCTCGCCACAACTTGAACATTGTCTGTCCACTGTTGCGAACGTGTGCCTCAAAACCAGTACAGAGTTTGATTGTACGTGCAGTCCTCGACTTGCGAACGCCCGACTTCCAAATGGGTCTCAGGAACGAATTAGCTTCGTAAACCTAGGACTGTCTATACTGAATCAATGCTGCTGAAATGATGCACTCCCAGACGGCTATGGAGCAGTGATTTGCGTAAAATAATACTTGTACGTGTAGAGACGAACATTTGAAGGAGACATTGCCTGCTTATCTATTTTGTATACTCCACAGCGACGCCACTCATTGTTTTGCGTCATGCGAAAAATGTGTGGTGTACGTACGGAGAGGTCGTGCCAAGCCTGGCGCAGCTCGGAGAGGAAGTATCGCACGGTAAGGTCATCGCTGGAGAATAGCACCGTCTCCATCGCGTGGCTGGGCAGGCGCAGGTACTCCTGACACCAACCGGAACCCAGCGCACGCAATCAACAGCTGGACACTGTCGAAGCCAAGTTTCGGCTTTAGTGCCGCCCTGGGAACTATTGCTGCCTCCCGCTCTAGACATGTCCGGTTGTGGCTGCCGAAGAGTGCCCTAGCCAGTGTTCTATGCAAGCTGCGTGCTTGTCCTCTGTGAGGCATGGATTACGCTAGAGCGGCTAATGCCGGTGAAATGTTTTTTTAGTCGATGGCCACTTTGCGTGACAGTATATGCTTTTGGGCAAATGTGATAATAACAACACAACACAGTGATCCTCGGGTTAGCCCTATGACCGTTTGACTGTTGTTAGCAAGTGCACATTCATGCTGGCATCACACAAGAAAATGTCGTAGGGCCATCGTCATGCATCAGTGCTGAGGTTTCAGTCGCTACATGAGGTCGTATTTTAGGTTAGGTTAACTTATAGGAGATGCAGACAAGGTTCAGATACCATGTATGGCCATGAACTGAGAACAGTGTGCTAAACAGCCCAGCTTATGTGCATACACACGATCACAGTATACTGACGCATACACACACTACGTGGAGATCATCTTTGTCAATAACCTTATGAATGGGTACTAAAAAGACCAAGCTCAGGTCCAAAGATCACACCAACTCAAGCAACAAAGCGTTCCACATGCTGAGAACTTAATTCCTATGGCAGCTCCCCAGCACGTGGAGCAAAACGTCGGACATTGTGCACAACAGCACGCTGCATGGCCCGCAACACACAATCGTAGAAGAAATGGCACTTCAATCAGCTGGAGGGCAAGTTATCCTCAAAGATCCTTTGTTTTTCCCAAAAAACCTAAACCGGATCTCAGAGAGCCATGCAGTAGAGCTT